>NC_055998.1:66384390-66709254 GCF_018446385.1 Zingiber officinale
ATATAAAATTATGAAAAATATATAATTTTGAATTATATATTAATTTGTGATAGTCATGGCCCAAAATACCCAATAAGATTGGATTTGTGTTGTAATTCATAATACGGCCTGCGTGCCGTCATATGATTGTGTGTGTTGTATTTTTATTTTTTTCCACGGCCTGCGCGTCGTGCCTTTCTCTTATTCTGGTTGTAAATTAGATTTAGACTCGAATGTAACTCGAGTTTCAAATTGTAATGTACAAATTGGAGCGGTGGAGGGTCCACACGAGACGGAGTTCCGAGGCGGGCACGAGCAACACAAGGTGGTCAAAGGGAGGAGCTTGGAGAAGCTGTTGACCCTAGGTTGACCATTCGATCTTCTCATTGGCTTGAGAAGATCGTAGTAGGGCCATGACTAAATCACAAATAGATTAATTAATTAATTGTTATGTATCTCATGCATGTTTAATAATTAATTAATTAATTAGTGCCTTAACGATTAGATTAGATCTAAGTCGTGCACATGATGCACCCTTGTGATTAGATTAGATCTAAGTCGTGCACAAGATGCATCCTTCTCGATTAGATTAGATCTAGATCGAACCAACTCTAAATGCCTAACCGTGCCGTGATCCTTGATCACATGTATTGTTGAATCTGCCAAAGCAGAGCAATACATATTATCTTGGTAGGGTACGGAGGGACAATCTTGGTCCCGCCTATCAACGCATGGGTGAATACAAACTCAATTAGATTGAGTATTCCTAGTTACTCGGTTAGATCGAGTCAACTATAGGCATTCTTCCAATAGTTGGAAAGGTAAGACAAAATCACGTTTATATTAACTCTCGGGCGTATTAGCCAAAGCTAACTCGAGTTTTAATATAAATATGGATCTTGATCCTATAAACAAGAGTTGCATAGAGATGTAATTGGTAATCGTTACCTACCGATCATACTAAGCCTTGGGAGTATTAGCCAAAGCTAACTCAAGGGTTAGTATGATGTGGATCTTGTCCCACAAGAATTATAGAATTCAGTGGGAGCATCATTTAATTAAAGGCCTAATTAAATGATTTTTAAAGAATATGATATTTATTTCTGCAAATTTTCTGTTGTAGATAACCATGACGTCGAACACGAATTCCTTCTCCCTGCGATCTGTCCTTGAGAATGACAAGCTCAACGGAGCGAATTTCCTGGACTGGTACAGGAACTTGAGAATAGTTCTCACCGAAGAACGTAAACTGTACATTCTGGAGCAGCCCATTCCGGAGGCTCCTCCTGCCAATGCCCCGCGAGCTTACAAGAAGCATCAAGACGACGCATTAGATGTGTCCTGTCTAATGCTCGCGACCATGAACTCAGAGCTTCAGAAGCAACATGAGTTGATGGGCGCTTTTGATATGGTTGAGCATCTTTGCCAACTATATCATGGACAAGCGAGGCATGAGAGATTTGAGATCTCGAAGGCACTGTTTCAGTGCAAGATGTCAGACGGGGCTCCTGTAGGTCCTTATGTACTCAAGATGATTGGGTACATAGAGAACCTACAAAGACTGGGGTTCCCACTTGGCCAAGAGCTGGCCACTGACTTGATCTTGCAGTCCTTGCCAGATAGCTATAGTCAATTCGTTCTCAACTATAACATGAACGAGATTGACAAGCCACTGCACGAGTTACTTAGTATGTTACGAACTGCTGAGATTAACCTTAAGAAGGTTAAGCCCATTCTGATGGTCCAGAAGCACAAGGGCAAGGGCAAGCCCAAAGGTAAGGGAAAGTCCCAAACCAAGGGCAAAGGCAAGGCACTGAAGCCTAAAGAAGGGGTCGCCAACTGCGGTCAGACCGGGCACTGGAAGAGGAACTGTAAGGTATACTTGGAGGATCTTAAGAAGAAGCGAAGTGAGACTTTCACTTCAGGTATATATGTTATAGAAGTCAATCTATTTATTTCTACATCATGGGTATTAGATACTGGATGTGCTTCTCACATTTGTACTGATGTGCAGGCGCTGAGAAATAGCAGAGCATTGGCAAAGGGCGAGGTGGACCTACGAGTAGGCAATGGAGCACGGGTTGCTGCTGTTGCTGTAGGAACTTATCAGCTATCTCTGCCCTCTGGGCTTGTACTAGATTTAGATGATTGTTGTTATGTGCCTGCTCTTACTAAGAACATAGTTTCAGTTTCTTGTTTAGACAAGAAAGGATACTCTTTTATAATAAAAGACAAATGTTGTTCTGTATATTTAAAAGATATGTTCTATTGTAGTGCACCTCTAATAAACGGACTCTATATTCTAGACCTTGAGAGCCCTATCTATAACATTAGTACCAAGAGGTTCAAGTCAAATAACATGAACCAAACCTACCTCTGGCACTGTCGCTTAGGTCATATAAATGACAAGCGCTTATCCCAGCTCCATAAGGATGGTTTGCTGGACTCATTTGATTTTGAATCATATGAGATATGCGAGTCATGCCTACGAGGCAAGATGACCAAGACGCCTTTAGTGGGCATAGCGAGAGAGCAACTGATTTGTTAGGACTCATACATAGTGATGTATGTGGCCCTTTCAATGTTGCTGCTAGAGGCGGTTATAGGTACTTCATCACATTTACTGATGATTTCAGTAGATACGGTTATGTGTACTTGATGACACATAAGTCTGAATCCTTTGAAAAGTTCAAAGAATTCAAGAATGAAGTACAGAACCAGCTTGGCAAGAGTATTAAGTTACTTCGATCAGATCGAGGTGGTGAATACTTAAGCCATGAGTTTCGTGACTACTTAGCTGAGTGTGGGATTTTATCTCAACTCACTCCTCCTGGAACACCACAGTGGAATGGTGTATCCGAAAGGAGGAATCGTACCTTATTAGATATGGTACGATCTATGATGAGTCACACAGATCTTCCGACATATCTATGGGGATATGCTCTAGACACGGCAGCTTTCATACTCAACCGAGTTCCATCAAAGGCCGTGATAAAGACACCATATAGGATATGGACTGGGAGAGATGCCCAGGTGTCTTTCATGAGGATTTGGGGTTGTGAGGCTTACGTACGACGTCAAGTCTCAGACAAATTAGGACCCAAATCCGAAAAGTGCTACTTTATTGGATATCCCAAGGAAACTAAGGGATATTACTTCTACATTCCCAGTCAGCACAAGATAGTTGTGGCAAAGACTGGGGTTTTTCTAGAAAGGGACTTTGTTTCTAGAAAGACTAGTGGGAGCGCGTTTGATCTTGAAGAAGTTCAAGATGCGAACAATAGCACTGATGCCTCGATGGAAATTGAACTGGAACCACAAAGTGTTGTGGATGATGTTGTTCCACAAAGAGTTGAGGAACAACAACCAGTTCAAGTAGACATACCTCTTCGTAGGTCTGATAGGGTACGTCATCAGCCTGAGAGATACTCATTTCTCTTGTCTGACCATGATGACATTGTGCTCATAGAGGATGAGCCTACCACCTATCAGGAAGCTGTGATGAGACCAGATTCCGAGAAATGGCTAGAAGCCATGAGATCCGAAATGGAATCCATGTACACCAACCAAGTATGGACTTTGGTTGATCCACCTGAAGGGGTAAAACCCATTGGGTGTAAGTGGGTCTTTAAGAGAAAGACTGACATGGATGGACTTATTTATAAGGGTCGCTTGGTAGCTAAAGGTTTCAAGCAGATTCATGGTATTGACTATGATGAAACTTTTTCTCCAGTAGCGATGTTTAAGTCCATTCAGATCATGCTTGCTATTGCAGCCTACCATGACTATGAGATATGGCAGATGGATGTTAAAACCGCGTTTCTGAATGGAAACCTACTCGAGGATGTGTACATGACACAACCTGAGAGTTTTGTAGATCCACAGCATACTAGCAGAGTATGCAAGCTGCATAAGTCCATTTATGGATTAAAGCAAGCTTCTCGGAGCTGGAATCTTCGTTTTGATGATGCAATCAAACAGTTTGGTTTCATCAAGAATGAAGATGAGCCTTGTGTCTACAAGAAGGTTGTAGGGGATATAGTTGTCTTCCTCATATTGTATGTGGATGACATACTACTCATTGGGAAGGACATCCCTATGCTTCAGTCTGTCAAGACCTGGCTAGGGAGTTGCTTCTCAATGAAGGACTTAGGTGAGGCATCCCGCATTCTAGGGATACAGATCTATAGAGATAGATCTAAGAGATTGCTTGGCCTAAGTCAGAGTACATATATTGACAAGGTACTCCTTCGGTTTGCCATGCAGAACTCCAAGAAGGGATTTCCGATGTCACATGGCGTGAGTCTTCAAGACTCAAGGTCCCTCTTCTAGAGAGGAGAGATCGCATGGATCAGATCCCTTATGTCTCACCATTGGATCGATCATGTACGCTATCTTGTGTACTCGACCCGATGTCTCGTATGCTTTGAGCATGACGAGAAATCGAGGTGAAAGTCACTAGATAGCGGTCAAGAATATTCTTAAGTACTTACGAAGGACTAAAGAATATTTCTTGATATATGGAGGCAATGATGAGCTAACTGTAAAGGGTTACAGTGATGCCAGCTTTCAGACCGATCAGGATGATTACCGATCGCAGTCAGGGTTCGTATTTTGCATTAATGGTGGTGCTGTCAGCTGGAAGAGTTCGAAGTAGGATACAGTAGCTGATTCTACAACAGAAGCCGAGTATATTGCTGCATCAGAGGCAGCAAAGGAGGCAGTTTGGATCCGCAAGTTCATTACTGAACTCGGGGTGGTTCCTAGCATCGCTGAACCAGTTGAGCTCTATTGTGACAACAGTGGAGCTATAGTACAGGCGAAGGAACCTCGCTCACACCAGCGGACCAAGCATATACTACGGCGCTTCCATCTCATTCGAGAGATTATCGATAGAGGAGATGTGAAGATTTGCAGAGTACCTACAGAGGCTAACATCGCAGATCCCTTGACCAAGGCTTTGGCACAGAGGAAGCATGATGGTCACACTAGGTCTTTAGGCTTTAGAGCCTATACTGATTGGCACTAGTGCTAGTGGGAGATTGTTAGTTAGAGCCCTAGAGCCAATCATTTGATGATTGTATGGACTCATGTATATCATATTCTTGTATATTAATAAAGGCATTTGTTTGGTTATTATACTTATTTATATTAGTGCCAAATAGACTAAGTATAATAGCATCCTTGAGTAGAAGGTTCATACCTATATCAATCGATTAGTTGAATCGATAGTGAGATGATATAGGGAACACTACTCTAAATTATTTCAAGTCGAGTATTAGCGTTCAGGGATAATGTTAATACAATAAGACTAGCATGTAGGTCAGCTCGATGACTTGATCTCATAAGTCATGGATATAGAGATATCAAGCTGACACATGGATATGCATTAGAGAATGTATACTGAATGACCCGCCATGAGAAAGTATCATGGCTCGTTATATGAGTGTCATATACTTTCTCATGTGGCTATTAGTATGACTATTAGTCCTTAGACCTGAAGTCACCATGGATCCCTACATAAGGAGTTATGTACTTTGGTTTCGTCAAACGTCACCCGTAACTGGGTGGACTATAAAGGCGATTACTGGGTATATAATGAATTATGTAGAGGGATGTGAGTGATGTAGATGGGATCTATCCCTCCCATATGACGGGAGCGACATCGGTATTCTTGATAGAGTGAGACCACTAAGTGCATGGCCATGCCCAAATGAGTCAACATTAGATGTTGAGCTCATTTGATCGAGTGATTCTACTTGGAGTTCAAGATTTAGATTGATTAGAGGATGACACGGTCTATGCCTCACATTGATCAATCTAGATGTCTTGGATAGAAGGACACTTGTCATTATTTTGTGAGTAGTCACAATTGGTAGTCACAAGGTGATGTCGGATCTCGACATTCTTGTAACTTGGGTAGTAATGATGTGTTGCTAGATACCGCTCATTACTTATGCTCCTAAATGGGTTTAGGGCATTGCCAACGTTACAAGAACCTATAGGGTCACACACTTAGGAGAATTAGATGGAGATTAGGTTCATATGATGAACCAAGAGGATTAGATTCATTTGATGAATCAAATTGGATTAAGAGTAATCCTAATTGGGCTAACTTGAGTTCGACTCAAGTTGATTCATGTGTTCAATGAGTCTAATTTAGATTTTGACTCATTGAATTAATTTAATTTAATGAATTAGATTCATTATATTAAGTTGACTCGAATCAAATGGTTAGATTAGATCAACCATGGTAGAGATTGGGTCAAGTTTGACTTGACTTGAGAAGGAAGTCCAAAGGTCAATTTTAACTTGACCTTTTGCCACCTCATTGGTGAGTTGGCATTAGGTGGACCAATAATGATATTCCACATCATCATGGGTGCCACCTCATGGAAGTTACAAATCTATTTTCTTATTAACTTCACATTAATTGCATTTAATGGGGAGTTACACAAGAAGAAAGTGGCCGGCCACTTTGTGAAGGAATTTTGAATTCATTTTCATTTAAGTGTGTTGAATCTTCCTCCTTCTTCCTCTCAAGCTCTCCCTCTCCCTCTCCTCTTTGCTTGGCCGAATCTCACCAAGGTGCTAGCACACCTTTGTGTGAGGTTTTCTCCACCTACGTGTCCGTGTGGATACTTCTAGAGGACCGACGCTTGACGGTCTAGAGATCCGGCAACTCCTTGTACGAGTGGGATAAGCGAAAGGTATGCTTCGAAGGTATAACCCTTATCTAGTGTAGATCTAAAGGTTTTTACAAACTCGTACAAGAAAAGGTTTTTTGAAAAGTTTTGTTTACGAATCTTTGCACGGATCTATGGCTTTGGGTGACTCGGGGTTTCCGCGACGCGGAAAAGCGGTTTTCGCGGCTCGAAGAACCCAACAAAATGGGTAAGCAAACCAAAGCTACTCATAAAGGTAAAAATGTTGTAAGTACCTC
The DNA here is from genome assembly GCF_018446385.1 of Zingiber officinale. Lineage (NCBI taxonomy): Eukaryota > Viridiplantae > Streptophyta > Magnoliopsida > Zingiberales > Zingiberaceae > Zingiber > Zingiber officinale. Next base: position 66,391,313 of record NC_055998.1, read on the forward strand.
AAATGCTTTGGAGCTCATTCACATGGATTTATTTGATAGTAGTAGATATATTTCTTTAAATGGTAGTAGATATTGCTTTATGATTGTGGATGATTACACTAGATATACATGGGTGTTTTTCTTGAAACATAAGGATCAAACTCTAGATATCTTGATTGCCTTTTGTAATAGAGTAGAAAATGAAAAGGCTCATAAGATAAACAAAATAAGAAGTGATCATGGAGGTGAGTTTGAAAATGATAGATTCACTAATTTTTGTATAGAAAAAGGATATAAACATGAATTTTCAACCCCTAGAACACCTCAACAAAATGGAGTTGTTGAGAGGAAAAATAGGGTTTTGCAAGAGGCCGCTAGGAGCATGTTAAATGAATATTCACTACATAGTTTCCTATGGGCCGAAGCAATTAATACGGCTTGTTATGTCCAAAATCGAACTTTAATACATAAGTTTCTAGGAAAAACACCTCATGAATTGTGGTTTGGTAAACAACCTACAATTAAACATCTTAGAGTATTTGGGTGTAAGGTCTATATTTTAAACACCAAGGATCACTTGGGAAAGTTTTCCGCTAAGGCGGATGAGGGAATTCTTGTAGGCTACTCAAGTCATAGCAAGGCATACCGAATTTACAACAAAAGATCAAAACTAGTTGAAGAATCACTAAATGTTGTATTTGAAGAAAATCCCTCTTTAAACTCTATAAGAACAAACGATGAAGAATTACAATTTGAGTTAGAGAAACTAACACTAAATGAGGTAAATCATCAAGGAGAAGAAAATCAAGAAAGTGATGGTGAGAAAAATGAACCTTTGCCACTTGAACCCGAAACTATAACAAATCAAGACTCAAGACCGACTAGGACTCATGTAAATCATCCCTTAGATCAAGTAGAAGGAGACATTACTCAAGGAGTGAGAACTCGATCTTACTTTAGAAATGAAGGAAGTCAAGTTGCCTTAATATCTCAAATAGAACCAAAAACCATTGATGATGCCTTGTTTGATCCGGATTGGATTTTAGCAATGCAAGATGAATTATCTCAATTTGAGAGAAGTCAAGTTTAGGATTTAGTTCCTAGGCCTAACAACAAATCAATTATTGATACAAAATGGGTCTTTAGGAACAAACTTGATGATAAAGGGATAGTGGTGAGAAACAAAGCTAGATTGGTCGCTAGGGGTTTCAATCAAGTAGAAGGTTTGGACTATGATGAAACTTATGCACCCGTAGAAAGATTGGAGTCAATTAGAATGATGTTGTCCTTTGCCGCCCACAAGGGTTTCAAATTGTACCAAATGGATGTAAAATCAGCATTTTTAAATGGTGTAATAAAAGAAGAAGTATATGTTGAGCAACCACCGGGATTTGAGATTTTGGAGTGTCCAACCCATGTATATAAACTTAAAAAGGCCTTATATGGACTAAAACAAGCTCCTCGGGCTTGGTATGAACGATTGTCAACATTTCTAGTATCAAAAGGGTTTCATAGAGGAAAAATTGATCCTACTTTATTCTTGAAAAATAATGGTAATGATATATTTGTGGCCCAAGTATATGTAGATGGCATTATTTGTGGTTCCACAAATAAAGATTTTTTAAATGAATTCATTAATCACATGGAGAGTGAATTCGAAATGAGTTTGGTTGGTGAGTTGACATTTTTCCTAGGATTACAAATTAAGCAAACAAAAGAAGGCATTTACATTCATCAATCTAAATATGTCAAAGAGCTATTTAAGAAATTTGGAATGGAAAATGCAAAGGAAATATCTACCCCCATGGCCACAAATACTAAGTTGGATAAAGACATTGAGGGGAAAGAAGTTGACTCCAAAGTGTATCGTAGTGCTATAGGAAGTCTTCTCTATCTCACGGTTAGTAGACCGGATATACTTTTCACCGTAGGTATATGTGCTAGGTATCAATCTTGTACCATGGAGTCACATTTGAGTGCCGTTAAACGAATTCTTCGTTATCTCAAGGGGACTCAAAATGTTGGTCTTTGGTATCCTAGAACCGAAACTTTTGACCTAGTAGGCTATACCGATTCCAATTATGCCGGATGCAAGTTGGATCGCAAAAGCACTAGTGGTAGCTGTCAATTTCTAGGGTCCTCTTTGGTAAGTTGGTCAAGTAGAAAGCAACATTGTGTAGCTCTCTCCACAACCGAAGCGGAATATATTGCCATGGGAGAGTGTGTATCACAATTATTGTGGATGACTCATACTCTAGAAGACTATAAACTTACCTATAACAATGCTCAAGTTCTTTGTGATAATGTGAGTACAATCAACTTAACCAAAAATCCCGTTCATCATTCAAGAACGAAACACATAGAGGTTAAACATCATTTTATTCGTGATCATGTAACTCGAGGTGATATCATTTTAAATTATGTTGGATCAAAATCAAACTTAGCCGATATCTTCACCAAACCTCTTCCCGAAGTTGAATTTAGCTTTCTTAGAAGGGAATTGGGAATATGTTGTATCGATTAAATCATATCCTCCATGATCACTTCATAAGTAAAGCTCTTTAAGTTTTATTCATCTTAAGCTGTGCCTCTCACAAAAACATAGGATTGTCCTCTTAATGTGATTTAGATGGGGGTGAGAGGCTAGGGACATTTACTTTGATCATAATGCTTGTTATGATGCATTATTTTAGTCAAGAAAAATAGTTTTCATATGAAACATTCATTTGTCCAATCATAGGGAAAGCACGTGTACAAATCATGTGTACGTTGCCCTACGATTATGATTGGAAATTTTTAAAATCACCATAGGCACCATACTTATTTTTGAAACCTTGATAAGACTCACTCGAATCATTGATGTTTTCAACAATTTTTAATTTTGTGTAAATCTTATCTAGGGAGTGTCACTTTTTGTAAACCTTTATTTTTCCTTGATAATATGAGACATGAATAGTGTTTACACCAAATTTCGTGATTTTTAGAGGAATATACAATTATTTGTGCATTTCCAAATCTTGGATATGAGAGGTTTTCAGAAATGCAGAAATATCAGACTTCCCAATCGATCCGTCGATCGATTGGGAGGTTCACATTTCACTCCAGAGAGCATTTGAATCGATCAATGGATCGATTCAAATCATCTGAATCGATCAATGGATCGATTCAGACCATTTCAATCTATCAATGGATCGATTGAACAACGTTATTCGATTTTCACAGAAGGCATCTGAATCGATCAATGGATTGATTCAGACCATCTCAATCGATCAATGGATCGATTGGACAACGTTATTCGATTTTCACAGAAGGCATTTTAATCGATCAATGGATCGATTCATCCCGTTTGAATCGATCGTTGGATCGATCGAGACGCCTGTTCACATTTTCACAGAAGCATTGTGAATCGATCGACCGATCGATTCACTTACTCTCAATCGATCGGTCGATCGATCGGTCGATCGATCGAAACCTCAAAACCCATCTTAAACCCTTAGATCCGAATCGATCCCCTCATTCTATTTCTTCCTTTTCTCTCTCTCGACGCGGTCTTGCCCTAGGCGACTTCCCAGGCGATGTTTTCGTCTGTCTCGATCGTCACTCCGGCGTGCTTCTCCAGCGAAGGGGAGCTATTCCATTTATCTTCCAGTTCTCTCTCGACTCACTGGGCAGCTCCTTTCCTCGTCTCCGCGTCCTCACACAAAATGCGGACTCCAAACCCTAACCCTAGGTAAAGTTCTTTGCTCTACTCCTTGTTGTTCTTTTTGCTCCTATTTTTGACCTAATCTATATGGTTCTTGTGTGTCTTTGTGCATTGCATTATCCCTCATGCATTGCATTACTTGCATTGCCCTTGAATTTTTTGCTTATCCTTCCCGTTCACTGTCAAACCGTATGCCTCTCTTGTATTTGTTTTCTATCCCACAGAAAGAAACAAAAGGTTTGTGATTCGGGCGAAGGATCGTCTGTACCTTCCTCACGTCCTCAACCTCCCACTGATCCGAGATTTCCAAATGCTGCAATGCAACAAGCTTTTAGCAAAAACACTTTCAAACTTATACCCCCTAGATCAGTTGATTTGCAATACTATAGGACATCTTGTTTTGATACCTATAATAGGTTCAAGCATTATAAACTTGACTCCTTGTTGACCTGTGAGAGGGACGTCAATGTAGGTCTTGTCTCCGAATTCTATAATAATTTACACACTTCAGATGGTGTAAATTATCGCACTCGTGTTGCAAAACAGAGCCTGGACTTCTCTTATGAGATTCTTCAATCTTATCTCAAATGTCTACCTTCAAACAATGATTTTGTCTTTTATCCAAATCTTCCCGATGAGCTGCCTCCACCTTTTGAGCATATTAGTATTGCATCCATGCATCAGTTCTTCTTTGGTCGTCCTCGTCCGGATGGGCCAGATGCTCATATCACTAAGTTTTCTTCTCTTGAGTTATCGACTGAAAATGCCGCTTTGTTTAAAGTGATCATCAACTGCCTTTTCCCCATTGCCTCTCGTGCCCTAGCCGCTCTACGACCGCCTCATATGTTTGCTCTCTATGCCATTCGTCATTCCCTTGACATCAACATCGCTCTGAATATCTTTCATTGCATCATTCATTTTACCCAGCCCGTGCAGCAGACAATACATATGCCTTTCGGGCATCTTATCACAGATTGGCTGGCGTACCAGAAGATAGATGTCTCTCGGGGACGGCTGGAGCACATGACAGTGGCTTATTCTCGAATTTCTTCCCGCTCTTTCAAGAAGACGGGCTTGATTGGTGGTCCAGCTGGAGTTCGATGGATCGATGGCCGTGCTTTTGGTGAGGGACCCCGGGCTCGCCACAGGGGGGCTGCCCAGGCCTTGGTCCCTGCGGCGGATGATGCTGAGGAGGATATTCCCGAGCCGGCTTCTCCGACATTCAAGGAGACTGTTGACACTCGACTGGAGGAGCTGTCGATGGAGGTAGTCGACCTGCGTTCCATGATGGAGACCATGGTCCATCGACAAACTTCGATACAGGCGACCATGGATACATTAGTGGATTTGGTGAGCTCCTGGGTGACGGGTAATCCGTCTCAGTCTGCTCCCTCCACTGCTCCCGTTCCCCAGGCTGCGGATGCTGCTGGTGTTGACACTGAGGCGGTTCCTGCTCCAGCTACTACTTCGGCTCCTCCTCCTGCTGCTGTTACTGATCCCCCTCCTTCGGGCGATGATCTTATCGAGTTCTTTGTCCTGCTATGACATGTTATTGTATGCTATATGGATGGTTGTTGTTATGGAGTCACTGTGTGAACTTCGTCTCTTTTTGAATGTATGATATACTCCTTATGATGTATTTCATTTTGTTTACATATATATATGTCTCTATTTCAATGTTGTTCTATTCTGTGGCTATATGTGTTTTAGGGGGCGCACCCCTCGGATTTATCGTATTTGTCTCGTGCACTTATTGAGGGGGAGTTCTGTTTTTTTTTTTTTGACAAAGGGGGAGATATTGTTGAAGTTTACGCTTAAGATAATTAAAATCAAACTTACTACTTAAATATGTTCATGTTTATTGCTTATGCTAAACTTAGATGATTTTCAGCGTTGTTGCTATCATTATCTATCATTGTATCATTATGATATTTTGGAAGTTAGCCTAAACTTAAATAAATTGTCAAACATCAAAAAGGGGGAGATTGATGGTGCAATCATGCCCTGGAAGTTTCAATGTGTTGACAATTATTTAAGTTTAGGTTAATACGTTGGAACTAACATACATTGTGAGTTTACAGGAGGAGTTTCTTGCAGGTCGGAAGACCAGATGCAAGAGAAGTCCAAGAAGGTCAAGGACTGGATTCTTGGTAAAAAGGTTTCTTGCAGGTTTAGAAGACCAGATGCAAGAGAAGTCCGAGAAGGTCGGGGACCGGATTCTTGGCAAAAGAAGTTCCTGTAGATCACAAGATTATATGTGTGTTAGGCTCACTATTAGAGATCAATTGGTGAATCGATTCAGGCATGGCTGTGAGGCAGAATGTCTTTGAATTGATCAGCCGATCGATTGAAGGTAAGTCAATCGATCGGTCGATCGATTGGAAAGGATCTACGCGAAGCACAGAACGCTTCTGAATCGATCAGCCGATCGATTCAAGGTATTGAATCGATCGACCGATCGATTCAAGGTATTGAATCGATCGACAGATCGATCCGTGAACATTCTGTGCGAAGCACAGAATCCTTCTGAATCGATCAGCCGATCAATTCAAGGTATTGAATCGATCGGTCGATCGATCCGTGAACATTCTGTGCGAAGCACATAATTATTCTGAATCGATCATTCGATCGATTCAAGGTATTGAATCGATCGGCCGATCGATTCACAAAGCTGCAATTTCATGAGCAAGCGGTTGAATCGATTCAAACTCTGTCCCAATCGATCCAAGTCAAATAAAAGAATCTGCACCGTTGATCTTGACGCGATGGCTTCCAACGGATACTTGTGAATCGATTGGGACATAATCTCAATCGATCCACGGCGACAGCAGCATGAGAAACGGCTAGTTTTCTTGATATTTAAAAGGCTGGAAGAACGAGGAATAAGCACCTATTAACAAAAATTACTGTTCTATTGCTCTGGTGTGAAGAATCCTTGAAGTGCTCAAGATCTCTCAAGCGTTGGAAGTTAGAGCTCTCAATCTCTCCAAGCTTTCAAATCTCACGCCACAAGGAAGAAGTTATTTCTAGTTTGTAAATCTCTTCTCTTCTTCATTGTAGTGAGTGTGAGTTATTTCCTTTGGGAGAGGAAGTATTGTAAGTGTTGTAAGGTTTCTCCACCTTCGGTGTGATTCTGAGAAGGAGGGTTTTTGGATAGTGAAAGTGTGGTGAGTGGTGTGGATCCTTGGACTAGTCACCTCCTTGAGGAGGTGGATACCAAGTAAATACCGGAGTTAGCATTGTCTTCAAGTTTCCGCTGTGCAAAATCAAGATCAAGAAAACGAAGTGAGCCATTCACCCCCCCCCCCCCCTCTCTAGCTCAACCGATCCTAACAATTATATTAGGATTAAGAGCACACACTTCCATAATAACTAAGGTCTAGTTCTTTTACTAAGTCAGTACAAAAAGAACTTACCTAAATTGTCCTACTCAATACACTTAAAGTGTATCAGTGTAATTTATTAGTCAAGATAAACTAATACTTAATTACACTATGACTATTCTGATGGTTTGTTCTTTTCCATCTTAGTCGTGAGCAACTTGTTTATAATTTATAGAGAACCGACAACATGATCTTCTGAGTGTGACACCACACGCCATGTTATCTACTATATAAATTAATTGAACAATTACATTTAACAAATAAATGCAGATATTGACCAATGTGATTCTTTTATTTCAAAAATAAATGTTTACAAAAGCTAGCCTTTTAGTATACACTCCAACGCCTTGGATTGGCTTGAAGGCGCCTTCAAGTGGATGGGTTGCGACCAGGTCCGTGTTGATCCACGCGGCTGACTCGGCTTGTTGGAGGTGCCTTGGATGGTGTTGGAGGTACCTCCAGCAGTGCATAAAGGAGCTCCCGAGTAGCAAGTTAAGGCATTAATTCTCAAGCGACCTTTTTGCATCCAGCTACTTACGAGAAGCTCCGACGAAGCTACAACTTGATGCCGACGACCCGAAACTCTAAATCTGACATTTCACTTGTCGTTGGTATATTCTGTTATTACTGTTAATTATACTTGCTTGTAAAAGAATTTTGATATTATAGTTGTTGCCCACCGGAAGCGATCAACGATCGCGGGCCTTGGAGTAGGAGTCGTCACAGGCTCCGAACCAAGTAAATATCCTATGTCTTTCTGGGGTTTTCTTTTCTTTACTGTTTTCGATGCTTTAACTCGAACAATTTACGAATTCGAAATGTGTGAAAGCCACGAGCGCTATTCACCCCCCTCTAGCGCATCTCGATCCAACAATTGGTATCAGAGCGGGGTAGCGTTGATCTGGTGCAACCACTAATCACGCATTTCTTTCGTGGTGTTTTCTATTTTTCGGAGTCGATTAGAATTAGCATAATTGCTATTTTCTGATCAAGTTATTTTCATTATCAAATTCTTTTCTCGGGGTTGGTGCAACACCACTCGAGAACGTAATTTACCCTTACTTTCATACTGCACTGCTAATCCAGGATCAAGTCCTGGGATATTCTTGTGTTATTTTTTTGTGTCAGATCTAAATGGCCCAACAAGAAGGCTATAGCACTGTCCGTCTCCCGCTCTTCACCGGAGAGGACTTCCGTTACTAGAAGGGCAGGATGGAAATTTTCCTGAAGATCCAGTTCGAGATGTGGATGATCGTCAAGACCGGGTTTGAACTACCGACTGACAGAGACGACAAACCAACACCCTGCGAAGACTGGGAACCAGCATTAATCAAGAAGGTGGAGGCAAATTCCAGAGCAATGTGCACCCTCTAGTGCGGATTGACGAAGGAGGAGCTAAACCGCGTCAGCCCATTCTCGAGTGCCAAGGAGCTATGGGATAAGCTGATCGAGCTTCACGAAGGGACCTCCGATAGAGGGACTTAATTTTTAATAAATTATTAAATATTAAATTGCAGGAAGGTGAGACGGCTACCCAACTCCACATCCAAATACAAGATCTACTCAACGGTCTTTATGCGATCAGATAGAAGGTGGAGAACCGGGACATAATCAGGTTCTCTCTGAACGCTTTTTCGAGGAACACCTTGTGGACATCAATGGTAGATGCTTACATGGTTTCTAAGGATCTTTCTTGTATTAAATTAGATGAATTATTCTATGATTTTGAGTTGCATGAACAAATTAATACACGCCCTACCGAGAAAGGGTTGGCTTTGGTTGCAGGTACAGGAAAAGCAAGCGAATCGAAAACAAAACGCAGAACCGAACCAGAGACAAGAGAAGAAACAGATTCGGACGACAACGACGACGAGCTCACAACCGAAATAGTCAACTTGGTGAATAAACTCTACAAAAAGAAGGGCTTCAACAAAAAGGATGTCAGAAAAGCCATCCAATCTAAAGAAGCCCAACCAAGCTCAAAGGTCAAATTCGATGTAATGTGCTACGGGTGCAATCAGAAGGGGCACATCAAGGCGAACTGCCCATACCAGAAGGATCCGAAGAAACCAAGGAGAAAGAAGGTCCTGAAGGCGACGTGGGATGAGTCCTCTTCCGAGGAAGACGACGACGAAGAACTCAAGCAGACGAGTTTTCTCGCGTTGACGGCCCGGGACCACACCAACGAATCCGGAAGCGAGGATGAATCGGAAGCCGAGTCTGAGAGAAGCCACAGATCCGTATCCATTTCCGAAGGGCCAAACCCCTTGGTAAGCATGAATCGCCTTTACAGTCTAATTAATTTCTTAATGTGTAAAGTAGTTAAGTCCAAGGTTCGGATCAAGTCGCTTCTAAAGGAGATAACATCCCTTAAAGAAGTGACTAATAACGAATTGTTGACTGAATCTGTTCAGACTGGAACCTCAACTCAAGTCCAAAAGCTTGAGGAAGAGAATTCCAGCCTGAAAATTCAAATCAAAGACTTGAAAATTGTATTGGAACGGTTTACACTGGATTCCAAGAATCTTGACTTGATTCTTGGAAAACAGAAAGCCGTTTACAATCGATCTGAACTAGGATTCAAAGAAAATAGAAAATTTCAATCTTATTTATCTTTAGTGAACAGACCAAATAGTAAAATAGTCCAAGCATGGGTACAATAGTCCAAGCATGGGTACCTAACTCCAACTTAGTTAATCAAGTTGGACTTAGTCAATATTGGGCCCCCAAAGATCAAGTGCACTACCTTGATAGACCATATCGAGACTATGATTCAGGGGGAGCCAAAAGAAAAATTGTATTAATAAAAAGATAAATCATCCAAATAAAATAATTAAAAATTAACATTAAAATTAAATTAAAAACTTAAATCTAAGTTATAAATTAAACCATTAAAGAAATATAAATTTAATGTATATAAATAAAAATACATAAAGTTATTAATAACGTAGGGGGAGGCTCCGGAATATCTGGCACCTCCAAAACTAACCTACCCGGTATGGTAACCTAAACCAAGCTACCCGACAGGGTAATTAGAACTAATTAGAAAGGGAACAAGTTTAACTTGACCTATGGTACTAGTGAAATTTTGGATGATAGTACATTAGGGAAGTTTAGTCTATGCATGACTAGGAAGATATAGCTTTGACCTGGTGCATTTGGCTAAATGGAACTAACCAAAGCTACCCTTTATGGATCCTAACCAGTTAGACAAAGGTTTTGTATTAAGTTCAGTGGATAAGACTATTTGGAAAACCTCGAAGGCATGATTACTTTAATGATATCCAAGTGCCTCACCATAGCCCAGAAGTTTATCCAAAGAATGTCTATTTGTTGAGCCAAAACTAAACCTGAATCTAACACAAAGTTAAACAAAACCCTATAATTGAACTCAATTCATTTCACGAAATTATAGGATTCCCTGATTTGAAATTTAGAACGGGTGAGATGACTAAGGATTTCAAATTAATAATTGAAAAATAAATCAAATTAATAATTAAAAAATTTCAAATTAAATCAAATTAATAATTAAAAAATTTCAAATTAAATCAAATTAATAATTGAAAATTTAAAACAAATTAATAATTAAAAATTTCAAATGAAATCAAATTAATAACTAAAAAATTTCAAAATAAATCAAATTAATAATTAAAAAATTTCAAATTAAATCAAATTAATAATTAAAAAATTTCAAATTAAATCAAATTAATAATTGAAAAATTAAATCAAATTAATAATAAAAAATTTCAAATTAAATCAAATTAATAATTAAAAATTTCAAATTAAATCAAATTAATAATTAATAATTTCAAATTAAATCAAATTAATAATTAAAAATTTCAAATTAAATCAAATTAATAATCAAAAAAATTCAAATTAAATCAAATTATTTAAAAATTCTTTTAAAAACTTATTTAAAAATTCTTTTAAAAACTTATTTAAAAATTGTTTTAAAAACTTATTTAAAAAATTCTTTTAAAATCTTATTTAAAAATTGTTTTAAAAACTTATTTAAAAATCGTTTTAAAAACTTATTTACAAAATCCTTTTAAAAACTTATTTAAAAATCCTTTTAAAAACTTATTTAAAAATCCTTTTAAAAACTTATTTAAAAAATTCCTTTAAAAACTTATTTAAAAATTATTTTAAAAAACTTATTTAAAAATTATTTTAAAAATTTATTTAAAAATTCTTTTAAAAACTTATTTAAAAATTATCTTAAAAACTTATTTAAAAATTCTTTTAAAAACTTATTTAAAAAATTCTTTTAAAAACTTAATTAAAAATTATTTTAAAAACTTATTTAAAAATTCTTTTAAAAAACTTTCTTAAAAATTATTTTAAAAACTTATTTAAAAATTATTTTAAAAACTTATTTAAAAATTCTTTTAAAAAACTTTCTTAAAAATTATTTTAAAAACTTATTTAAAAATTCTTTTAAAAACTTATTTAAAAAAAAATTTCGCAAATTACCTTAACCAATTTAATTAACCTAACCAAAACCTATTTAATCTAATTAGATTTAATCAATAAATCATCTCACAATCACTCATTAGGGTGCTAACTTCAATCGAACTATCTTTTCATCAAAATGATTCCAATTCAGATACTTTATATGTAGGAATTGGATCAATGGATGTTGGATAGTGGATGTTCCAGACATATGACTGGAGATAGATTAAAGTTCACAAAGCTCAAATTAAAGAATTTAGGCTCAGTTGCATTCAGTAACGATGGTAAACTTAAGGTAATCGGAAGAGGTAACATCGAACTCAACTCAGACTTTATTATTCGAAAAGTTTTATTAGTTCAAAATTTTAACTTTAATTTACTCAGCATTACCCAATTATGTGATAGTGGTTACTTAGTTAACTTTACCAAATCTGGGTGTACAGTTAAAAATGCTTATAACCCTGAAATCATACTTAAGGGCATTAGGAGAAATAATGTTTACACAATTAACCTACCAATATCCTCAACAAAGTGTCTCCTGACACAACACGAGGAAACTGAGTTGTGGCACAGGAGACTGGGTCACACTCATACTAGACTCATTTAAAAAATGAGTCAAAATGGTCTAGTTAGAGGTCTACCCAAATTAAAATTCATTGATAATTCAACATGTGATGCTTGTCAACAAGGTAAAAAAACCAAGTCAAACCATAAGTTAACCAACCTAAATAAAACTACTTCAATACTTGAGCTCCTTCACCTAGACTTGTTTGATTCGCATGGAGGCAAGTTACTAAGCAAAAACCAATATTGCTTAGTAATAATCGATGACTACTCAAGATTTACTTGGGTAAAATTTATAAAAACCAAAGATGAAACTTTTGAAACATTTAAAATCTTTTGTAAATTAATAGAAAATGAAAAAGACACTCAAATAAAAGGAATCAGAAGTGACCATGGGGGAGAATTTGAAAATCATAACTTTATTGAACTTTGTGAAATTAATGGGTATAAGCATGAATACTCTTGTCCTAGGATCCCCAACAAAATGGTCTAGTAGAATGTAAAAACAGAACCCTACAAGAAGCCGCTAGGACCATGTTAACACAAATACAATTATCTAATCAATTCTGGGCTGAAGTGATTAATACAACATGTTATATACAAAATAGAATTTTAATTAACAAATTTTAAAATAAAACACCCTATGAAATATACTATAATAAAATCCCTAATTTAAACTATCTAAAAGTGTTTGGATGTAAAGTATTCATCTTGAACACTAAAGACTACTTAGGAAATTTTCATCAAAAACAACCCCAGGAATATTTTTAGGGTACTCAACAACTAGTAGAGCATATAGAGTGTACAACAAAAATACCCTAAAAGTCGAAGAAATAATAAACGTAATATTTGATGAAGAAAATAATCTACACAATATAATAAATGAAAACAAAAATCTAGAACATGTTAACTCAACAAATACAGAAGATGATAACGAAATTCAACCTGAACCCAATGCATCTGAAGAACCAATTGCTAACCCAAATATAAGACCAACTAGAACAAACACAAATCACCCATTTGACCAAATTTTGGGCGATCCAACTCTAGGAGTTAGAACTAGGTCATCCTACAGAAACCTTAGCCAAATAGCCCTGATCTCACTACAAGAAAAAAGCTAATAGACAACGCTTTTAAAGCGTTGTCTTTGTGCCTGAAAAAGCATTGTTAAAGGCACTGTTGTTAAAAGTCTGCTCAACGACAATGTTTTTAAAGCGTTGTCGTTTGTAGCGAAGACAACGCTTTTGCAATACTATTACAACGCTTTAAAAGTGTTGTTGTTTTTTTACAAAGACAACATTTTTTGTAACGCTTTAAAAGCGTTGTCGTTTTAAAGAAAAAAATTTTAAAAAAATTTATTTAAAAATCATTATTTTTATATTTATGAAACTATTATTTTTATTTTACCATGTCTAGATTCGAATTTTACATATAATCAACTCAGCTAATGATTTCAAACTCATACCAAAATAATAGAATTCTGACATTGAAGTAATATTAGTATTTAATTACATGAGAAGCTAGTAAATATCAAAATTAATACTAATTCTGTTTCAAAGTAGATAGTGATATTCACAATTAAAACAAAATAGCACAAAATAACTAGCCGACCTCGAAGCCAACAATCTGTTTACTTCTACTAGCTACACTCAAAAATTATTATCGGCTTGAGAACGGGACAAAACAGTACAGTAATTACTACCACAATACTGAAGAAGTAGCTTGTCTTTCTCAATCTATTACAGGAATAAGCAATTGGATTTTGCCTAGGATCTTTGTGAACTTTGAATAGATTGAACAGTTAGCCTGAAATATAAACAAAAAATTACAATCAATAGTTTGAACTAAAAAATTACTTCTACTAGCTATTTTCTATAAATGAACCAAAACTCATTACTCAGAAATGAAATGCTTGTAGAAAGAAAGAAAGAAAGATTGTAGAATACAATGTTTCTTCAAACTGTAGAAAGAAAGCTTGCAGAAATGAAACACTTTCTTCTTTGCAAACGTTTTCTTGCAAAAAGCACTGTTGTTGCAGAAATGCAACGTTTCTTCAAACTGCAAAAATATGTTTCAAGTCCATACATGAGAATTACTGATGGCTCTCAAAAGAAACAAAACAATCATTGGAGACGAATGAATGAATACTCACATTAACCAATATTATACAAGGTTAACAAATCAACATACCAATGACCTTACAGGAATTGTCTTATTCTAGAACAGCTCAAAAGCCACATTCAAAACAGAAATGCCAAAAAGGTGAACAACCCATATAAGAAACTTCCAAATATAAATGGAGGTACTCAGAGAATACCCACTGGTATTGATCAACATTAGAGTTGTGAAGGTTACAACATTGCTATGGTGACTTCATAGCAAACAATAAAAAGTTGCATAAAGAACCAAACACCAAATTTTACCATCAAACATTAGTAAAAGTTTAGACATTTCAAATCAAAATAAACGAGTTCAAAATGTGAAACTTTGCTAGAGAATCAACTATAATATCATAAACTGTGGTTTGTAGTACTCAGTATTACATCCATTTCTCAGTTTTTGTCTTATGTTGCATTTGTGTTTTTTATTTCATATTTACATAAAGTATATATCTTGTAATACAAGCAAATATCCTGAAGTTCAATAATACAGATCTATAGTAAGCTTCTACGCCTACAACCAATGAAGTTCTATAAGAACTTCTTATGAGACATCAGTTGAGGTTTGTGTTGTTTACATTCCTTTCTAATTTTAATAGAGAATGATCATGGTCAGCATGCGAGTGAACAACTTCAAGGAAATTCAACAGCGTTATACTTTAACAAAGGTCTTAACTAGATTGAATAACTTACTTAAAAGAAGTAATGTCTACTTGAACATTGCTTTCTTCCATTAAAACCTCCTTAGCTTTTTCGCAAAGCACCCTAACCTGAAATTTTATTTAAAAACTTATAAATATAGTTATTAACTCGCAATGATAAACTGCAAGAAATTCCAAATATTATTTTCATAGAGAAAAAAAAGAACACTAAACAAACATTGGACTGCAAAAGCTAATGTCTTAACGATGTGAACTTTTAGCAATTAGAAAGACACAAGAAGGGAATAGAAGCATTTACCTCTATTCCTTATTAATAGAACAAACATGCATGTAACTAGAGGAGTCCTCCTATAACTTGAGTAATATTTCATAAATTTCCAGAGACTTATGAAAAGATACAATAGAAACCTCTACGAATATTTTTTCTATATAACTTACAAGAAAAATCAGCTCAATCAAAAACTGAATTCCGAATGACATGCTGATCAGATAAACTATTTCCCATCGTCTCTAACAAATTAAAGCATTTATAATTGTATCAAGGAGAAATAATTAAGTCGCATTGGATAAATAAATCATCAGATTATTCATTAACAAGCGACACTAACCCACCCCATAGTCCAACAAAGAACGGCTTAATAACAAAGGAAACCCAAATTAAAGCAGTGCAGCCAGAGACTCAAGATAAGCAATCAGCAATAGTTCAAACACAGTTCTACTTTGTCAAGAATTGCAAATGCAGTTGCAATGGAGTTTGATATCCATTTATGGTGAAAACCCAAATTTAAAAGCAAACAAAAGTGTAGATATAACAATGAAGCAAATAAGAAAGGGGAAAAACTCAAGAACACCCTTGCAGCAGGATCCGAAACGACAAAGAGTCACTCCATGACAAAAGAATATCTCCAAATTCTCTACTTGTAGCAGTCGCAATGAAATTAATAACAAAGGAAATTGGATGGAGGGCATCAAGCTGAAGAAAAGCCTCCTTTTTTTTTTTTACCGCCAGTAGAAGCGAAAGGAGAGTCTTTTCCACGACCAAAGCAACCTCGGCGACGAACAACAGCACTACGGAGCATAAAGCAGCTCTGCTGCTCTGGGTTCGACAGAGAACATACATCTCTACAAAATACACACCAAAACCCTTCAAAGAAACCAGCAACGAGAAGAAAAAAGGATGAGAAATAGAAGCCTACAACTGCAGCCCTCTATCGTGGCAAAGCACAAACCGAGAAGCGAAGAATCCCGCGAGACCGAGGAGGGAGCGTAGCAGAGAGACGCCTCCGATCCGATGCTACCGCGCCAGATCTCCGAGTCTCCTTCGAGGATTAGGGTTTTAGGATGTTGTAATAAAGAGTTTTTAATATTCATCATATTTCAGGAGAATTACATATGCTTATATAGCCACACAACCCTAAGCATCAACTTATTAACAAAAGATAAAAAGACTTATCTACCCTTGCTTCTCACAACACTCCCCCTCAAGTTGAACATATATATCAAACATGTTTAACTTGCTAAGAGAAGAGTCAAACACAACTTGGGGTATAGCTTTTGTAAACATATCAACAAGTTCATCCTTAGACTTAACATAAGGCAGACATAGCTCTCCAGAATCAAGTCTCTCCCGAATAAAGTGACGGTCAATCTCAATGTGTTTAGTCCGGTCATGTTGTACTGGATTATTTGCAATATTGATTGCTGCCTTGTTGTCGCAATATAACCTGAGAGGTAATTCAACCTTTAATCCTATGTCTGTCAACAGAAAACTCAGCCGCAACATCTCTGCAAGACCATGTGCCATGGCTCGATATTCAGCTTCAGCACTAGACCGTGCACAAACATTTTGTTTCTTACTCCTCCAAGTTACCAAGTTTCCTCCCAAAAAAGTGCAATAGCCAGAAGTGGACCTTCTATCATCTCGAGAACCAGCCCAGTCTGCATCAGAATAGCATTCCACCTTCAGATCACCACCTCCTTTAAACAGCAAGCCTTTTCCAGGACATGATTTCAAGTACCTTAGAATCCTATCAACAACCTTCATGTGGATAGTTTTAGGAGCATGCATGTACTGGCTTACTACACTAACAGCATAGGTGATGTCAGGCCTAGTCATAGATAAATAGAGTAATTTTCCAACCAGCCTTTGATACGTTCCCTTTCCATACTTGTAAGATCTTCCCCACTAGAACTAGTAAGATCATGATTTACTTCTATAGGAGTAGACGCTGGCCGAGAACCCAGCTTCCCTATCTCCTTGAGTAAGTCCAACACATATTTTCTCTGACATACATAAATTCCTTCCTTTGATCGAGTGACTTCAATACCCAGGAAGTACTTCAATGATCCAAGGTATTTAATTTCAAATTCTGATGTTAACTTGGACTTAAGAGCCTGGATTTCTACCTCATCATCCCCTGTAACTATCATATCATCAACATAAACCAATAGAATGGTAGTGCTGTCCTTTTTCCTTTTTATAAAGAGTGTATGATCAGCATTCCCTTGTTTAAAACCAAACAATATCATGACTTTGCAAAACCTATCAAACCATGCTCTGGGAGATTGTTTAAGCCCATACAAAGCTTTTCTTAGCTTGCAAACATTTCCTTTTATTTCAATTCCAGGTGGTGGCAACATGTATACTTCTTCATAAAGGTCACCATTCAAGAAGGCATTTTTAACATCTAACTGAAATAGAGGCCAATCATATTGAGCAGCAAGAGAAAGAATTACCCTGACCGAGTTCAGCTTTGCAACTGGAGCGAAAGTTTCCAAGTAATCTACCCCATATGTTTGGGTGAATCCCTTGGCAACAAGTCTGGCTTTATATCTAATCACTTCACCCTCTGAGTTATACTTGATAGCATAGACCCATTTAGAACCAACCAAGTTCTTCCCCTTTGGGGGATCAACTAATTCCCAAGTACCATTTTTGTTAAGAGCCTCCATTTCTTCGTGCATTACTTCCTGCCACCTTGAATCCCTTACAACTTCATAATAGGAAGAAGGTATAGCATGGTTTGATAATTGTGAAACAAATGCATGATATGAAGGAGACAAACGAGAGTATGAAACATGGTTGGAGATAGGATGTTGAGTACATGACCTGACACCTTTTCTAACAGCAACCGGAAGGTCCAGCTCGTTCATATTTAGAGGTGCGGTTGGCTCAACTGATGAGGATAACTGCTTCACAGGATCAGGAGCCAGAGCATCCGATTCAACCAGCCGATCCATAGGAGGTTCTTGCTTGTGTCTTCATCATTTATAAGTAATAATATCTGGTGAAGACTGTGCTCCCAGTGATGGGGCATATTTTCCCGGTGATGGGGCATCTTTTCTATTTTCTATGACATCCAGTGGAATAGGAGAAGAAACCACTTGAGGAACTTGAGGAACGACCACTTGAGGCACAAAGGAAGAGGTAATATTCTCCCCCTGAGGATGAGACTGAGGAGAATAATAAGACTCAGACTCAAAGAAAGTAACATCCTTCAAGATATATCTCGTCCTAGTAATAGGATCAAAGCACTTGTAGCCTTTTTGGCAAGTGGAATACCCTATAAAAACTCCTCGTATAGAACGAGGATCAAGTTTAGAAGATTTGGGACCAAGAACATGTATAAAACAAAGTGAACCAAAAACTCGAGGTGTAAGGGAGAACAACTCTACGCTAGGATGAAGAATAGTGAGAGGACACCTGTTCCCGAGACCTTTAGATGGCAATCGATTGATGAGATAAGCAGCGGCAAGAACAGCATCAGCCCAGAAATATTTGGGTAAGTGACGTTGAAATAAAAGTGCACGGGCTGTTTCAAGAATATGACGATTCTTTCTCTCGGCCACTCCATTTTGTTGTGGTGTGTATGGACAAGATGACTCATGAAGAATTCCTGAGTCTTCAAGAAAAGTATTTAGAGACTATGCAAAGTACTCACGGGCATTGTCAGAACGAAGAATCTTCACCTTTGAGTTAAATTGGGTTTCAACCATTCTACAAAAATTTTGAATGAGACGAGGAACTTCTTCCCTGGTT
The DNA here is from genome assembly GCF_018446385.1 of Zingiber officinale. Lineage (NCBI taxonomy): Eukaryota > Viridiplantae > Streptophyta > Magnoliopsida > Zingiberales > Zingiberaceae > Zingiber > Zingiber officinale. Next base: position 66,410,254 of record NC_055998.1, read on the forward strand.
TTCATCAAATAAAGCCATGTACAGTGGGTGTAGTCATCAATAAAAGATAGAAAATATCGATAGCCATCCAAAGAAGTCACAGGAGAGGTCCCCCACACATCCGAATGAACAAGATCAAATGGAGACAAACTCTTCTTTATAGACTGAGAAAAATGTGTTCTACAATGTTTGGAAAACTGACAGATTTCACATTGAAATGACTGAAGAGAAACAGAAAAGAAGAGACTAGGAAATAAAATTTTCAAAGACTGAAAAGACAAATGTCCCAACCGAGAATGGCATAAAAGAATTTCTTGATGCTTAGTTCCCAAACACTTGGCTGCAGATTTCAGAGCAGATGTTATTTCAAGCTGGTAATAATAAAGACCTCCTACTTCACGGCCAGTCCCAATCATCTGCTTGGTCTCGAGATCTTGGAAGACACAATGATCAGGGAAAAAGGTTACGGAGTAGTGTAGTTGTTTAGTAATGCTACTAACAGAAAGTAAATTAATAGAGACGGAAGGAACGTGAAGTGCAGAGGATAGGAAAAAATGATCTGTAAGTTTTATGGAACCTTTGCCAAGAATTTGGTTCCCTTTTAAATCACTTTCTTTTGCCCAGAGGATAAAGAATAAGAAATAAAGGAGTTAGCAGCATTTGTCATGTGATCCGTAGCTCCTGAATCAATGACCCAGGGGCTGTAACACTTAATCCCAGGCCACGGATACCTGTGTGCGCTTGAAATGGAGTAGAATCTGCAGGAGTAGAGGCCGAAGATGAAGCCTGAAGCCGAGAGAGAAGATGCTAGAGGTTAACAATATCAGTAAAAGACAATCCCGTGATAGAGGACACAGAGGAACCAATAGTCTCTTCACTTTCTAACTTTTGGATAGCAATATTACTACTGTTAGGAGCCTTCTTAGCATTGTGCTTAAATTTTTCAGGTTTCTTTTCCGGATATTTTTTCCAACAGAAATATGAATCATGATTAGTTTTCTTGCAGTGCCGACAAAATCTGTCCCCTTGTCTTTTAGTTCCCCTAGGCCAAAACTTGTTTGCAGAACCAATAAAGATAGAGGTCTCCCTAATCGGAGGGCCTCCAGTGGAAATCCCCTTGTTGTTCATAGTCCTTTTTCTACCTTCTTCACTTAGAATTTTGTAGTAAACCTGTTCTAGAGAAGGAGTAGGATCAAGACCAAGAATTTGCCCTTTTAAACTCTCAAACTCTGCAGTAAGTCCATCTAAAAATTTAATAATTCTGTCTTTTTCCAGAAGCTTTAAATATCTCTGATGATCATCAGTGGAACTCCAATTTTCCATCCGGTAGTAGTCAAATTCATCCCACAGTCCCTTCAGAGTAGAAAAATAGTTGGTGACTAACATAGAACCTTGTTCAAGTTTGAAAATTTGACTGCTGATCTGATAAGTACGCAGCATATCATGTCGACGTCTATACATCTTCTCCAGTGTCTTCCACATGTCGTACGCTGTTTTGTTATGAAGAATGACTTGTTTGATGCCAGAATTAATAGAGTTAAGCATCCAAGTCATTAATTGAATATTGTCACGTCGCCAAGTTCGAAAACTAGGATCCTTTTCATCTGGTTTCACTTTAGTGCCATGAAGAATATCAAGTTTATCATGGCCTTCGACATAAAGCTCAACAGCAACTGCCCAAGATGCATAATTTGTCTCAGACAATTTTTTTGATACTATCTGAAGACCGGACCCTCCAGTGCCTGTCATTGTGAAAACCGGTTGTATCTGTCCTGAAGGAGACATAGGGTTCGCAGAAATCCCCGAGGTTTCGCTAGCGTTGTCCGCCATTAAAATTTTTCTGGAAGGGGTGGTGGTAGTAGACTGGGCTGAAGAAAAAGAATTCGAGAGAAGGTGAAGTGCAGGAATTCACAGCAGTTTGAAGAAGCTGCTGCTCTCCGGTGACCAGCAAATCACTGCAGCTTTGCCGGTGAAGTTGGGGCGGTGGCAACCTTGTGGGCACCTTCGGGAAGAAGATCTGCACGTGGCAGAGAGAAGGGAAGAAAGCTTGGTCGACGCCAGGAGATCGCGATGAAGAAAGGAAGAGGAAAGCTTGGTCGGCGCTAGGGCAAAGAGGAAGAAGATGCGCCGACGGCTAGGGTTAGGGTTAGGGATCGGAACTTTGCTCTGATACCATGTTGTAATAAAGAGTTTTTAATATTCATCATATTTCAGGAGAATTACATATGCTTATATAGCCACACAACCCTAAGCATCAACTTATTAACAAAAGATAAAAAGACTTATCTACCCTTGCTTCTCACAACATAGGATATGCTGGGAGTCATGATCCTGTTCAAGCCATCGAAGCAAATGGTGGTCCAGGTTGCCATGGGTGTTCAAGGCCGACACTGGACTCATGCTCATCTTGTCCTCCTTATACCAGTCACCACCTCAACGTCGGGGGCGAAGGAGGCGAAGAGAGGTCTTGACAGAGAGGAGTTTGGAGGAGTGGTTTGCGGAGAGGGGTTCGCCAGAGAGGGGTTTGCTGGAGAGGAGTTGGATGGAGAAGGCCGCGTGAGATGAGGAGTTAGGAGAAGGGTTCGGGATCAAAAATGATCGGAAGATAGGAGTTGGGAGAAGGGTTCAGGTTTTCTACTCCTTACTTAGATCCAACGGTTTGTATTAATCAAGATTTAGATGAGAACTTAACAATAGACAACACTTTTTAAAAAACGTTGTCATAGACATTAAAAAAAAGTCTAATAGACAACGCTTTTTACGAAGCGTTGTCTTTGACCCGTAAAAATCACTAATAGACAACGGTTTTTAGAAAAGCGTTGTCTATTAATAAGAAAATAATGAAATAGACAACGCTTTTCACTAAAAGTATTGTTAAAAAAAACTAGACAACGCTTTTTACAAAAAGCGTTGTTGTTTAAGTGTTGTAGAGTCCCAATTTTCTTGTAGTGTCTCCAAAATTGAACCCAAAACTGTAGACGAAGACCTACCCAATCCAGACTGGACCTTAGCAATGCAAGAAGAATTAGTCCAATTTGAAAGAAATCAGGTCTGGGAATTAGTACCTAATACCACTGATAAAACTATAATTGATACTAAATGGGTATTTAGAAACAAATTAAATGATCAAGGTGAAATAATCAGAAACAAAGCAAGGTTAGTAGCTAAAGGGTTCAATCAAGTAGAAGGACTAGACTATGATGAGACCTATGCTCCTATAGCTAGACTTGAATCCATTAGGATCTGCTGGCCTACGCAGCACACAAATGATTCAATCTATACCAAATGGACGTGAAATCCGCATTCCTAAATAGATTTATTAAAGAAGAGATATATGTAGGTCAACCCCAGGATTTGAGGACTTAGAACATCCAAGTCATGTCTTTAGACTAAAAAAGGCACTATATGGACTAAAACAAGCTCCTAGAGCTTGGTATGAACGGTTGTCTAATTATTTATTAAAAAAGGATGTCACCAAGGTCAGGTAGATCCAACCCTTTTTGTGAAAACCTTAGAAAAGACATTTTCATAGTCCAAATTTATATAGATGATATAATATTTGGATCAACAAATTCAAAATTTTTAAAAGAATTTACAAACCTAATGGAAAATAAATTTGAAATGAGTTTAGTAGGAGAACTTAACTTCTTCTTAGGTCTACAAATAAAGCAAATAAAAGATGGAATTTACATCTTCCAAACCAAATATGTTAAAGAGTTAATTAAAAAGTTTGGAATTGAAAACTCAAAAAATATTAATACACCTATGGCCACTAACATCAAAATTGACTCAGACTTAGAAAGTAAACTAGTAGAGTTAAAATGCTATCGAAGTACGATAGGAAGTCTACTGTACTTAACTACAAGTCGACCTGACATTCTTTTTGCAGTAGGTATGTGCGTAAGATATCAATCTTGTGTAAAAGAGTCATCTAACTTATGTTAAAAGAATACTTAGGTATATTAAGGGAACCCTAAATGTAGGACTATGGTACCCTAGGACTTGCACCCTTGATCTAACTGGCTATTCTGATTCAGACTATGTCGGGTGCAAACTAGACAGAAAAAGTACAAGTGGTAGCTGTCAATTTCTAGGTCAGAGCCTAGTAAGTTGGTCAAGCAGATAACAACATTGTGTTGCTCTATCTACCAATGAAGCTGAGTACATAGCCCTAGGAGAATGTGTATCTCAATTATTATGGATGATACATACCCTAAAAGACTACCAACTGGAATATCAAAACACTAAAATTTCAATTGACAACATAAGTTCAATTAATTTAACCAAGAATCCAATTCACCACTCAAGAACTAAACACATAGAAGTAAAACACCATTTTGTAAGGGATCATGTGACTAGGGGTGATATTGTACTTAACTATGTTGAGTCCAAGTCAAACCTAGCTGACATATTCACAAAGCCCTTACCTAAACTTGAGTTCAGTGTGCTTAGAAGCAAATAGGAATGTGTTTAGTAGAATAGAACTTATTTTTTTTCAAATCAACTTGCTTTTATTAGGTTTCAAAATTGTATGAAAAATAATGTTTTCAAAATCCCAATTTTGTTAGATTTTCAAAATTATGTACTTAGCCTAGGCATTTCCCTTAGAAATAATGCACCCCTAGGTTTCAGCCAAAACATCTCACAAGCACACTAGACATAACTTGTTTATGTTTGAAAAACTTAGAACGGTGTGAGATGCATAGGGTACAACCTAGACTTCAGAATGCTTATTTCTATGCATCGCAGTAAGTCTGGACATTAAAAACCAACATTACATTAATCAAATTAAGTCATCCAGACCTAGTCAAATCTAACTGGATCAATTGACTTAACTTGACTAACCAAGTGAAAGTTGTTACTCTCTAAGTAATCAGCTAGTAGCTAATTGGTTAGACATGTGGCCACGAAAATTAAATGCTTAATTTTAATATTCTTAAGTTACTCATGCTTGGACTTTAGGGCTTAATAAATTTTTCTAAGAGTACAAATGGCCTTAGTTAAGATTTTCTAAATCTAGTTAAGTGTCTTAAATTAAAACTAAGAAATTTCTAGCTTCTTTTAAAATTAAGTATTTTTTAAAAAAGATTTTTTAAAATTTACAAAAAATTCTTTAAAAGCTTTAAGAATCAACGAAGCCTTTCAAAGTCACTTGTTACTCTTTCTTATTACTTCCTTGTTTATTTTGATATATGGCAAAGGGGGAGAGTAGGGAAAAATTTAAAATTCAAAAATTGAAAATTCAATTCACAAAATTTAAATTAAAAAGAGCTCTTATTAAGGGGGAGTCTTACATTGTTAAAAGCTTAAGTATGTTTTAGCTTAAATTATGCTTGCACTTGAAATTATTTACTTAAGCTTGCTTATGCTTTTTACTTAAACTTTGAAGATCGTTTATACATCCATTTTACTTAACTTTTAATTTTAGCTGTCATAATCAAAAAGGGGGAGATTGTTAGTGCAGGAAGCATCCGACGATCGAACCCAAGTTTTTATAATGGAAAAGGAGTCAAAGTTAAGCTTATTTGTGATCTAACATGTCTGATGGAGATTGCAGGAAAGTCTTAAGTGTTCTTAGGCAAAAGTCCTAGCTGCGGTTAGGCAAGGTGAAAACCCTAGGGGATGGTAATCCTAGGTCCTAGGGGTGGTAAACCTAGGTGGAGGAAAATCCTAGGGGGGGGGGATAACCTTAGGTCCTAGGGGGTGGAAACCCTAGGTGGAGAAAAACCCTAGGGGGCGGTAACCCTAGGTCCTAGGGGGTGGAAACCCTAGACAGAAAGTCCAGTCGATCTAGAGGACCGGACTGGCACCAGGCAATCTCTCCTGAGGGGAGTAGGTGAGGATGCGTTCCTTGCAAAGGGAACAGTAGGCATCGGGTCGACCTAGGATTTTCGGTCGGAGATCCGAAGTCAGACCTGGATAGTCCGATGACTGTCACACTCTATATTCATACTGTTATTTATATGCTAACATTGTCTTGCAGGGTATGTTGTTGTTTTGGGACTAACATGTCTTGTAGGAATAAGCTAAGCTTCGGATGAACAGTGTCCGAGGCGCCTCGGGTGCAAAGGAGCTGAAGTCTGCGTGGCAGTACTGGAGGCACCTCAGATGGAGCTGGAGGCACCTTGGACCAGAGATTGGAGGCGCCTTGGATTGGCTTGAAGGCATCTTCAAGTGGATGGGTTGCGACCATGTTTGTGCTGATCCACGCGGCTGACTCGGATTGTTGGAGGCGCCTTAGATGGTGTTGGAGGCGCCTCCAGCAGTGCATAAAAGGAGCCCTCGAGCAGCAAGTTAAGGCATCAATTCTCAAGCGACCTTTTTGCATCCAGCTACTTACGAGAAGCTCCGACGAAGCTACAACTTGACGTCGACGACCCGGAACTCTAAATCTGACGTATCACTTATCGTTGGTATATTCTGTTATTACTATTAATTGTACTTGCTTGTAAAAGAATTTCAATATTATAGTTGTTGTCCACCGGAAGTGATCAACGATCGCGGGCCTTGGAGTAGGAGTCGCCACAGGCTCCGAACCAAGTAAATATCCTGTGTCTTTCTGGGTTTTTCTTTTCTTTACTGTTTCTACTGCTTTAACTCAAATAATTTATGAATTCGAAACATGTGAAAGCCACGAGCGCTATTCACCCCCCTTCTAGCGCATCTCGATCCAACAGAAGGTAAGACGTGAAGGATGGGGAAGCATCGAGGGATACAAAGCTGAGGGAAGATGGCTAGAAGGCAAGGTCATGGTTATACTGGCAAAGGAAGACTTGACGACAAGGACAAGGCTGAAGGAATCATCTTGAAGGATGGGGAAACATCCAAGGGATGCAAGGTTGAGAGAAGATGGCTAGAAGGCAAGGTTATAGTTGTGCTATCATGGTTGAATGATGAGTGCATGAATGATTGTACTCAGAGAAAAAATCATAGTGTTAGGGTTTACCAATCGAATGATATGAAGGTCAGTCGACTGGTCCAAGACACAAAATGTTTTTGTGCCTTTGGTTGTGAAGATCAGTCGACTGGTAAGGATACTAGTCAACTGGTAGATAGCCATTGACAGAATCACAGATTCTATAGAGAGTCGTTGGCTAGCATCAGTCGATTGGTGGAGAGACCAGTCTACTGATAATGGGAAAAATAACTTGGCTATTTTTCCCAAGCTCTATATAATGGAGCTCGGGGTGGCTGGCTTGGTGATGAAATTAGAGGTAGTTAAACCCTAATTAGAGTCTCCAAGTTCTCAAACCAATCCAAGTATTCTTTATCGAGTTGTGGTAAGGTTTCTTCATCGAAAAGGAGGATTATGCTAGCCTGAGTTTACTGGGGACTAATCCATCAACAGAAAGGGATTGTCTACCTTACGGACAGTTGTGGAGTAAGAACATTATCTCTGAACCATATTAAATGAACGTGTTAGAGTTTGCATTTCTTTCTTGTCTTCAGCTTTTGTATTCATATTAGTTTTACATTTCCACTGTGCACTAACGAATACATAGGAAACAGAACATTTGGGGTGATCATCTATTCATCTCTCCTTCAAGCCGGGCCACGATCTTCAACAGACATATCAAAGATTAATGCCCAAAGCTCAAAAGTAAAGTAAAGGAGAAAGAAGGAGGGCCAAGATGGTCAAAGCACAAAACCTCAAGGCAACTTGGGATGAAACATCATTATCATAATCTGAAGTAGAAGCATACGCCGAACTTACATTGATGGCAAGTCATCAAGAAGAGAGCATTGATAAAGGGGGAGACACTTCTGAAGAAAGCAACAATAAAGGAGGAGAATCAAACTATGAATTCGATGACACCGTGAGTGAGGTAGGTCAGCTACCTCATGACCAATTATATGAGTGTATTAAAATACTAAGTAAATCATTATGCAAACTAAGAACTAAATGTATTGGATTGAAAAAGGAAAATCTAGATCTAAAAATTAAATTAGCAACATCTTGTGCATTAAAATATTTTGATAAAGTTCAAACAGAAAATGGAAAACTAAAAGAAGAAATAGAACTATTGAAAAATTATGCATGTTTAAATTTTTCTAATCGATCAAATTATAAAAATTATCAAGGAGGACTAAATTGGTATTTTAGATTTTATAAGGGTTAAATTAAGAAAGTGACACCAAAATATATTCTAAAAAATTATCTTGTTATTCCAGTAGGTAGAAACTTATATTAGGTTCCCAAATCATGTTTAGTTTGATTAAAATTAATTCATGCCTTTATTTTAATTTTCTTTAATTTTTAAACATTACTTACAAAATTAATTAGTTCGTATATGTACTGCTCATGTTTTCTATTGAATTTTTTTTCTTATGATGCACAAATAAATTGACTATTAGTATAAAAAATTTTGGACTTTTTTTGACCAATAATTAATCTTTTATGAATTTTTAATCAAAAATAAAAAATTTAAACTTTAAATTTTAAAATATTTTAGAGATTAATTTTTAAAATCTAATTTTTTAGATAATCACCGTTGTATTTTGAATGAGTAGAAAAATTAGATAGATTTTTAGGACTCAAAACTATTTTTAAATATTTTATTTTCAAAAATAACATTATTTTATCAAAATATTTATTATGGTTAAAATAAAAATATTTTGTATATGAAAATATTTATCATACTTTGATTAATTATGATTGTTATTGACCATTTTTTTATAGATTTTTTGAGACTTTTAAATAATTTTTAAATTATTTGTCCAAAATCTTGGATTATTCTGTTTCACATCCCTAGAAAATGTTTGAATAATTTTCTAAATTTTCTTCAGATTTTTCTTTTCTAACATCCTTTTAGATGTGATCAAAGGGGAAGAAAGTTAGAAGCTTAAGCTAAGGGGGAGGTATAAAAATTTTATATTTCCTTGAAGTTATTACTTGTAATTTTTCTTGAATTTATTGTAAAATTATTATCTATTATAAATGTAAATTTACTTTTTTTAATTATTTTATTTTTAGTTTAACCCCTAACTTAACTTGGATTGATGCATATAAAAAATAGAGATATTATAAGCACTCCGGGTTGACTTTGATGTGATCAACTGAGTTAAGTTAGCCTCTATGTTTTTGATGCCTTGTGTCTAAGTGTGTAGGGACTTAGGAATACAATAAGTCGAGCAGAAGATGCAGTAAGAGAGAAGGATGGCATTGGAAGCAAGTTGATGGGCTCAGTGCATCCAAGGGGTAATGTACTGTGAAAGAGTACATCGGTAGATGAGAAGGACGCATACGACGTTTTTGAGGGACGAGAAGCCAGGGAGGAAACTACGCTAGCAAAATGCCAGAGTTGGGTTTGGGTGAGCTCAACTCTAGAGAGCCAGAACATCATCCAAGAGATCGGACAAAAGTCAACTACTAAGTTGACTGTGTCCAGGCACCTTCAGGTGCCTAGATTCGACTGACATGGCTCTGTGTTAATCCTCTTTATTGCAATGGCTATTTGATGTGGCCCGAAGGGATTTGGGCACCTAGACCAGGTTAATGCACCTAGACTTATTCCAAGTGCTTGGATCCATTTGGGCCACATCATACAACTGTTGCATCGAAGGGTATTAGCGCGGAGCCACGTTGGTCGAATCCGAGCACTCAGACCGTGTCTAGGTGCTCGAGAACCAATAAACGCTTATCAAGAAGCTATTGCAGAGTGGATTGAGGTGATTGCATCCTGGTGCCCGGGAGCGGCCATGTCAACAAATGGCTAGTTTGATCAGAGGGCATAAATAGAGCTCTGATTGTCAAATTTTAAATAACACACTTGTACTTTCATTTACGAATTATGTTTTATTTTTCTTGTGCTTAAATTGCTGTAAGAGGCTACTCTGCATTTAATGAAGGAGATCTTTCTAGTTGAGCTTCCACTGCCTTGGATTACTAACCTCTCTGGTTGCAACCCAAGTAAATTTCGTTGTCTCTTATTCATTCTATTGCATGCTATATTTGTCCAATTAATATGTGTTTTGTCCTTGCTAAGTAAGTAGCAAAAGATTTGTTTTAAATTTATATTACAGGCTATTCACCCCCTCTAGTCGGCTTAACGCAAACCAATAGACAATCCCTTGATGAAATTTTCGATAATAGCCAGTTAAGCCTAAGAAACTGTGAATCTTGGATGCATTCCTAGGCCCTACCCATTCTTTCACGTCCTCTATCTTTGACAAATCACCTTCTACCCTTCCTTCGAAATGATGTGGCCTAGGAATGCTACCCTCTCTAGCCAAAACTCGCACTGATTGAACTTTGCAAATAGTTTTCGATCTTGCAGAATCTACAATGTTGTCCTCAAATGTTGTTATGCTCCTCTTTATCTCTGGAATAAATCAATATGTTATCTATGAAGACAATGAATAATTGATCAAGATGCGACCGAAATATATATTTCATGAGATCCATGAAGACCGTTGAGGCTTTAATCAACATGATCGACATTACTAGAAACTCATAATTCCCATATTGAGTTCTGAAGGCTATCTTATGCACATTTGCTTCTTTCACCTTCAGCTGATGATACCCTGATTGATGATCTATTTTTGAGAATACTGCGACTCCTTGCACTTGATCAAATAGGTCTTTGATCCTCGAGGGTGGGTACTTATTTTTCACTGTGATCCTATTAAACTCTCGATAATCAATACAGAGCTTATCATCTTTCTTCTTGACAAACAATACTGGCACACACCATGGGCAGAAACTACGGTGAATGAAGCCCTTCTCTAACGTCTCTTGGATTTGTTCATTCAACTCCTTCATTTCTTGAGGTGCTAATCTATACTGTGCCTTTGAAATGGGCACTATACCTAACATAAGGTTAATAAAAAACTTCACTTCCCTCTTAGGTGGAATACTAATAATGTTGTCAGGGAAAACATCAAGAAACTCCCTGATCACCTCTAGTTCCTTCAATGATGAACTGTTTGCAATAGGGGTCAGAATAAAACTGGCTAAGAAAGCCAAGCATCTTTTAAGAATGAGTTTCCTTGCCCTTATTCAGGATATCACTTTAGGCAAAGCCAAGCATCTCGATGCCTTGAATTAGAACTTCTCTCTTCCTTTTGGTCTGAGTAGCATTGACCTCTACTGATAATAAATCAATACCCCATTCTCTAATGACTAATCTATTCCAAGTATAACATCAAACTCTGGCATTGGTAACAAGATAAGATTGCCATAAATCGGATGACTATATAAGTCAAGCTCAACCTTTCTGACCATGCTAGTAGACTAGAGTTCTTCCCCTGACGGTACGGTCACAGTGTAACCTATAACAAGTTTAACGGTTTGGATGCTCCTAAGTTTCACATAGGTCTCGGATATAAAAGAATGAGTAGCCCCTGAATCTAATAACGCCTTAGTAGCTACCCCTACTATGATAATTTTTCCTATATATAGCCATCGATCACATGTAATTTCCTCACGATTTCAAAGCTGGTTTGAAAATTTAAAGATTCAAGCACTAATACGCAAAAATACCTATAATGAGTGTCTCTGGATTTGCCTCCTTGGCATGCATGACATATAATCGCCCTGAAGCAGGCTGCTTCAACTGTGGGCAATCCTTGGATATGTGTCCAACAACTCCGCATTTAAAGCACTTGTTCAATCCCTACATACACATACTGAAATTCTTGTGCTTGCACTCTTTGCATGAGGGTTTTTCATTAGTGTTAGGGTGACACTCTTGTGAGGTTGCTGCTCCTAAGGTCTCTATCACTGTCTGAATGATTTCTTCCCTTACTGTTGCTGCATTGGTAATGGCCTTGTTGGTTGCTACTCGGAATACCATTCTAGTTCCCCTGTATAAAAATTTGTACAAGTATAGAACTATCCTAGCTACCCATGTGCTCTATTGAAGTTAAATTTGGATTGCAAACTATGCTTAACATTATTAATCCAAATTGTCCTTCAGAAGTTAAACTTAGATTGGAAATGATACTTAACATTTTTACTCCAAGTTTAACCCATGTGATCTTCCTAAGTTTAACCATATTACAGAAGTTAATCAAATATCTATTTCAAAGATCAGCTTCCAGGTTAAACATGGTGAGGCACTAGGCCTTCTTGGATATGGGATCATCCACCACTTCCTAGACAAAGCCTTTCAAAGAAATCGGATATTTAACTTCTTACAGTAAACTAGATTTAACTATAGAGACCTCAATAGAAGTACATTATCGAAACATGAAATCAAAAAATAAAATCGATAACAAAATGATAACCTAAAACCGATAACATCTTGTGTTTGATTTTTCAAGATCTATACAAAAGATGAACTAGTTATGATGCAGAAACTAATAATTAGTTATACCTTTTGTAACTTATAGACCTCTTGATCTTCTGTTGTATTCCTCTCCTTCTCTTGGACGTCGTGTGGGCGACGATCTTCCAAGATGAAATCCACCCAAGCTTCTTCCTTTTCTTCCAAGTTTCGGCCACCAACTAACCTCCAAGGCATGTTAGACAAGAGAGCTTCCTTCTCTTCTTCTTTTCCTTCAAGCAACCGGCCACCAAGAGATCACCAAACTTGATGCTGCCGGCCTCCAAGGAAGAAAACAAAAAGAGAAGAGAAAAGGAAAGGGGCCAACCACCAAAGGATTGAAAGAGAGGAATAGAAGATGTGTTATCTCATGAGGCACCCCTTCATCTCTTTTATAAACCCTGATCTTGGCAAAAAAGGAAAGTTTTAAACATAATTAAAACTTCCTTATATTCCTTACCAATAACTAAAAAGGAAAGTTTTAAAACAAAAAATTAAAACTTCCTTTAATGCTTGTCATGGCCGGCCCTACACTTGTGCTCCAAATAAGGAAAGTTTTAAACATAAAATTAAAACTTCCTTATTTGTTTCCGGTAAGAAATTTTAATAAAAAATTTCTCTTTTAAATCCCTTGTTGGTTATACAAGGAAAACTTTATAAATTAAAATCTCTCTTTTAAAGACATGTGGATGGTTACAAAAAAGGAAAGTTTTATCAAAAATTAAAATCTTTCTTTTAACTGCAAATAAGTAAAGATATCAAACCTTTCTCTTAATCCTTTGTAGAAAGCTATAAAAGGAAATATTTTAAAATTTAAAAACTCTCTTTTAAAACCATGACTTCCACAAAAGGAAAGATTTTAAAATTTAAAATACCCTTTTAATTTTTATGTGGCCAACCACCTAGCTTGGGCTCCAAGCTTGGCAGACCATAACTTGGCTCCAATCTTTGGCTTGGTCGGCCCTATCTTAGGCTCTAAGCTTGGCTTGGCTGGCCACAAATGTAACGCCCCAAATTTCCTCAATTAGAGTCCTAAAAGTAATTTAAAAATATTTAAAAATGCTATAGAAATATTCTAGAGATTTTTAGGAATTTTTATAGTATTTTTATGTAATTTTTGGAGGTCGTTTAGTATTTTTACTAAACGAAGGAAGTTTTGACAAAAAAATGTCCAAGTCGAGGTTCGAACAAGCAACCTCTGACCCGGTCAAAACCTGGCTAACCAAGTGGGCAAGCAGTCTTTGCTAATTAAAAGAAGAGAGAAATGTATTTAAGTAGTAGAAGTTAATAAGAGGAAATAATAGGAAGAAAATGGTTGCAGCCGAAAATCAAACCCGCGACCTTTTGACTCGGTTAAAACCCGGCTAACCAGGTGTTCAAGCCATCGGTTCTGTTTAGAAAAGGTAGGAAATTTTATTTAAGAAAGTTAATAGAATTCAGAAATTTAAAAAGGAACTTAGGGCTTTCCGAAACCTAATTTTCCCCGATCCCTTCCTCTCTCGTGCGACAAAGGCAGCTCGAGCGGAAACAAGCCGCAACTATGGCACGATTCCGGTGGCCGGCGAGTGGCTAACTCGGGGAGGTTCTTCACCGTCGTGATCCTTGCATCGAGGAGGAACCGTAAGCACGAAGGAGTCGAAGCTTGCAATTTCCGCAAGCCCTAGAAGTTGTTCCGGTTGTAGGTTTAAGAAGAGGTAAGTAGCTCCTCACCTGCGGTAAGAGTAGCTGTGGAGATTTTTTTTCTTCTTGTTAGTTTTCCTTTTTTTTCTTTTCTATCCGAAGTGTGTTGTAAGGAACAAGCTTGAAATTTTCTGCCGTGGATTGAGGTTTCAGGTTTCTTGTTAGCTTCCTGTTTCTTTCGGAGCTTTGTTGAAAACCCTAGAGTAGTTTCGAGATTTGATTGCTCCTGTTGCTTCCCGTTCGTGCCTATGGCTCGAGTAATTCGGTGTAGATTTTGTTTGTTATGCTTTGCTGCCGTAAACCCTAAGGAAGGACGGAAGGATTAGTTCAGTCCAAGCATGTGGGATTGTTAGGTTTGGAAGTTAACAGATTGTTTAGTTTGTGGTCGCTCATTTCGGATTTTTGTGTTCTTGAATTTGAAGCATGCTGTAAAGTTCAAAGCTTTTGATTTTGTGTTGCTGCCGTGAGGTTGTTATGGTGCCAGGCAGTGCTATTTGGTTTTAGTTTGGGAATTTTGTGTAGCATACAAGCTTTGAACAAGTTTCATATAAGCTTCAAGGTTTAGTAGATATCAGTTTAAATCCTTTCTATTTGTTATTTTAATAAGCATGTTCGGTTTACACAGAGCACGATAAATCTCAGATTTTGTTGCTAGGCAATGAACGTAAGATAGCTTGAATAAATTTTGAGCATGTAGTTAGTTTTCTTCATTGCGGTTATATTTTAGTTTGAACAACCCCATTTCCCTTGTGTTTACAAGCAAGCATGAACAACTCTATTGAAGCTTAGAACAGCCCCCTTTGGAGTTTATTCCAGTCCGAATTTCTTTTGTTATATACATGCATGAAAGGGAGTAAATAGCTTTTGTAGTAGTGCAGATTTTTGCATTTAGGAGCAGTGCAGATTTTTCATATTGTAGCATTGCAGATTTTGGTTTTCCATTGCGTTTAGATGTGCACGAACAGATTTCTGGATTTCCTTATTGCCATTAGTTGTGCACGATCAGATTTGAGGTTTAGATATATTTTCTTGTTACACTCATTCTAGGATACAGATTTGAATTTCTCTATTCTAACATGAGGTTTAGATATGTTTCCTTGCTATCATTTATTCTAGCAAGCTTCACATAAGTTTAGAGTCAGTCAGTTTAGTTCTCTTAATTCGAAGCATGCAGTATAGGTTTTAATTCCAACAAGTTTTAGATTTAGTTTAAGCTTGTATGGTATGCAAATTTATATAAGTATTGCTTGCAGATTTTGATAAGTATTGCATGCAGAACTCCAATCTTAGAACAGATTCTTATTAAGCTTAATATGCAGAATTTTATTAGCATAGTAGGCATATTTTTGGTTCAAGCATTTTAAAGTTAGAATTTGCTTAAACATTTCAGTTTCTTTTTAAAGAAGCATTCTTTTAGAAGTATTAACAAGTATAAGAAATATAAAGAAAAGAAAGAAAAAGGCCAAGGCCTTAAGTAGATCCCAAAGTCAAGACTTTAGAGATTTTGGCACACAAGGTGCTTAAAGAAAATGCCGAGGCATTATATATTAGAAGTATTAAAAGATAACAAGTATTTTACTTTTATCAGTGGCATTGTACTGGACTCTCAGTGGTCCTTGGGTTGGGCTTCCATAGTCATCCCTAGGTTTAGATAACCTAGTATGCAGGACTCTCAGTTGTCCTTGGGTTGGGCTCCCATAGTCGTCCCTAGGTTTAGATAACCTAGTAAACCCTACTAGATTCGGGACCAACTATCTCGGGTCTAGTTAGGGATGAGCGCATAGCAAGTACAGTTGCCGGGCCCAAGAAGAAAGTTGATTATTATTTTGAAGTATTATAAGTATAAGTTTTTGAACAAGTAAAATAAGTTTCACATAAGTGTAAAAGTATTAAAGGATAAGTTTTAAACAAGTTAGATAAAATAATAAGTTTAGGACAAATGAATTAAGTTTCACTTTGTTTTAAAATCAGCAAGTTTAGTTTTCTTTTATGCTGGCATGTTATTTAGATTAGTTTATTATTTTTTGCTATTAGAAGAGCATGAGTAACTTTACATGTTTAGCATTTCAGTATGTTTGTTCTTTTACTAGTAGATGAGCATGAGTAGCTTTCTTTTTGAGCATTCAGCTTTAGTTTTTAGTATATTCACATGCATATCGAGATTTTGTGAGTTAGATAGCGCTTACTAAGCATTTTGCTTATAGATTGCATTTCCTCTTACTGCAGATACAGAAAAGGAAAAGATATAGAAAGGAAGACGATAAGGAGGTGCTTGAAGGATGTGTGATGCCAGGACTATGGAAGCCCTGGGACTTAGTTAAGAATTTGTTTAGATTAATTCTTTATTTAGGATGATAAGAAAATTTGGAAGTAAGAAGTTGTAATTCATTATTAAGTTTCCGCATTTTAGTATTTGGGATGGTATATGTTATTTTGATGTTATTAGGACATAGTAGATGAATTATAATCTTGTGTGGTGATTTCTGGTATAGTTTTCTTTTATTTTGGATTATTTACTGCATGAGTTGCTTGATAGATGTTCCAGCCGCCTGTAGCTGAAGTATATTATGTTTGTATATCAGTTTAAGGTCACCGGTACAGGGGAGATTCTGCCGAAATTTTTCGGTAGGGTTTCCATGTGGTTTTTAATCATACCGGTTAAGTAGAGTTAGTAGTTAGGTAACGGTCACTCTTAGAGAGTAGTAGTAGTAAGAAGGGTGGTCGTTACAAGCAGTTCCCATTCTCTAGCATCACACATCAGCACCATCTTTGTCATCTTCAAGTAAGAAAGTATTTAAGTTTTCCTTTTATGTTTTCTTTATTATTTGCAGTATGAAGTAATTGCTTATATGCGCTTTAGTAAGATGGAAGTTTTGTTTCTCTTATATTCATATACATAAGTATGTTTAGAAAGGATAGAGAAGATATCAAGCCTTCCAAGGACCACTAATGGGTACGATGCGATATGAATAATTGAGGACCAAGAAGTTAGGAGATTAAGGAACAAAGAGTACCATTAGTGAAAGTTATTTAGAACCAGAAGCACGAGGAAGTTACTTAGGAGCGTGAAGACAGTATGAGACAGAGATATTCAGAATTATTCTAAGTTCGAGGATGAACTTTTTATAAGGTAGGGAGAATTGTACTGCCCCAAATTTTCACAATTAGAGTCCTAAAAGTAATTTAAAAATATTTAAAAATGCTATAGAAATATTCTAGGGATTTTTAGGAATATTTAGAGTATTTTTATGTAATTTTTGGAGATCGTTCGGTATTTTTACTAAACGAAGGAAATTTTGACAAAAAAATGTCCAAGGCGAGATTTGAACCAGCAACCTCTGACCCGGTCAAAACCCGGCTAACCAAGTGGGCAAGCAATCTTTGCTAATTAAAAGAAGAGAGAAATGTATTTAAGTAGTAGAAGTTAATAAGAGGAAATAATAGGAAGAAAATGGTTGCAGCCGAGAATCGAACCCGCGACCTTTTGACTCGGTTAAAACCCGGCTGACCAGGTGTTCAAGCCATCGGTTCTGTTTAGAAAAGGTAGGAAATTTTATTTAAGGAAGTTAATAGAATTTGGAAATTTAAAAAGGAACTTAGGGCTTTCCGAAACCTAATTTTCCCCGATCCCTTCCTCTCTCGCGCGACAAAGGCAGCTCGAGCGGAAACAAGCCGCGGCTAGGGCACGATTCCGGCGGTCGGCGGGTGGCTAACTCGGGGAGGTTCTTCACCGTCGTGATCCTTGCGTCGAGGAGGAACCGTAAGCATGAAGGAGTCGAAGCTTGCAATTTCCGCAAGCCCTAGAAGTTGTTCCGGTTGTAGGTTTAAGAAGAGGTAAGTAGCTCCTCACCTGCGGTAAGAGTAGCTGTGGAGATTTTTTTTCTTCTTGTTAGTTTTCCTTTTTTCTTTTCTATCCGAAGTGTGTTGTAAGGAACAAGCTTGAAATTTTCTGCCGTGGATTGAGGTTTCGGGTTTCTTGTTAGCTTCCTGTTTCTTTCGGAGCTTTGTTGAAAACCCTAGAGTAGTTTCGAGATTTGATTGCTCCTGTTGCTTCCCGTTCATGCCTATGGCTCGAGTAATTCGGTGTAGATTTTGTTTGTTATGGTTTGCTGCCGTAAACCCTAAGGAAGGAGGGAAGGATTAGTTCAGTCCAAGCATGTGGGATTGTTAGATTCGGAAGTTAACAGATTGTTTAGTTTGTGGTCGCTCATTTCGGATTTTTGTGTTCTTAAATTTGAAGCATGCTGTAAAGTTCGAAGCTTTTGATTTTGTGTTGCTACCGTGAGGTTGTTCTGGTGCCAGGTAGTGCTATTTGGTTTTAGTTTGGGAATTTTGTGTAGCATACAAGCTTTGAACAAGTTTCATATACGCTTCAAGGTTTAGTAGATATCAGTTTAAATCCTTTCTGTTTGTTATTTTAATAAGCATGTTCGGTTTACACAGAGCACGGTAAATCTCAGATTTTGTTGCTAGGCAATGAACGTAAGATAGCTTGAATAAATTTTGAGTATGTAGTTAGTTTTCTTCATTGCGGTTAGATTTTAGTTTGAACAGCCCCATTTCCCTTGTGTTTACAAGCAAGCATGAACAACTCTATTGAAGCTTAGAACAGCCCCCTTTGGAGTTTATTCCAGTCCGAATTTCTTTTGTTATATACATGCATGAAAGGGAGTAAATAGCTTTTGTAGTAGTGCAGATTTTTGCATTTAGGAGCAGTGCAGATTTTTCATATTGTAGCGTTGCAGATTTTTGTTTTCCATTGCGTTTAGATGTGCACGAACTGATTTCTGGATTTCCTTATTGCCATTAGTTGTGCACGAGCAGATTTGAGGTTTAGATATATTTTCTTGTTACACTCATTCTAGGATACAGATTTGAATTTCTCTATTCTAACATGAGGTTTAGATATGTTTCCTTGCTATCATTTATTCCAGCAAGCTTCACATAAGTTTAGAGTCAGTCAGTTTAGTTCTCTTAATTCGAAGCATGCAGTATAGGTTTTAATTCCAACAAGTTTTAGATTTAGTTTAAGCTTGTATGGTATGCAGATTTATATAAGTATTGCTTGTAGATTTTGATAAGTATTGCATGCAGAACTCCAATCTTAGAACAGATTCTTATTAAGCTTAATATGCAGAATTTTATTAGCATATTAGGCATATTTTTGGTTCAAGCATTTTAAAGTTAGAATTTGCTTAAACATTTCAGTTTCTTTTTAAAGAAGCATTCTTTTAGAAGTATTAACAAGTATAAGAAATATAAAGAAAAGAAAGAAAAAGGTCAAGGCCTTAAGTAGATCCCTAAGTCAAGACTTTAGGGATTTTGGCACACAAGGTGTTTAAAGAAAATGCCGAGGCATTATATATTAGAAGTATTAAAAGATAACGAGTATTTTACTTTTATCAGTGGCACTGTACTGGACTCTTAGTGGTCCTTGGGTTGAGCTCCCATAGTTATCCCTAGGTTTAGATAACCTAGTATGCAGGACTCTCAGTTGTCCTTGGGTTGGGCTCCCATAGTCGTCCCTAGGTTTAGATAACCTAGTAAACCCTACTAGATTTGGGACCAACTATCTCGGGTCTAGTTAGGGATGCGCGCATAGCAAGTACAATTGTCAGGCCCAAGAAGAAAGTTGATTATTATTTTGAAATATTATAAGTATAGGTTTTTGAACAAGTAAAATAAGTTTCACATAAGTGTAAAAGTATTAAAGGATAAGTTTTAAACAAGTAAGATAAAAGAATAAGTTTAGGACAAATGAATTAAGTTTCACTTTGTTTTAAAATCAGCAAGTTTAGTTTTCTTTTATGCTGGCATGTTATTTAGATTAGTTTACTGTTCTTTGCTATTAGAAGAGAATGAGTAACTTTACATGTTTAGCATTTCAGTATGTTTGTTCTTTTACTAGTAGAGAGCATGAGTAGCTTTCTTTTTGAGCATTCAGTTTTAGTTTTTAGTATATTCGCATGCATATCGAGATTTTGTGAGTTAGATAGCGCTTACTAAACATTTTGCTTATAGATTGCATTTCCTCTTACTGCAGATACAGAAAAGGAAAAGATATAGAAAGGAAGGCGACAAGGAGGTGCTCGAAGGATGTGTGATGCCAGGACTATGGAAGCCTTGGGACTTAGTTAAGAATTTGTTTAGATTAATTCTTTATTTAGGATGATAAGAAAATTTGGAAGTAAGAAGTTGTAATTCATTATTAAGTTTCTGCATTTTAGTATTTGGGATGGTATATGTTATTTTGATGTTATTAGGACATAGTAGATGAATTATAATCTTGTGTGATGATTTCTGGTATAGTTTTCTTTTGTTTTGGATTATTTACTGCATGAGTTGCTTGATAGATGTTCCAGCCGCCTGTGGCTGAAGTATATTGTGTTTGTATATCAGTTTAAGGTCACCGGTATAGGGGAGATTCTGCCGAAATTTTTCGATAGGGTTTCCATGTGGTTTTTAATCATACCGGTTAAGTAGAGTTAGTAGTTAAGTAACGGTCACTCTTAGAGAGTAGTAGTAGTAAGAAGGATGGTCGTTACAACAACAAGATGGGTAAGAACCTTGGCTTTAAGTGGATATAAGGCTTTTTAAATAAGAGGCTACAACAGGGACCGAGAGGAGGAATTGGTTTTGGTCACCTGATGAGCTTGAGCTTCCCGTGTTCTCCCCGAACACCCAACTCAAGTTCATCAATAATAACTCATACCACTAAAGAGTTATTATTGCACTACCACACCAATCCCATATTAAAATATGGGGTCCTTCTTATTATAAGTGTGTTAGTCTCCTTGTGTTTAAGATATTGAATGTCCACTAATTAAATGAGTTACTGACAACTCACTTGATTAATATCTAACTCCAAGAGTAGTACCACTCAACCTTATTGTCATGTCGGACTAAGTTCACCTGCAGGGTTTACATGACAATACTTATGAGCTCCTCAAGGGGACATCATCAACTCAGATTACTAGGACACAGTTTCATTCTATAATCAACAACACACCATATAAATAATATCATTTCCCAACTTATAGGGCCTATTGATTTAACGAACTAAATCTCATCCTTTGATAAATTAAAGAAATAAATATTAAGCATACGTGCTTGTTATTATATCATGATTAAGAGTGCATACTTCCATAATAACAGAGGTTTTGTTCTTTTATATAGTCAGTATAAAATGAAACTACCTCAAGTGGTCCTGCTCAATTCACTCATAGTGTACTAGTATAATTTTATAGTCAAGATAAATTAATACTAAATTACACTACAACCGTTCCAATGGTTTGTCCCTATCCATTTTGATCGTGAGCTACTATTTATAATTCATAAGGAACTGATAACATGATCTTCTGTGTGGCACCTCACATCATGTTATCTATAATATAAATTAAATGGACAACTGCACTTAGCATAAATATAGACATTTGACTAATGTGATTCTTATTTCAAAATAAATGTTAATACAAAAAGCTAGACTTTTAGTATACATTATAACAATCTTCCACTTATACTAAAAGACTATGCTGCCATAAATACTGCCATACATCTGATTCCCATCCCCTCGACATGCCGATCAAAAGCTTTCGCCGAAAGGGCCTTAGTGAAAGGATTTGCCAGGTTATCTGCTGATGCAATCTTGGCGACAATAACTTCTCCTCTCTTTACGATGTCTCGTATCAAGTGGTACTTGTGCTCAATGTGTTTACTCACCTTATGGGCTCGTGGTTTCTTTGAGTTTGTTACTGCACCACTATTATCACAATAAATTGTGATGATTTTGGGCAAACTAGGAATCACATCTAAGTTCATTAAAAAGTTCTTGAGCCATACAACTTCTTTGGCTGCCTCAGAGGCTGCCACATACTCAGCTTCCATGGTTGAGTCTGAAATGCATTTCTACTTAATACTCCTCCATGTTATGGCTCCACCTCCTAAAGTAAACACATAACCTAAGATATACTTACTATTGCCCCTATCTGATTGGAAGTCAGAATTCATGTAACCCATAGGGAGCAAATCATCTGCTTGGTAAACTAGCATATAATCTCTAATCCTTCTCAGGTACTTTAATATATTCTTTATGGCAGTCCAATGCCCCTGTCTTGGATTACTTTGATATCTACTAACCATGCCCACAACAAAATAGATATCCGGTCTCGTGCATAACATTGCATACATTAGGCTTCCTACAGCTGAAGCATAAGGAACTACCTTCATTTCCTCTCTCTTTTGATATCGTAAGAGACATCTCTTTAGATAAAGATACTCCATGCTGAAAATGTAGAAAACCTTTCTTGGAGTTTTGCATGCTAAAACGAGCTAGGATAGTATCGATATATGAAGCTTGGGATAAACACAACATTCTTTTCTTGCGATCCCTTATTACTTTGATCCCAAGAATATGTCCGCATTCTCCTAAATCCTTCATATCGAATTTCTTGGGCAACCATACCCTTACTTCTGACAACACTTTGACATTGTTGTCAATTAACAAAATGTCATCTATGTATAGTACAAGAAATACCACCACGTTTCCGTCACACTTCTTGTATACACAAGACTCATCCTGACACTGAATAAATCCATAAGACTGGATTACTTCATTAAACCGAATGTTCCAAGATCTTGAAGCTTACTTCAGCTCATAAATAGACCGATTGAGCTTACATATAAGATGCTCCTTGCCCTTTGCAATAAACCCCTCTGGTTGCTTCATATGGATGTTTTCTTTAAGACTTCTGTTAAGGAAAGCTGTCTTGACAATTCATTTGCCAAACCTCATAATCCATATGAGTAGCAATAGATAAGAGTATCTAGATAGACTTAAGCATAGCTACTGGCGAAAAAGTTTCCTCATAATCAATTCCCTCTTTTTTAGTATACCCCTTCGCAACAAGCATTGCATTAAAGGTTTTCACCTTCCCATTTATCCCTCTTTTTCTTTTGTAGATCCATTTACATCCAATAGATTTTACACTATTTGATGGTTCTACTAGCTCCCAGAATTTGTTAGAATACATAGATTCTATTTCTGAATTCATTGCTATTTACCAAGATGTTGCATCTTTATCTTGGAGTGCTTCATCATATGTACGGGGATCAGGTTTATATTTACCTCGGATCAAGTCCGAAGACTCTCCCAAAAACATGAATCTTTCAGGTTGCCTAACAACTCTCCCACTATGACGAGGTACTGTCTGTAGTTGTGTATCATTTGTGATACGTGTTGCAGTTTCTTATGATATTTCATCTTTCACTGTTGGTACTAAAATAGACGTGTCCTCTCTCATTTCTTCTAGAATAATTTCACTCATGGGCTTGTAGTTTATTACATAGTCCTCTTCTAAAAATCGGGCATTAGTGGTAAGAATGACCTTCTGATCTTTAGGACTATAAAACAAACCACCTTTCGTTCCTTTAGGATAACTTATAAACAGGCGAACTTCTGTACGAGATTCCAACTTATCAGTATCTCCCTTCAGCACATGTGCTGGACTACCCCAAATCCAGACATGACTCAGACTAGGCTTACGTCCATTCCATAATTCCGTGGGAGTAGAGGGTACTGATTTAGAAGGTACCAAGTTCAGAATGTACAATACCATTTCTAAAGCATATCCCCAGAACGAATTTGGTAATTCTGAATAATTCATCATCGATCTAACCATTTCTATAAGAGTCATATTCCTTCGTTCTGCTACACCATTCTGTTGGGGTGTACCAGGTGTAGACAATTTGGATTGAATCCCAACCTCTGATAAGTAATTCCTAAACTCCCCTGAGAGGTACTCGCCACCACGATCATACCGTAGTGTCTTGATACTTTTACCATGACGTTTCTTCACATCATCCTTGTACTCTTTGAACTTATCAAAGCACTCAGACTTGCGGCGCATCAAGTAAATGTACCCATATCTTGAATAATCATCTATAAAAGAGACAAAATATTTGAAACCACCTCTCGCCTGGATAATCATAGGTCCACACAAATTAGAATGAACCAATTCCAACACATCTTTTGCTCTATACCCCTTGACCTTAAAAGGTCTCTTGATTATTTTATCTTCCAAGTAAGATTCGCAGGTTGAAAAGTTTTCCACCACCAATGAACCCAAAAGTCCATCATTTATTAGCCTTTGAATTCTACTCAAGTTTATATGACCAAGCCTTAGATGTCAAAGATATGTTTGGTTCATTTCAGAAGGTTCTTTTCTCTTATTAGAGTTAGAAGATGTGTTATTAATTTCCATTTGTTGCTTTGTGGGAGTTATTGGATTTTGAGTATACAAATTGCCAACTAATGTACTAGAACAGATAACTACCCTATTTTTCTTGATAACCACTTTGTCATCAAAAGAAACAGTATATCCATCCAAAAATAGTTTAGAAATTGAAATTAAATTCTTTCTAAAACTTGGTACATAAAGACAATTTTCAAAATCAAAGTTCTATTCCTATCAAATGATAAGTAAACATCTCCCACTGCAACATCCGCCACTTTCGTAGCATTGTCCATGTAGACGGTTATCTCTCCCTCATATAGTCATCGGGTTTCCTGGAACCCCTGCAATGAATTGTAGACATGATCAGTGACTCCTGTATCTATACACCAGGTACTGGTAGATAACACAGCTAAACATGTTTCAACGACTAGAAAATAAGATATACCTTTATTGTTCTCTTTCCTATGAGGACAATCCTCCTTCCAATGTCCAGACTGCATGCAAATGAAGCACTTGCCCTTTGGCTTCTTCACTCCTGCTTTTAGTCCAGTACCTAGAGATCGATTCACTTTCTTTGCCGAGCCAGCTTGTTTCTTCTTCTTCTTCTTGCCTTTCAACTTAGAAGTAGAAACATTTTCAACAAAGTGGATTTGAGAATTATGATGAAATAGCCCTTCTGTTGCCTGAAGTTCTGTCAGTAGTTCCGCCAATGAATAAATCCTTGTATTCATATTGTAGTTCAGGTGGAACTGCTCAAAACTTTTGGGTAATGTTTGGAGAATAATATCGACCTGGGTTTCCCCATCGATTTTAGCTCCAAGGATTTGTATTTCGTTCAAGTAAGCCATCATTTTTAGGATATGATCCCTTGTGGGTGTCTCCTCTGATATGGTAGTTGTCATTAATTTTCTCATAGTCTCTTGCCTAGCAGCCCGATTCTGGTGTCTGAAGAGTTCCTTGAGATTGTACATCATGTTATAGGCAGTAGGCATGGACTGATGCTGATGTTGCAGCACATTTGACATAGAAGCCAAAATGTAACACCGTGCCATCTCATCTGCCTTGACCCATTTCTTATGATACTCAATCTCCTCTTCACTAGAATCACTATTAGGCTCATTAGGGCATACCTTTAACACTACAATCTTATAGCCTTCAGCAGTTAGGACATGAAAATGGGTAAAAAGTTTCATCATAGTCTATATCATGAATTTGTTTGAAACCTTTAGCTACCAATATACCTTTATAGGTATGAAAATGCCCATCCATGCCAATCTTCACTTTGATCCCTTCAGGTGGATCAACCAAAGTCCATACTTGGTTAGTATACATGGATTCCATTTCAGATCTCATGTCCTCTAGTCATTTCTCAGAATCTGGGCCCTATACAACTTCCTGATAAGATGTTGGCTCATCGAGACCAATAAGCACTACATCACCATGGTCAGACAAGAGAAATGAATATCTCTCAGGTTGACGATGAGTCCTATCAGATATGTGTAGAACATGTGCTACTTGAACAGGTTGTTGTTCCACAACCTCTTGTGGTGTAACAAAATCCTGATCCGCAACATCTTGTGATACCTGTTCAATTTCCATCAAGGCAATGGTGCTAGTTTGTGTATCTTGAATTTCTTCAAGATCGACTTCACTCCTACTAGTTTTTCTAGAAATAAATTTCCTTTATAGAAAGACACCAGTTCTGACAACAAACACCTTGCCTTGTGTGGGATTATAGAAGTAATATCCCTTTGTTTCCTTGGGATATCCAACAAAATAACACTTGTCTGATTTGGGTCCTAGTTTATCTGAGACTTGTTCTCGAACGTAAGTCTCACAACCCCAAATCTTCATAAAAGACATCTTAGGACTCTTCCCTGTCCATATCGTATATGGTGTCTTTATAACGACCTTGGATGGAACTCAGTTAAGTGTGAAAGCAACCGCCTCTAGAGCATATCCCCATAAGAAAGTAGGAAGATCTGTATGACTCATCATCAATCGTACCATATCTAATAAAGTACGGTTTCTCCTTTCTGATACACCATTCTATTATAGTGTTCCAGGTGGAGTGAATTGAGATATGATCCCACACTCAACGAGATGATCATGAAACTCTTGGCTAAGGTATTTGATGTACGTAAATATTATGATAGTTTATGCATGCTTTTATGCACATTCGCTTGCTTTATACTTACGTATCCTTTGTATGATCGCCTCTTTTATCATGTATCATCATATATACTCTTTTGCACAGATATCTGCTCTTTATTTGGTTTTGTATTGACAGGAACAACTTTCGGAGTGAAAACAACATTTGTCGACGCACCGGAGTGAGATAGAGAACACGGTCGTGCAGGTTTGCATGGTCGTGTGACTAACCAGAAGAGGAGAAATGCATGACCGTGCGGCCAACCTAGAGGTGGATCAGAACACGGCCGTGCAACCCTGCACGGTCGTGCCCCCTGCATGACCGAGGCCAAGCAGCACACAGTTGTGCAACCCTGCACGGTCGTGTCCCAGAAGCCGAGTTCCAACATCACACGATCGTGCCAATCGGCACAGCCGTGTAGCGCATCTAGAGCCAAGTTAGGGCACGGTCGTGCCACCCTTGCACGGTCGTGCCGCCGCGCCGCACCCTAGCCTACAAAAGGGGGTTTTAACCCATTTCTGAGGGGGGAGAGCCGGGAGGCGAGCCGTCGGGAGGAGATTCATTCTGGTGCAGTTTCACGCCATCCAAGACATTAATCCATCGACCTTCCATCACCACATCAACTCCAGAAGCAAAGGATTGGATCCGAAGATCACTCATCGTTATTAGATAAACATACTTCTTCTTTCTCTCTTCGTGTTTGAGGATTGTATGTTTAGATTCACCATGTCTTCGGGTTTTTTTCTAGCGTCTATGGAGTAGAGTCTTTGTTCTAGGACGAGGGAGTAATTGTGGATTGGTTTTGATGTAAAACTCATATTACGTTTATATTCATTGGATGATTTCGCTTGCTTTGTTTCGACTCCTCGATCTCTTTGTTGTGTTGATTTATTGTGTAGGAATTGCCAACCTCGTAGAGGGAATACCTTAGATCGTACACCCGAGGGGCCCTAGTGACAGGGGTAACCTGTTCACGGACATCTAGGGTACTTTCTTGAAAGGAGAGGCGACTCCTTCACAAGGAAGTAAGAGACCAAACTAAGCTTCTTAATTCTATCCTTGATAGCATTAGTAAGAGTCGTGTCCTTGTGATCTACCGAGGTGCTCTAGTGACAGGGGTTAACCGTAATAAGATTTCGTAGGGATCGTCTTTGTCTGGTGCTCAAAGATAATTGCTTTAGCTTCCGATGAATACATACTGATGGACAATGAATATAGGATAGTATGATACACATCAATACCACCACAATGAAACTAAACTCCTAGAACTTTTCATTAACCAGGTTGATTTCTTCTTGTTGCTAGTTCTCATTCCCTGCTTTCCGATCTCTTTTCTTAGATTACTTACAACCATCGATAGTGTAGCTAATCCTAAGTATGCCATCACTAGTGCATATAACCAGTCCCTGTGGGTTCGACGATCTTTTATATTACTGACGATGAATCCGTGCACTTGCGGAATTGTAAACTTTTTGGCATCGTTGCCGGGGACTGCGTCTATAACATTGGTGATAGTTATACTAGATTAGACTATACTTTGTTTTCTTTTCCTTTATTTTTCCTTAGTTTGCATTTAGAGATAAATAATTTTATTCTTGTTTTTCTTTACTTTCTGCATTTTTATTAAAAACTCAAAAATTCATTTCTCTTCTTCACTATAGTTCATATTTTATTTTTTGCATGCGAAGAGCTAATCTTTCAGGACAGCTCCTACCGTTTGATCCAGAGATTGATAGGACTTTCCTGAGGAGAAGAAACCTTCAGAAGGCATTCCAAGCAGCACAGGAATCTTCAGAGATGGCTGATAAATTGTTGAAGGATTATATTGCACCTTATGTATGAGGGGTTCGGTCTAGCATCACTCGACCGCCAATCGAAGCTAACAACTTTGAGATCAAGCCTGCAGTAATTCACATGGTTCAACAGAATCAATTCGGAGGAGGACCACTTGATGATCCAAACCACCACTTGGAACTTTTCTACGAGATCTGCGACACCATGAAAGTGAATGGAGTCCCTCCAGAATCAGTAAGGTTATTGCTGTTAGTTAGTCCTAGGAAGATCGTACCGGTTCCACTGTACAAAAATTTTGTACAAGTGTCGAACCTTTCCTAAATAACCTATTGTGTTCTTTAGAAGTTAAATTAGGAATCGCAAACGGAACTTAATATTATTGATTCCAAAATTAATTTATCTGTTCTTAATGGTTTAGACTTGGATCGCAAGCGGAGCTTAACACTATTGATCCAAATCCACCTACATTATAAATTCAATTAAATATTAATTTCTAAAATTGGCTTCCAGGTTAAACATGGCGAGACACAAGGCCTTCTTGGATATGGGAGCAACCACCACTTGCTAGACAAAGCCTTTTAAGGAAAGTTAATATTTAATTTCCTTATATAACTCTAGGTTTAACCAAAAGGAACAATCGAATCACAAATTCAAAAAACAAAGAAAAACACAAGAACGAATTACTAATTGAAAAAACTAGATCTAATGCCTCTTGTGTTTAGAATTCTAACAAAGAAAAATAACTAGCATGATGTGGAAGAAAATTACTAGTTATACATTTTCTTTGCAAGCTAATGACCTCAAGATCTTCTGCCATATTCCTCGCCTCACCTTAGACATCATGTGGGCGACGATCCTCCAAGATGAACACCACCCAAAAACTCCTCCTCCTTCTCAAACTTTCGCCCACCACCACCACAAAAGAAAAGAGAGCAAAGGGAGAAGAGAGGGAGAGAGGGTCGGCCACCAAGAGAGTCTCCACCAAGAGAATAAGAGTTGTTGTCTCATAAGGCCTCCTCACCCCTTCTTTTATATTACTTGCCCAAGGAAAATAAGGGAAGAATTTTTACAAAAATTAAAATCTTCCTCTAGTTTTTCCTTTTTCCTTTTTATTTTTCCTTTTCTTTCCTCTTGATTGAATCAATCACCAATCATTGATTGGTTTGATTTTATTTTTATTTTTATTTGGCCAGCCCCTTGCTTGGGCACCAAGCAAGGGTGGCCGACCCCTTAAAGTGGAAGAAAAAAATATTTTTTTATAAAATTTTATAAAAGAAGAAAACCTCTTATAAAATTTTACAAGCTTGTTAAAAAAGGAAAGTTTTTAAAAATTAAATCCATGTTTTAAAATTTAAAACTTCTCTTCAAAAAATTTCCTTTTTAAACATGAATAGAAAATTTTAATTTTAAAACTTCTCTTCCTTTTTTCTAAAACCATGAGGATGGTTTAAAAAGGAAAGTTTTAAAACTTTTAAAACTCTCTATTAAACCATGTGACCTAATTCAAATAATGAAAGTTTTTAAAATTAAAATCTCTCTTTTAAAACATATAGTTTTCTATAAAGATAAGATTTTAAAAATTCAAAACACCCCTCCTATTTGAATTTATTATGGCCGACCCCTATTTGCTTGGTCACCAAGCAAGAGGGTTGGCCCTCTTAAGGAGATGGTGGCCGGCCATTGCTTGGTCACCAAGCAATGGGTCGGCCTCCTTTCTTGTACACCAAGAAGGGCTTTTATTTGGATGGACTTGAGACTTTAATGAGGCTATGACAGGGATCTAGAGGAGAAATTGATTTTGACCTTCCGATGAACTTGAGTATCCCATGTTCGCCCCGAACACACAACACAAGTTCATCAACAATAACTCATTCCACTAGAGAATTATTGTTGCACTACCGCACCAATCTCAAATTACATTATGGGCTCCTTCTTATCATGAGTGTGGTAGTCTCCCTATGTTTAAGATAACGAATGCCCACTAATTAAGTAAATTACTGACAACTCATTTAATTAATATCTAAGTCCAAGAGTAGTACCACTCAACCTCATTATCATGTCGGACTAAGTCCACCTGCAGTGTTTAACATGATAATTCTTATGAGCTCCTCTTGGGGACATTCTCAACCAAGATTACTAGGACACAGTTTCCTTCTATAATGAACAACACACACTATAAGTAATATTATTTCCCAACTTATCGAGCCTATTGATTTATCAAGCTAAATCTCACCCTTTGATAAGTTAAAGAAATAGATACTAAATATATATGCTTGTTATTATATTAGGATCAAGAGTACACACTTCCATAATAACTAAGGTCTAGTTCTTTTATTAAGTTAGTATAAAAAGAACTTACCTAAAATGGTCATACTCAATACACTTAGAGTGTACTAGTGTAATTTATTAGTCAAGATAAACTAATACTTAATTATACTACGATTATACCAATGGTTTATTCCTTTCCATCTTAGTCGTGAGCAACTGTTTATAATTTATAAAGAGCTGATAACATGATCTTCTGTGTATGACACCACACATCATGTTATCTACTTTATAAATTAATTGAACAACTATATTTAACAAATAAATATAGACATTTGACCAATGTGATTATTTTATTTCAAAAATAAATGTTTACAAAAGCTAGGTTTTTAGTATACACTCTAACAATTGCTCTTCAAATTTTCCTTGAAAGACAGAGCCAAGCAGTGGCTAAATTCCCTTCCAGCAAATAGCATTACATCTTGGGAGCAATGTGAGCAGAAATTCCTGGAAAAATTTTATCCACCAAGCAAAACTACCCACATGAGGAACCTGATCGCAAGCTTCAAACAGGTAGCTTGACTCAGAATCAATATTTGAAGTCTGGGACAGATTCAAGAGTATGCTGAGATAGTGCCCCCATTATGGCCTTGAGAAATGGTTGGTCCTGCACACCTTCTACAATAGAATCAACTATCACACGAAGGTATCCCTTGATTCTGCAGCAGGAGGAGCACTGATGAACAAGAGCCTTGATGAAGCTGAAGAAAAAAAAATGTGGAACCGCCACATTAGCGGCCCCCCTAGAGCCGGTCCCACGGATATGGAGGGAGATAAATGAAGGTACACAGCTGAAAGCGCATAGTCGGGACGCTAACCCCAGGCAATGACACCCCGAGGATCGAACCCTAGACCTTTCAGCCATGAAACCATGTGCCCCCAGCTGTGCTATGCCCTGGGGACCGTGATGAAGCTGAAGAGATCATAGAGAATGTGGCACAGAATCACTATCAGTGGGCATCAGAAAGATCTGGTGATTCTTTCTCAGGGAACCCAATAAAAGCGTCAGGTAAATTCGATGTAGATGCAGTCACTCTCATGTCTGCAAAGCTAGATGCTCTGACTAAGAAGTTTGAGGCCATGGGAAACAACAACAACATGACCAATGTGATAGTTTGTGTTTGCGAAACTTACGGAAGTACGGATCATGCTCAAGATACTTGCCCCCTAGGGCCAATACAAGCACAGATAAACCAACTTGAGCAGTGTGATGTAATAGTCAGCTACTACCAAAGGCAAAATAATCCGTACTCTAACACACACAATCCAGGTTGGAGGAATCACCCAAACTTCTCATATCGGAACAGCCAGATAGCAGAGCTACTCAGCTAGACAACAAACTTTTCAATAGCAACCTTCACAATTGTCCAGAATTGAATAGATGCTTGAAGAAGCCCTCTCAGAGCAAAAGGAGATGAAGAATGAGATCAAGCTATTAACTCAAAGAATGGAAAATTCTGAGAAGCATCAAAAGATGCAAGACAACCAGATAGCCCAGATAGCCCAATCCATTTCAAGAGCACAGGGAACATTTCCAGGGAAGCCAGATATAAATCCAGTGGAACATTGCAACCGCATTGAGTTGAGGAGTGGATGTATTGTGGGAGACCCCCAAATCATTACTCAGAGGGAACCTGACTCAGAGAAGGAGCCCTCTCTCCTGATGCCCAATCAGACTCAAAACAGGGATGGAGAGAAGGCTACTAAAAAGGTTGAAGAAACTCTTCAAGTTCCCCCCACAGAATCAGACGATTCCTTTCCCTCAAAAACTGATAACCTCCCAGAAAGATGAAGAGTTCAATCGCTTCCTGAAGAAGATCAAGAAAATTTGCATAGAAGTACCATTAATAGATGCACTACAATAAATGTTGAAGTTCGCAAAGTTCTTAAAGAGTATTTTATCTAACAGGAGGCAGAAGGGCGACTTCGAGACCGTAACATTAACAAAGAATTACAGCGCTCTCCTTATGGCAAATTCTCCACCAAAGCTTCAGGATCCAAGAGGTTTCTCCATACCGTGCAAAATTGGTTCTGAACTCATATCGAGAGCTTTCTGCGACTTGGGGGCCAGCGTTAGCCTACTTTCGTACTCTTTATGTAAGAAGCTGGGCCTCCAAAATATTAAACTGACCACTATGGCACTGCAATTAGCTGACCATTCATGCAGATATCCAATGAGAATAGTGGAAGACGTGCCAGTAGAAGTGGGTGGATGTATCCTTCCCACAGATTTCATTATCTTGGATATGGAGGAAGACCCCAAGATACCGATCATCCTTGGAAGACCATTCCTTGCCACAACTGGAGCAATCATTGATGTAAAAAGTCACAAGTTATCCTTGGAGATCGGCAATGAAAAGATAGAGTTTGATTTATCTAATTCCTCCATCTGTAACCCCTCTTCTCAGGGAAATTCTAGCAAAATTAACATACACAAAGTCGAGGAGTGCAATTTTCATGAGAGTTCCCCTCCAGCGAGCAATAAGAAGTACATTTGTCCTGCACGAGTGAAACTGAAGGTGCAGACTAGAGCATTAACCCTTGGAGGAGAGTCGTGCTTCCATGGGTTTAGCGCATATTGACTGAAATGGGATCGAACTAAAGACCTAAAACAAGCGCTTCTTAGGAGGCAACCTAAGGGTTTTTCATTCTAGATTGTTGTTTTGAGCATTTTTATTATTTATTCACTATTGGGTATTCGTTTTCAGGATGTGCAGAGCCTCCACAAGCTGGGCATGAGTATTTCATGGGTGTGGAGATGTCGGAGGAACCGAATGAGCGAAAGGTGAGTCACCGTGAGCCTAAAGGAGTCGGCCATGTGATTCCACACAGTCGTGCGAAGCCAACAGCAGGATGGAGGCCATGACCCATGCAACCTTACACGGCCGTGTGGCCTATGCAGAGAGAAGGGCGTAGGTCGTGCCACTCGGCACACCCGTGTGAGACTACCGGAGAAGGAGAAGGCTCAGGCCGTGCCAATTGGCACGGGCGTGAGACATATTCAGAGAAGAGGAAAGACTAGGTCGTGCCAGTTGGCATGATCGTGTGACCTTGGCTGAGAGGAGAAAAGAGGAGGTTGTACCAATTGGCACGGCCGTGCAGATCCATACCTAACCCGACCGTGTCTAAGACACGGCCGTGCCCCTGCCCATGTGTGCCGCCCACCTATCCAAAATACCCTATTTCCTTCTCTTTCTTTCCCAAAAGCCTTCTCCTCCCTACTACACCTCATCAAACCCTAATTTTCCACCTCTAGAGCTCACTTTTCCTTAGATCTACATCTAGATCTAACATTTCTTCAAGCCACAAATCTGAAAAGAGAGAAGAAACTTCCCTATTTTCCCTTCCTTCTCCTCCTCTTCCACCCTCAAGACCCATTTCCACAAGAAACTCTTCAAAACCTTGCACCATGTCGTAGATCTTGAAGAGACTTCGTCGAAGAAGCGATGGATCTGGTGAAGGAGATGCACCGGGAGGCGACAAAGGCAAAGGGAAGACGTCTACTTCAAAAGGCAAAGGAAAAAGGGTGGCACGCAACGAAGGTAACGAAAATGAGTTCAATATTATTTTTAGAAATTATGAACAAAAAACTAAATATGATATCCTTATCGCTAGGAAAATTACATGTACTAAATATATGGATACCATTACTATGGGCATGTTAGGAATTAGGGATGATGTAGATTGGATGATAAGCTCTTTAGATTGGAATGATATTATATACGCTCATGCACTGACTTACCCCCGCCTAGTCCTTGAATTTTTGAGCTCACTTGATGTTAAATTTTCTTTTGAAAATGACTACGTAGGGGTCATAACTTTTAGGTTGATGAATAAAGAAGTTCAGTGGAATTTTAGTTATTTCAATAATTATTTTGGTTTACCCAATGGTGGTGCCCGAGGATTTGATGATGAAATTAGGTGGAATGAATTTTGAATGTCGATAACCGGATCAAAAGACCCTTATGAACCCTCTAGAGCCAAAGCATTCCTCATGCAAAACTCGACCTTTAGATACCTTCACCGAGTGATGAGCAAAACGATCTTTGGTCGAGGAGAGAGTGATGGGGTAGTTAGAAAGATAGAACTCTATTCTCTTTGGGTGATGTTAAATAAAGTTGATTTTGATTCGGGATTTTATTTTTTGCAAACTTTATGGAGGGCAGCTAAGGCATCTTCGGGGATGATAGTGTTTGGTGGATTAATCACCCAAGTAGCATCCAATTTGGGTTGTGCACTTGATGGATTAGAGGTGATTCATGGTAATGACAAGATCGATATCGATTCTTGTCATGCTATGAGGATGATTTGTCGGGATGAGAATGAGTTTGCTTTCCCTAGAACCAATGGTTTTCCATTACCCCTTCCTTGCCCCGAGCGCACTTCAGTTCGCGACCCCGCGAATTAGGTGATTATTGATTTACACCCTGATAATGTACCCTCCATTGTAGAAGAACTCGAGTACCACCAAGAGCCCTCATCATCAGGATTCCCGCAGCCTTCCGGACATCTGGACCCTCCTAGACACTCTTTTTCATATGGCACGGGATCCTCTAGGTTTGATTTTTCTGACTTCTGTACCTCTTTAGACTCCCTTCATGAGAAGCAAAATACCCAACAACGATTGTTGGAGGGTCGCTTCAAGTCATCTGAAGACTAGTTTAGGGAGGTACAGGATCATTTTCGGTTCACTAGGAACTTCTATAGTCAGGTGACAGGGTTCGTGCAGGACTATGATGTTGACCAGGAAAGAATGAGAAATTTTATGGATGATATGGATATCACTAGACAACAAGTAGATGCCTTGTATCAATATCATCAACACCTTAGCCATCTTCCTGGTATGCCTAGATTTCCCCCTGACACACATCGGGGACCCCCTTATCCCCACCCCCGCCACCGTATTGATTTCATCAGGACGATGAAAAGTCTAAGTCTTGGGGGGGGGGGTGTTGTGTCTGTCTGAACAACCCGAGTTAAGTTTTCTTTTCTTTTTTCATTTTCTTTCTACTTTGCATATTTTTATTTTTAGTCTGTTTTGTTTATCTACATTTTTCTAGTTTCATGTTTTTATTTGCATCTCATTTGCACTTTACTTTGTTTATTTGCATTTCTGGTTTTGAGGCATATTTGAGAATATCAAACCTTCTACTTTTTCTGCTACTTGTCCGATAGCAAAATGACTAGCATTTTCTTACTTTATAAGTTGTCAAGATAGTGTTAGTATGTTTGGTGTATCTCCTTTCTCTATCTCTAGTAGCATGAAATAAGATAAGTATTGTACGGAGTTTGGTATAAGTTTTGGCATAACCTTAAGGATCTTGTTTACACTACACCTAAATACTTAAGCTTGAATAGTAGAAATATTTTTGGAATAGTTATGATTCATCTGAATTGTTTAGTACTTGTGTTCCCATGGGGATTTCTTATTTACATTTTGGTTACTGGATGACCTCGGATCATGGAAGTTCATTTGGAAAAATCAAAATCCCAACATATGCATCCCACATGTGTGATTAGTGCTACACTATAGCACCAAAAAAAATAAGGGATAAAAAATAGTTGTCGTGAGTGGAAACTAACAATTCACCCATTTGAGACCGAGTTAGGTTACTGAAGAAATAAATGTTATGTTTCTCTTGATTCTAAGAAATATCCTTTGAGACCTTGTGTAACTTAAGAAAAATGAACCAAGTGTGTGACAAGTAAGTGTCTATCACCGCGAACATTAGGAACTCAATTGTATGATGACTTAACTAGGACAAAGAATGAAAACTTGAAGAGTTTGAGCTACTTATCACACCGAGCACAAAGGACTTATGCTTAGGACATACTTAGATAACTCTACGATCATGCTTATCGATGAAACTAGTTGATAGAGTTAGGCAAATACACTAGGGATTATGAAACACTGCCAGGCGCTCATGAATATAGTTTGTAGTGTTTTGCTTGAGGACAAGCAAAGGTTTAAGCCTAGGGGTGTGATGTGCGTAAATATTATGATAGTTTATGCATGCTTTTACACACATTCACTTGCTTTATACGTACGTATACTTTGTATGATCGCCTCTTTTATCATGTATTCATCATATATACTCTTTTGCACAGATATCTACTCTTTGTTTGGTTTTGTGTTGACAGGAACAACTTTCGGAGCGAAAACAACATTTGTCGACGCACGAGAGTGAACTAGAGAACATGGTCATGCAAGCTTGCACGGCCGTGTGGCCAACCAAAAGAGGAGAAATGCACGGTCGTGCAACCCTTGCACGGCCGTGCGACCAATCCAGAAGAGGATCAGAACACGGTCGTGCAACCCTACACGGTCGTGCCCCCCCTCCATGACCGAGGCCAAGCATCACACGGTTGTGTCCCAGAAGCTGTGTCCCAGCATCACATGACCGTGCCAATCGACACGGCCGTGCAGCGCATCCAGAGCCAAGTTAGGGCATGGTCGTGCCGCCGCGCCGCGCCCAAGCCTATAAAAGGTGTTTTTAACCCTTCTCCGAGGGGGGAGAGCCGAGAGGCGAGCCATTAGGAGTAGATTCATTTTGGTGTCGTTCCACGTCGTCCAAGACATCGATCCAGTGACCTTCCATCACCAAATCAACTCCAGAAGCAAAGAATTGGATCCAAAGATCCCTCATCTGTTGGGTTTTTTGGGCCGCGAAAACCGCATTTTCGCGTCGCGAAAACCCCGAATCACCCATGCCACTGGATCTCGTGCGAAGAAAAACTTTCGAAAATATGAGTATGAGTTTAAAGCTTCAATCTACAATAGATCTACAAAGGAAGAAAACATTTTTTATACTTTTGAAGCGTGCCTTTCACGTATCCCGCTTGTCCAAAATGTCGGATCTCTAGACCGTCAAGCGTACGGTCCTCTAGAAGTATCCACACGGACAACTTAGGTGGAGAAGACCTAAACAAAGGTGTGCTATCACCTTGATAGGTCACGGCAAGAAGAAGAGAGGGAGAGAGCAAGAAGAACTCAAGGAAGAAGAAGGAATCAATATGCCTTGAATGAAAAATCAATTTCATTCACAATGATAAGTGGCCGGCCACATCTCTAAGGTGTAACCCCCATTCTCATTAAATGTAGCCATTAAAGAGAATGGAGTTGTAACTCCCATGAGGTGGCACACTTTGATGATGTGGCACATCATCATTGGTCCACATCTTGTCATCTCACTAATGATGTGGCAATTAGTCAAGTCAAACTTGACTCTTCCTCTTCCTCTCAAGTCAAGTCAAACTTGACCAAATCTCTTCCATGGTTGATCGAATCCAACCATTTGATTCAAGCCAACCTAATATAATTGATTCAATGAGTCATAATATAAATTAGACTCATTGAACACATGAATCAACTTGAGTCCAACTCAAGTTAGCCCAATTAGGATTACTCTTGATCCAATTTGATTCATCAAATGAATCTAATCCTCTTGGTTCATCATATGAACCTAATCTCCATCTAATTGTCCTTAGTGTGTGACCCTATGGTTCTTGTAACATTGGCAATGCCCTAAATTCATTTAGGAGTATAAGTAATGAGTGGTATCTAGCAACACATCATTACTACCCAAGTTACAAGAATATTGAAATCCAACATCACCTTGTGACTACTAATTGTGACTCCTCACAATATATGACAAGTGTCCTTCTATCCTAGACATCTAGATTGGTCAATGTGAGGCATAGACCGTGTCATCCTCTGACCAATCTAAATCTTGAACTCCAAGTAGACTCACTAAATCAAATGAGCTCAATATCCTATATTGACTCATTTGGGCATGGGCATGCACTTCGTGGTCTCACTCTATCAAGAATACCGATGTCTCTCCCGTCATATAGGAGGGATAGATCCCATCTACATCACTCACATCCCTCTGCATAATTTGTTATATACCCAGTAATCGCCTTTATAGTCCACCCAGTTACGGGTGACGTTTGACAAAACCAAAGTACATAACTCCTTATGTAGGGATCTATAGTGATTTCAGGTCTAAGGACTAGTAGTCATACTAATAGCCACATGAGAAAGTATATGACACTCATATAACGATCCATGATATTTTCTCATGGCGGGTCATTCAGTATACATTCTCTAATGTATACCCATGTGTCAACTTGATATCTTTATATCCATGACTTGTGAGATCAAGTCATCGAGTTGACCTACATGCTAGTCTTATTGCATTAACATTGTCCCTGAATGTTAATACTCGACTAGGAATGATTAAGAGTAGTGTTCCCTATATCATCTCACTATCAGTTCAACTAACCGATTGATATAGGTGAGAACCATCTACTCAAGGACATTATTATACTTAGTTTATTTGACACCAATATAAGTAAGTATAATAACCAAAATCCAAATGCCTTTATTTATATAGGTAGAATATGATACAACAAGTCCAAAATACAATCATCAAATGATTGGCTCTAGAGCTCTAGCTAACAATCTCCCACTAGCACTAGTACTAATCAGTGTAGGCTCTAAGCCCAAATGACCTAGTGTGACCATCATGCTTCCTCTGTGCCAAAGCCTTGGTCAAGGGATCTGCGATGTTAGCCTCTGTAGGTACTCTGCAAATCTTCACATCTCCTCTCTCGATGATCTCTCGAATGAGATGGAAGCACCGTAGTATGTGTTTGGTCCGCTGGTGTGAGCGAGGTTCCTTTGCCTGTGCTATAGCTCCATTGTTGTCGCAATAGAGCTCAATGGGGTCAGCAATGCTAGGAACCACCCCAAGTTTAGTGATGAACTTGCGGATCCAAACTGCCTCCTTTGCTGCCTCTGATGCAGTAATATACTCGGCCTCTGTCGTAGAATCAGCTACTGTGTCCTGCTTCGAACTCTTCCAGCTCATAGCACCACCATTAATGCAAAATACGAACCCCGACTGCGATCTATAGTCATCCTGGTCGGTCTGGAAGCTAGCATCACTGTAACCCTTTACAGCTAGCTCATCATCGCCTCCATATATCAAGAAATATTCTTTAGTCCTTCTTAAGTACTTAAGAATATTCTTGACCGCTATCCAGTGACTTTCACCTGGATCTGACTGGTATCTGCTCGTCATGCTCAAAGCATACGAGAAATCAGGTTGAGTACATAGCACGGCGTACATGATCAATCCTATGGCTGAGGTATAAGGGATCTGATCCATGCGGTCTCTCTCCTCTCTAGAAGAGGGACCTTGAGTCTTCGAAAGACTCACGCCATGTGACATCGACAGAAATCCCTTTTTGGAGTTCTGCATGACAAACCGTAGGAGTACCTTGTCAATGTATGTACTCTAACTTAGGCCAAGCAATCTCTTAGATCTATCTCTATAGATCTGTATCCCTAGAATGTGGGATGCCTCAACTAAGTCCTTCATTGAGAAGCAACTCCCTAGCCAGGTCTTGACAGACTGAAGCATAGGGATGCCCTTCCCAATGAGTAGTATGTCATCCACATACAATATGAGGAAGACAACTATATCCCCTACAACCTTCTTGTAGACACAAGGCTCATCTTCGTTCTTGATGAAACCAAACTGTTTGATTGCATCATCGAATCGAAGATTCCAGCTCCGAGAAGCTTGCTTTAGTCCATAAATGGACCTATGCAGCTTGCATACTCTGCTAGTATGTTGTGGATCTACAAAACCTTCAGGTTGTGTCATGTACACATCCTCGAGCAGGTTTCCATTCAGAAAC
The DNA here is from genome assembly GCF_018446385.1 of Zingiber officinale. Taxonomy (NCBI): domain Eukaryota; kingdom Viridiplantae; phylum Streptophyta; class Magnoliopsida; order Zingiberales; family Zingiberaceae; genus Zingiber; species Zingiber officinale. The sequence goes on from NC_055998.1 coordinate 66,450,390, forward strand.
GCGATTTTGACATCCATCTGCCATATCTCATAGTCATGGTAGGCTACAATAGCAAGAATGATCCGAATGAACTTAAACATCGCTACTGGAGAAAAGGTTTCATCATAGTCAATACCATGAATCTGCTTGAAACCTTTAGCTACCAAGCGACCCTTATAGATAAGTTCATCCATGTTAGTCTTTCTCTTAAAGACCCACTTACACCCAATGGGTTTTACCCCTTCAGGTGGATCAACCAAAGTCCATACTTGGTTGGTGTACATGGATTCCATTTCGGATCTCATGGCTTCTAGCCATTTCTCGGAATCTGGTCTCATCACACCTTCCTGATAGGTGGTAGGCTCATCATCTATAAGCATAACGTCATCATGGTCAGACAAGAGAAATGAGTATCTCTTAGGCTGATGACGTACCCTATCAGACCTGCGAAGAGGTATGCCTACTTGAACTGGTTGTTGTTCCTCAACTCCTTGTGGAACAACATCATCCACAACACTTTGTGGTTCCAGTTCAACTTCCACCAAGGCTTCAGTGCTAGGATCCGCATCTTGAACTTCTTCAAGATCAAATGTACTCCCACTAGTCTTTCTAGAAACAAAGTCCCTTTCTAAAAAGACCTCAGTCTTTGCCACAACTACCTTGTGCTGACTGGAAATGTAGAAGTAATATCCCTTAGTTTCCTTGGGATATCCTATAAAATAGCACTTGTCGGATTTGGGTCCTAACTTGTCTGAGACTTGACGTCGAATGTAAGCCTCACAACCCCAAATCCTCATGAAAGACACCTGGGCATCTCTCCCAGTCCATATCCTATATGGTGTCTTTATCACGGCCTTAGATGGAACTCGGTTGAGTATAAAAACTGTCGTGTCTAGAGCATAGCCCCAAAGGTATGTCGGAAGATCTGTGTGATTCATCATAGATCGTACCATATCTAATAGAGTACGATTTCTCCTTTCGGATACACTATTCCACTGTGGTGTTCCAGGAGGAGTGAGTTGAGATAGAATCCCACACTCAGCTAGATAGTCACGGAACTCATGGCTAAGGTATTCTCCACCTCGATCGGATCGAAGTATCTTAATACTCTTGCTAAGCTGGTTCTGTACTTCATTCTTGAAATCTTTGAACTTTTCAAAGGATTCAGACTTATGTGTCATCAAATACACATAACCATATCTACTGAAGTTATCAGTAAATGTGATGAAGTACCTATAACCGCCTCTAGCAGCGACATTGAAAGGGCCACATACATCACTATGTATGAGTCCTAACGAATTAGTCGCTCTCTCGCTGTGCCCACTAAAGGGAGTCTTGGTCATCTTGCCTCGTAGGCATGACTCGCATATCTCATATGATTCAAAATCAAATGAGTCCAACAAACCATCCTTATGGAGCTGGGATAAGCGCTTGTCATTTATATGACCTAAGCGGCAGTGCCAAAGGTAGGTTTGGTTCATGTCATTTGACTTGAACCTCTTGGTATTTACGTTATAGATAGGGCTCTCAAGGTCTAGAATATAGAGTCCGTTTATTAGAGGTGCACTACAATAGAACATATCGTTTTAATAGACGGAACAACATTTGTTCTTTATAGTAAACGAGAAACCTTTCTTGTCCAAACAAGAAACTGATATAATGTTCTTAGTTAATGCAAGCACATAACAACAATCGATTAACTCTAGTACAAGCCCAGAGGGCAGAGATAGAAAGTAAGTCCCTACAGCAACAGCAGCAACCCGTGCTCCATTGCCTACTCGTAGGTCCACCTCACCCTTTGTCAATGCTCTGCTATTTCTCAGCGCCTGCACATCAGTACAAATGTGAGAAGCACATCCAGTATCTAATACCCATGATGTAGAAATAGATAGATTGACTTCTATAACATATATACCTGAAGTGGAAGTCTCACTTCGCTTCTTCTTAAGATCATGCAGTTCCTCTTCCAATGCCCGGTCTAACCGCAGTGGAAGCAGGTAGCATCCTTGGCGACCCCTCCTTTAGGCTTCAGTGCCTTGCCTTTGCCCTTGGCTTGGGACTTTCCCTTGCCTTTGGGCTTGCCCTTGCCCTTATGTTTCTGAACCATCAGAACAGTGTTGGGCTTAGCCTTCTTAAGGTTTAGCTCAGCAGTTCTCAACATGCTAAGCAGCTCGGGCAGTGGCTTGTCAATCTCGTTCATATTATAGTTTAGAACGAATTGACTATAGCTATCCGGCAAGGATTGCAAGATTAGGTCAGTAGCCAGCTCTTGGCCAAGTGGGAACCCCAACCTTTGTAGGTTCTCTATGTACCCAATCATTTTGAGTACATATGGGCCTACAGGAGCCCCGTCTGACATCTTGCACTAAAACAGTGCCCTTGAGATCTCAAATCTCTCATGCCTCGCTTGACCTTGATACAGTTGACGAAGATGTTCAACCATATCGTAAGCGCCCATTAAATCATGTTGCTTCTGAAGCTCAGAGTTCATGGTCGCGAGCATTAGACAAGACACATCTAATGTGTCATCTTGATGCTTCTTGAAAGCATCTCGGTCAGCTCGCGGGGCAGTGGCAGGAGGAGCCTCCGGAATGGGCTGCTCCAGAACGTACAGTTTACGTTCTTGGGTGAGAACTATTCTCAGGTTCCTGTACCAGTCCAGGAAGTTTGCTCCGTTGAGCTTGTCCTTCTCAAGGACAGATCGCAGGGAGAAGGTGTTCGTATTCGACGTCATGGTAATCTACAATAGAAATGAAAGCATAAATAAATATCATATTCTTAATCATTTAATTAGGCCTTTAACTAAATGATGCTCCCACTGAATTCTATAATTCATGTGGGACAAGATCCACATCATACTAACCCTTGAGTTAGCTTTGGCTAATACGCCCAAGACTTAGTATGATTGGTAGGTAACGATTACCAATTACATCTCTATGCAACTCTTGTTTATAGAATCAAAAAATCCGCATTTATATTAAAACTCGAGTTAGCTTTGGCTAATACGCCCGAGAGTTAATATATATGTGATTTTGACCTAACTTTCCAACCTTTGGAAGAATGCCTATAGTTATACTCGATTCAACTGAGTTAACTAGGAATACTCAATCTAATTGAGTTGTACTCACCCATGCGTTGATAGGCGGGACCAAGATTGTCCCTCCGTACCCTACCAAGATAGTATGTGTTGCTTTGCTTTGGCAGATTCAACAACTACATGCGATCGAGGTAGTAGTAGGTATCACGACACGGTAGGCATTAGAGTTGACGTGATTTAGATCTAATCTAAATGATGATGTGTATCAAATACTTGATTTAGATCTAATCTAATCGTGGGGTGCATCATGTACACGATTTAGATCTTATCTAATCGCTAGGCACTAATTAACTACTTAATTAAACATGCATCACATACATATAAGCAATTAATTAAATTATTTTATGATTGTGTCATGGCCCTACTACGATCTTCTCAAGCCAATGAGAAGATCGGATGGTCAACCTAAGGTCAACATCTTCTGAAGCTTCTTCCTTTGACCACCTTGTGTTACTCGTGCCCTCCTCGTAACTCCGTCTCGTGTGGACCTTCCACCGCTTCAAAATTACATTACAATTTTGAAACTCGAGTTACATTCGAGTCTAAATCTAATTTACAACCAGAATAAAAGGAAGGCACGACGCGCAGGTCGCGAAAAATAAAATAAATAAAAATAAGATAAATACATCACGCACATCACATAACAGCACGCAGGCCGTATTATGAATTACAACACAATTGTCCAATCGAATTGGGTATTTGGGCCATGACTATCACAAAAATAATATATAATTCAAAATTATATATTTTTCATAATTTTTCTGTAATTTTTTCATAATTTTACAGATTTTATGAGTAAATTTTTCCCGGCGGTCCCGATTAGCGTTTCGGGCGCAATCGCGGAGCAAATCCCCTTGCGGGGTTAGGGGCAGTACCCCTACCCGCGATCTAACCATCGCGAGTTGCTCCTAAGCGATCCAAGAGCGCCTTAGCCTGCTGTCCCAAAAGATTTTGGGTTGAAACATTACCGTTTTGGAAAATTCTTCTCGGTAGTCGAAGCCTATAAGTGCCGAAACACTTATGCTTCGCTTCTACGAGAAAAATACCCATAAAATCATAAAAATTAGGAAATTCACAGAATGTTACAGTATGCATATTTTTCACAAAAATACTAATTTAAACTCGTACTCGCTTCGCACGTGGCTCTGATACCACTGTTGGATTTTTCGGGCCGCGAAAACCGCATTTTCGCGTTGCGGAAACCCCGAATCACCCATGCCACTGGATCTCGTGCGAAGAAAAACTTTCGAAAATACGAGTACGAGTTTAAAGCTTCAATCTACAGTAGATCTACAAAGGAAGAAAACATTTTTTATACCTTTGAAGCGTGCCTGTCGCGTATCCCGCTCGTCCAAAATGCCGGATCTCTAGACCGTCAAGCGTACGGTCCTCTAGAAGTATCCACACGGACAACTTAGGTGGAGAAGACCTAAACAAAGGTGTGCTAGCACCTTGATAGGTCACGGCAAGAAGAAGAGAGGGAGAGAGCAAGAAGAACTCAAGGAAGAAGAAGGAATCAATATGCCTTGAATGAAAAATCAATTTCATTCACAATGATAAGTGGCCGGCCACATCTCTAAGGAGTAACCCCCATTCTCATTAAATGTAGCCATTAAAGAGAATGGAGTTGTAATTCCCATGAGGTGGCACACTTTGATGATGTGGCACATCATCATTGGTCCACATCTTGCCATCTCACTAATGATGTGGCAATTAGTCAAGTCAAACTTGACTCTTCCTCTTCCTCTCAAGTTAAGTCAAACTTGACCAAATCTCTTCCATGGTTGATCGAATCCAACCATTTGATTCAAGCCAACTTAATATAATGAATCTAATTTATTTAACTAAATTGATTCAATGAGTCATAATCTAAATTAGACTCATTGAATACATGAATCAACTTGAGTCCAACTCAAGTTAGCCCAATTAGGATTACTCTTAATCCAATTTGATTCATCAAATGAATCTAATCCTCTTAGTTCATCATATGAACCTAATCTCCATCTAATTGTCCTTAGTGTGTGACCCTATAGGTTCTTGTAACGTTGGCAATGCCCTAAATTCATTTAGGAGCATAAGTAATGAGCGGTATCTAGCAACACATCATTACTACCCAAGTTACAAGAATGTTGAGATCCAACATCACCTTGTGACTACTAATTGTGACTCTTCACAATATATGACAAGTGTCCTTCTATCCTAGACATCTAGATTGGTCAATGTGAGGCATAGACCATGTCATCCTCTCACCAATCTAAATCTTGAACTCCAAGTAGACTCACTAAATCAAATGAGCTCAATATCCTATATTGACTCATTTGGGCATGGCCATGCACTTCGTGGTCTCACTCTATCAAGAATACCGATGTCTCTCCCGTCATATAGGAGGGATAGATCCCATCTACATCACTCACATCCCTCTGCATAATTTGTTATATACCCAGTAATTGCCTTTATAGTCCACCCAGTTACGGGTGACGTTTGACGAAACCAAAGTACATAACTCCTTATGTAGGGATCTATGGTGACTTCAGGTCTAAGGACTAGTAGTTATACTAATAGCCACATGAGAAAGTATATGACACTCATATAACGATCCATGATACTTTCTCATGGCGGGTCATTCAGTATACATTCTCTAATGTATACCCATGTGTCAACTTGATATCTCTATATCCATGACTTGTGAGATCAAGTCATCGAGTTGACCTACATGCTAGTCTTATTGCATTAACATTGTCCCTGAATGTTAATACTCGACTAGGAATGAGTAAGAGTAGTGTTCCCTATATCATCTCACTATCAGTTCAACTAACCGATTGATATAGGTGAGAACCATCTACTCAAGGACATTATTATACTTAGTTTATTTGGCACCAATACAAGTAAGTATAATAACCAAAATCCAAATGCCTTTATTTATATAGATAGAATATGATACAACAAGTCCAAAATACAATCATCAAATGATTGGCTCTAGGGCTCTAGCTAACATCATCGTCATTGGATAAACATACTTCTTCTTTCTCTCTTTGTGTTTGAGGATTGTATGTTTAGATTCACCATGTCTTCGGGTTTTTCTACGTCTATGGAGTAGAATCTTTGTTCTAGTACGAGGGAGTAATTGTGGATTGATTTTGATGTAAAACTCATATTATCTTTATATTCATTGGATGATTTCGCTTGCTTTGTTTCGACTCCTCGATCTCTTTGTTGTGTTGATTGATTGTGTAGGAATTGCCAATCTCATAGAGGGAATACCTTAAAAAAATGTGGAACCGCCACATCAGCGGCCCCCCTAGAGCCGGTCCCACGGATATGGAGGGAGGTAAATGCAGGTACACAGGTGGAAAGTGCATGGCGGAGATGTTAACCCCAGGCAGTGACACCCCGGGGATCGACCCCTGGACCTTTCAGTCACAGAACCATGCACTCCCCATCTGTGATATGCCCTGGGGACAAATACCTTAGATCGTACACCCGAGGGACCCTAGTGACAGGGGTAATCCATTCATTGACATCTAGGATACTTCCTGGAAAGGAGAGGCGACTCCTTCACAAGGAAGTAAGAGACCAAACTAAGCTTCTTAATTCTATCCTTGATAACATCAGTAAGAGTCATGTCCTTGTGATCTACCGAGGTGCCCTAGTGACAGGGGTTAACCGTAACAAGATTTCATAGGGATCGTCTTTGTCTGGTGCTCAAAGATAGTTGCTTTAGCTTTCGGTGAATGCATGCCGATGGACAATGAATATAGGATAGTATGAGACACATCAATACCACCACAATGAAACCGAACTCCTAGAACTCTTCATTAACCAGGTTGATTTCTTCTCGTTGCTAGTTCTAATTCCTCGCTTTCCTATCTCTTTTCTTAGATTACTTACAACCATCGATAGTATAGCTAATCCTAAATGTGCCATCACTAGTGCTTATAACCAATCCCTATGGGTTCGACAATCTTTTATATTACTGACGATGAATTCGTGCACTTGTTGAATTGTAACAGTATTCCCTACCTCGATCTGATCGAAGCATCTTAATACTCTTACCAAGTTGGTTTTGTACTTCATTCTTGAATTCTTTGAACTTTTTAAAGGATTCTGACTTATGTCTCATCAGATACACATAGCCGTATCTACTGAAATCATCAGTGAAGGTAATGAAGTAATAATAGCCTCCTCTAGCTGCTATTATGAAAAGGCCACATACATCAGTATGTATGAGTCCTGACAGATCATTAGCCTTTTCTCCATGTCCACTAAATGGAGTCTTTGTCATCTTACCTTGAAGACAAGATTCGTAACCCTCATATGATTTAAAATCAAATGAGTCCAAAAGTCCATCCTTATGGAGTTGGGATATGCGACTCTCATTTATGTAACCCAAGCAACAATGCCAAAGACATGTTTGGTTCAAATGGTTAGATTTAAACCATTTGGTATTTATGTTATAGATTGGGTTTTCAAAGTTTAGAACATAGAGGCCATTCATAAGAGGTGCGCTACAATAGAACATATCATTGAAATAAACGGAGCAACATTTGTCCTTTATTACAAATGCAAAATCTTTCTTGTCCAAACAAGAAACAGAGATAATGTTCTTTGTCAAAGCGAGCACATAGCAACACTCTTCTAGTTCTAAAACAAGCACAGTGGGCAAAGATAAGGAATATGTTCCTACAGCGACAACAGCAACTCTTGCACCATTGCCTACTCGTAGGTCCACTTCGCCCTTTGCCAACGCTCTACTATTTCTCAGCCCCTGCATATTAGTACAAATGTGAGATGCACATCCGGTATCTAATACCCATGAAGAAGAAATAGATAGATTGACTTCTATAACATATATACCTGAGGCAGAAGTCTCACTTCTCTTCCATTTCAGTTCCTCTAGGTATATCTTGCAGTTCCTCTTCTAATGTTCAGTCTCACTACAGTGGAAGCAGGTTCCTTCCTTAGTAACCCCACCTTTGGGTTTTAGTGCATGAGTCTTGCCCTTTCCTTTGGCTTGAGTCTTACCTTTACCTTTAGGCTTCCACTTGCCTTTGCCCTTAGACACCATCAAAATGGTATTAGGCTTTGCCTTCTTAAAGTTTAGTTCAACAGTTCTCAACATTCTAAACATCTCAGGCAGTGATTTGTCAATTTCATTTATTTTGTAGTTCATGACAAATTGACTATAGCTATCGGGTAATGACTGCAAGATAAGATCAGTGGCTAATTCTGGGCCTAGTGGAAATCCCAACCATTGTAGGTTTTCTACATACCTAATCATTTTGAGTACATATGGCCCTACGGGACTTCCTTCTTGCATTCTGCATTGAAACAGTGCTTTAGAGATCTCAAATCTCTCGTGCCTTGCTTGTCCTTGATATAGTTGTCTAAGGTGTTCAACCATATCATAAGCATCTATGTTCTCATGTTGTTTCTGAAGCTCAGAGTTCATGGTGGCAAGAATAAGGTATGACACATCTAATGCATCATCTTGATGCTTTTTGTAAGCATCCCTATCAACTCTAGTGGTAGAAGTGGGGGGTGCTTTAGGAATAGACTACTCTAGGATGTACAGTTTCCATTTTTGCTTGAGAACTATTCTCAAGTTTCTGTACCAGTTCTTTCTGTACCAGTTCAGGAAGTTAGCTCCATTAAGCTTGTCCTTATCAAGGACAGATCGCAGAGAGAGAGAGTGTTCAACGTATTTGATGACATGGTAATCTACAACAACATAATGCAGAACTTAGTATCATATATCAACCATTTAATTAGGCCTTTAATTAAATGATTCTCCCACAGAATTGTAAATCTTGGTAGGAGCGAGTCATGGTTGTGGTTTTACCCACACTACTAGCTCCAAATCCAATCGTAATGACATTCATGTGGGACAAGATCCATATTATACCTTATCTTGAGTTAGCTTTAGCTAATTGCCCAAGACTCCTATAATGTAAGTAGGCACCATATACCAATTACATTAAATGAAACTCTTGTATAGCTAGATGAATAATACTATTTATTCATTTGCCCATCTTATGAAATTCATATTATAGCTCATCTTGAGTTAGCTTTGGCTAATCGCCCAAGATTAGTACAATTTGAATTCCATCTTATGGGATATGCCTCTAAGCTCTCAATCTAAATAAGTCAACTTAGTTAAGTTGCACCCAAGTTTAATAGTCAGACATCACAATTATCCTGTCGCACTCTAGCAAGATAAATTGAATCACTTTACTTTGGCAAAACCTGATTACAATTGATCGAGCCAGAAGTGAGTACTAAACTTTGGTAGACATATATTAAAAAGACCTAATTATATTTAAACTAGACATGTATCGAATACAATCAAAGCACACATCACATATATGCATAAATTAAAATGTGATATGGTTATGACCCCCATAAACTACGATCTTCTCAAGCCAATGAGATGAGCGATAAGTCAACCTAGGTTAAAGAAGCTTCTCCAAGCGCTTCCTTGGTCGTCGTGTGTTGTTGTCCTTCCTTCCTTTTCACCCATCGTCTAGTAGACTAACTCCTTCCTTCCTTCCTTTTCACCCGTCGTCTAGTAGACTAACTCCTTTCTAATTTGTACATTACAAAATCTAAAGAAACTCGAGTTACATTTGAGTGTAGTCTAAAATTACAACAAGAATAAAAGGATGAAGGCACGACACGCAGGTCGTATTATGAATTACAACATCACACATAATAAGGGCGATAACCATGCACCATGTCATTTATATTCACAATATACTTATGACATAAATCAATTATGATGTGAACAACAAATTATGAGCCGCAACGCCACGGCAGTCCCATCGCCAAGACCTTGCTGGTCACATACTAACTATGCTTCGTTCTCAACAAAATACCAATTTTTGGCCGAAACTCATAATTTGCAGATCATAGTAAACATATCATGCATTTCTATATCACATATAAAAATTCTAACAACTTAGTATATCCCTTCGCAAGTGGCTCTGAAACCATTGTAAGAAACTAGAGCGCTAAACACGCTTATGCGCAGCGGAAACCATCTAGTTCCTCCAGGAGATCCATGCGAAGGAAAAGAAAATATACTAAGATTTGAACAACAACATGATAGTATACCTTTGATGCGTGCTCACAGACTCCAGACAGCTTGGATTTCAGCACGATCGCACGTTGGCACTTACGGTATCCACACGAACAAGTATCTCTGTTTGTCTCATAAACTCACAAAAATGGAGAAGAGAAGTACCTAAGGTTGTGCTAGGAACCAAGCAAGGTAATTTCGGCCAAGAGGAGTAGAGAAGAGAAAGGAGAATGAAGAAGTTACTCAAAAATGAGAGAAAACACTTAATGAGCCTTAATGAGCATTCACTCTCCATTAAGGACCACACTTGAAACTCTTCATTTTTGAATTCAATTTTGAAAATTGAATGACTCATTGAATTTCGAAAATTCAATGAATTAATCTCCATTAATCCTCACATGAGTCTAACTCGAGTCTAATACACTTGAGTCTAACTCAAGTCTAATTCACTTGAGTCTAACTCAAGTCTAATTCAATTGAGTCTTACTCAATTAATCTTATGCAATTTCAAATTCAACAAATCACTATTTCATTAATTTGAATTGACTCCTTGAGTCTAGTTTGAATTGGATTTAATCCAATAATTAGATCCAATTGAGTCTAACTCAATAAGTCCAATTCGGATTAGACTTAATCCAATGATTCATCATATGAACTCATCTCCAAATCTACTTGTTCTTTATGTGTGACCCAATAGGTTCTTGTAACATTGGCAATGTATCCAAATCAACATTTAGATACATGAGAAATGAGTGGCATTTAGCAAGGCATCATTGCTACCCAAGTGACGAGAAAGTCGAGATTCGACCTAACTTGTCTATGGCTATTATATTATATGACTTGGTCTTTCTATCCTTGATATCTAGATTGATCAATGAGACATAGACCGTGTCATCCTCTTATCGACCTTTATGTTTTTTGAATTCTAAGTAGACACACTCAATCAAATAAGCTTAATATCTCATATTGAGTCATTTGAGCATGACTATGATTTCTTGTGTCCTACTAATTAAGGAGCCCACAGATATCGCTTTCCTCATATGGAAGGGATAGATCTCATCTACATCACTCACATCCCTCCGCATAATTTATTACATACCCAGTGATCAACTTTATTGTCCACCTTGTTATAGGTGACGTTTGCCGATACCAAAGTACACAACTTCTTATATAGGGAACCGTAGTGACTTCAGGTCTATGGACTATTCATACCAATAGTCACATGAGAATATTTATGACACTTATATAATGATCTATGAAACATTCTCATGGCGGGTCATTCAGTACATATTCTCTAATATATACCCATGTATTAACCTGATATCTCATATCCATGATTGTTAACTTTCTGACCATGTATTAACATAAAAATCATTTGATGATTGTTATATGGACTCGTTATATCATATTCTTATGTATATAAAGGCATTTGTTTATGGTTATTATTCTTACTTGTATTGATGCCAAATAACTAAGTATAATAGCGTCCTTGAGTAGAAGGTTCTTACCTATATCAATCGATTGGTTGAATCGATATTGAGATGATATAGGGAACACTACTCTTAATCATTTCTAGTCAAGTATTAACATTCAGGGACAATGTTAATGCAACAAGACTAGCATGTAGGTCAACTCGATGACTTGATCTCACAAGTTATGGATATGGAGATATCAAGTTGACACATGGGTATGCATTGGAGAATGTATACTGAATGGCCCGCCTTGAGAAAGTATCATAGATCGTTATATGAGTGTCATATACTTTCTCATGTGGCTATTAGTATGACTATTAGTCCTTAGACCTGAAGTCATCATGGTTCCCTACATAAGGAGTTACATACTTTGGCTTCGTCAAATGTCACCCGTAACTGGGTGGACTATAAAGGCGATTACTGGGTATGTAACAAATTATGCGGAGGGATGTGAGTGATGTAGATGGGATCTATCCCTCCTATATGACGGGAGTGACATCATTATTCTTGATAGAGTGAGACCACTAAGTTGCATGGTCATGCCCAAATGAGTCAATATGAGATGTTGAGCTCATTTGATTGAGTGAGTCTACTTGGGATTTAAGATTTAGATTGATTAGAGGATGACACGGTCTATGCCTCATATTGATCAATCTAGATGTCAAGGATAGAAGGACACTTGTCATATATTGTGAGGGGTCACAATTAGTAGTCACAAGGTGATGTTGGATCTCAACATTCTTGTAACTTGGGTAGTAATGATGTGTTGCTAGATACCGCTCATTACTTATACTTCTAAATGAGTTTAGGAGCATTGCTAACGTTACAAGAACCTATAGGGTCACACACAAAGGGCAATTAGATGGAGATTAGGTTCATATGATGAACCAAGAGGATTAGGTTCATATGATGAACTAAATTGGATTAAGAGTAATCCAAAGTAAACTAATTGAGTTGGACTCAATTTGGTTCATGTGTGAAATGAGTCTAATTTGGACTTATACTCATTGAGCCAATTTAATTCAATGAATAGAGATTCATTAAATTAAAATTGACTTGAACCAATGGTTAGATTTAATCAACCATGGGAGAGAAGTGGTTAAGTTTGACTTGACTTGAGAGGAAGATGAAAGGTCAAGTTTAACTTGACTATTGCCACCTTATTTATGAGTTAGCATTAAGTGGACTAATGATGATGTGCCACATCATCAAGGCTAGCACATGTGTGTGCCACCTCATGAGGGAGATCAAGAGTTGTGACTCTTGAAATCCCATGGAGGTTTATAAGCCTCAAAAAAGGTGGCCGACCACTTAATTCACAAGTGTGAGTTTCATTTGGTTTTGGTAACCTCCTTCTTCTTCCTCTCTACCTTTCTTCTCTCCCTCTCCTCCACCATTGCTGATCCTCTAAGGTTGCTAGCACATCTTTAGAGGTTCTCTCCATAGATTTGTTCGTGTGGATACACATAGAGGGTTGTACACTTGACAACCTTGAGATCCGACGAACCTTGGACGAGCGAGATTTGCGAAGGGCATCACATCAATGGTAAACTCTTTTCTTTGTAGATCTAGTGTAGATCTAGGTTAGAGAAACTCGTATACGTAGAAAATTTTTGTTTTATAACTTCGCACGGATCCGGTGGTATGAGATTCGGGGTTTCTGCAATGAAAAAAATGGTTTATGCGGCCCGAAAAACTCTACTCTAGCATGCATCACATACATCACAGATTAGTATCTAGTTCGGACGATTCCAACTCCACTGTAAGTCCATTAGTAGTTAGATTAGAAAATTTAATTTCTTATTTTTCAAGAAAACTAGCTAAGTTTAATATTCAGGTCAAGTCACTCCAAAAGGAGGTTAAAGCCCTTAAGGGAGTGACTAGCCTAAGTTCCTTAATTGATCAAGTTCAAGAAGGATTAGTCAACTAAATTGGGTTGGGCCTGGTGTGACCTGAGTTAAGTTCGGCTTACTTCGAACTTGGTCTAGCTATGTTCAATTACATTAGTTTGCTCTCTATTTTTCTTCCAGCTCCAAGCTCATGCAAAACATCTATACAAAGAAAAAGTAAACACTCAAGCTTAATTTGTAGTCTACCTGACCTACTAGGCTTATCTCTTGCTTGGAGTCCACTCCTACAAGACTTTACCACCTAAGGTTCACTCCTTTAGAATTAAGCCTAACATTGTAAGTCTACTTAACCTACTAGGTTTCTTGCTTAGAGTTCCTCTAAAACTTCTCATTACTCCCTTAGGATTTAACGTTGCCAAGCATCCGATCATCTTGATCTATTTAGACTTGCCACTTGTCTCTTACCAGACATCCGACCATCCTTAACCTGCTAGTCTCTCCCTTGACCAACATCCTGCTCTCTCCTAAACTTTTAGGACTTTCCCATGCCAAACATCTAGTCACCCTTTACCTGCTTAAACTTTTCCTTGCTAGTCATCAAGTTAACTTTTGACTCAACTAGACTTTACCTTAGCTAGTCATTAAGTCAACCTTTGAGTTGACTAGACTTAACTCACTTCCAAACATCAAGTCCTATTTAAATCAACCTTTAGCCAAACTTGACTAGACATAAGTATATTATCAAATATCAAAACCTTGAAGGTTGATTACACCAAAAATTCTCTATTTAACCCCGACTTTAAGAGTTTACCTAAGGTCTTATGATTGAGTTTTCTCTATCTTTTATGGACCCCAAAGGTATGCCCAAGGTCACAAAATCAAGTTCTCTTTACCTCTCCTTATTCTTAACATTTGTCCAAGGTGTGTGATTAAGTTTTCTTTATCTATCTTCGACTTTAGAGGCTCACCTATAATTGGAGGTCTGATTTCTCTATCTATCCTCATTGTAAGAAATTTGCTCAATCCCAAAGAGAACAAGGCTTGAGTTATCTTTATTCCTTGATCCTAGAGGTTAGTCTAAGGTCATAAGATTGATTTTCTATCTATCCCTACTTAGAAGTTTCTTGTTTTGATTTTTCTCTATCTCTCCTTGGAGGTGTGCCCAAGGTTGTGGGATTGAGAGTTCTTATCTCTCTCTCTCCCTTAAATATTCATCCAAGGTGGTAGGAACAAATGTATCCAGGGCTATAGTGTCATGGTAGAACATCTAAGTTATCACCCAGGCACCCGCGGTTCGATCCCCAACTATGACGTATTTGTAGAAATTTTTTCTCTAAATGGGGGGGGGGGGGGGTGCAACCAAGAGATACTAGGCTTCTGAGCTGGCTACCGCGTGCACTTCCCAATTTACCCCTGTGGTCAGTGGAAAATTTCCATGGGACTGGGCCGATCATCCTCAGGGATAGTCAATGAAGCTAACTAGGATTATTAGAAGGTGGTAGAACAAACACTCTTTATCTCTTCTTAACCTCAAAGATTCATCTAAGGTCATTGATCTAGTTCTCTTTATCACTCTTTGGCATCAAAGGCTTATCTAAGGTAGAGACAGATTTAAATGGGGGATATAGTCCAACCAAAATTTTTTTTTGTAAGGGAGCAAATTTAATTTTAATGTATTATATTTTTTTGTGTGTCTCTCTGTCGCTCTGTGTATCTCTTTAAAGACATCTCCACAGACAAGGACAGGCGGATAGTGAATCAGGTAACTCTAAGGCTTAATATTTTTCTTCTCCTCTTCTTTGTTGTTGCATTCGCATCCACATCCTGCATAATCGAGTTATGTGATGCTTTAGTTGTGCAAATGACCAACTCACGAGACCTTTGTCATGGCCGCTGCCACAGCACGACCAAAGTATTATCCAACCGTTGTTGTTGCCATCACTACCAAAGCATCTCACGGTCGCTACTATGGCCATCACCATCTTGATTTTGTGTCGTTAATCACTTGATTTTGTCTATTTTATTCTATTTTTAATTCTTCAATAAGATTTTTATTGTACTTTTGGAAACAAAGGGGTTGTCATGACCAAAAAGAAGTGAGCTAAATTGAAATTACTATTAGTATCTTACTTGAATTTTTCTCAAATAGACATTGTTGTTGCGCTCTAGGCCCTCACCCATGGAGGAGTAGTTATCGACATGGTTGCCCTCGGGCATGGCTTCCATGACCAAATAGACATGTCCTCCACGCCAACGTACTCTTATGAGTTACGTCGACACCGGAAGAAAGAAATTATGGATTCAGGTCCTGCATAAAATGTGTGAGCATGACCTTATGTTACGCTTATGACCACGCGCTAACTACCTCTACCTCACTATCGATGACATGATCTCTAATGCGACATCAGCAGCTAGACCTTTCGATATGACTCCCAAATTTCTAACATCTACTGGTAAATTAAATTAACTTAATCATTTCATAAATAATAAAAAAAACTCATTCAATAAAATATTAAAATTTGATGAAATATATGAAAAGGCGAGATGGTAACGTGCTCGTGCAAAGTGAACTCAGACCTCTTTTATGGCATCATAATGGACTTTGATATCTCAGGATCAGCCTAGTCCTTCTGTAATAATTCTTGGGTGTCCGTCCCTATTATGAGGTCTCAAGATCAAATTCTCTTTATTTCTCCTTGGCCTTAGAAGTTCATCTAAGGTCACGAGATCAAGTTCTCTTTCTTTTTCTAACCTTAGAGTTTGCTCAAGGTGTAATATTGACAACCACTACCTCAATGATAGAGAACTTGATATCACTGATCGTGATGTCACTGGAATTTCACATGTGTCATGATGATAATTTCCACCCCCAATGACCTCATGTAAGTCCTCTCGGGATGGTCTAGTGGCTAGCACATGAGGTACTATCAAGTTGAGGTCTAAGGTTAGAACCTTAGCATAGCTAAAGTAGTTAGGACCAATTGAGCTAGGGGGGGGGGGGGGGGGAATAACTCACTTTGATTTCTTGGTTAACTTGATTTTGCACAGCGGAGACTTGAGATCAATGCTAACTTCTTGTATTTACTTGGTATCCATCTCCTTCTCAAGGAGGTGACTCGTCCAAGGATCGACACCACCAAAGTCACCCTTCCATTATGGAAATTCTCCTTCTTGAAGCTATGCCGAACGTGGAGAAACCTTACAAGATTTAAAGCTCTCTTCCTCAAAATAAATAGCTCACAACAAGAAAGAAGAGGAGAAGATTACAGACTTTGAAATAGCTTCTTCTTCTTGGTGGTAGCTTGAAAATTTAGCTGGAGGAGAGCATGAGTTGATCTTGAGCACTTGAGAGATCTTGAGCACTTAGGAGTAATAAAATAGTGTTTTGCAAGAGTTCTACTATTTTTCCTCGGTGATAAGCTTTTTATGTCTTCGAAAATATAGCTATTTCTCATAGACATTCTGCCATAAATCAATTCGAGTAAATCTCCAATCGATTCCAAGATATCCATTGGACGCTACCAACTCCAGATCAACGGTGTAGATTATTTTAATCTCAATCGATCAGCTGATCAATTGGTTACCTCAATTGATTGGTTGATCGATCTAGGTGCACTATGTTTTCAAGTAAAAGACTTGTTAATCGATCGGCTAATCAATTGGTTACCATCAATCGATCAGCCGATCGATCTAGGAGCATTCTGTGCTTTCATGTAAAAACCTCTTCAATCGATCGGCTGATTGATTGGTTACCACTAATCGATTGCCTGATCGATCTAGGAACATTTTGTTTTTTCATGCAAAAGCATCTTCAATCGATTGGCTGATCGATTGGTTATGACCAATCGATCGCCTGATCGATTCAGGAGCATTCTATGCATTTGCGTAAAATCCTCTTCAATCGATCAGTTGATCGATTGGCTACCACCAATCGATTACATGATCAATCCAGGAGCATTCTGTTCTCAACAAATGCTTCTTAATCAATTAACCAATTGATTGGTTGTTTCCCAATCGATCGGTTAATTAATTGATACACATTTTAGCTCACAATTCAATATTTTACACAATTCCAAATCATTTCAAGTACCTCATGCCAGATGAACCTCCTGTTCCCTGGACTTTGTGTCTAGAGCTTCCTCATCTTTGGGTCTTCATGCCAAGAATCCGGTCCTCGACCTCCTTGGACTTCTCTTGCCTTGTATCTAGTCTTTCAACCTACAAGGATTTCTCTTTCCAAGAATCTGGTCCTTGATCTCCTTGGACTTTCCTTGCCTCGCATCCGGTCTTCCGACCTGCAAGGGCTTCTCCTATAAACTCGCAACTCATGTTAGATCCAACATATTAACCCAAACTTAAATAATTGTCAACACATTGAAACTTTTAGGGCATGATTGCACCAATAGAAGTAAATGCTTTCCTCATGTGCAGTCATTATTTCAAGGACTAGTAGCCACCCATAATTTACCTTCTTCGTGTTGGCCCTGGGATGGATTAGCGGGGGCATTGGGGGCAAGCATAATTGCCTTTTGCCAAATTGTGTAAGACATCCTGCATCTAAAAATCAAATAGTAGAATGAGAGGAAGATAAAATTACAAAGAAGATTTTGTGCTGCTTTTGTACTAAATAACATGTCAACCAAGTTTGCAATAGACATGATTTAAAAGATAAGCATCATCACTATTGACTTATAAATAAGGAAGAACAACTTATAAATAAGGATGAAAAAACTAGAGCACCTCAAAATTAGAGCTCTCCTTTTCATCCATAGAGATTTTGTTAGTCCTGGTGCGACCGGCTAGGAGAGGGGTGAATAACCTAAAATAAAAATAGCCCCTTCTCGTTCTTTCAACTTAGATTAGTAGCATAATTATAATAATTAATTGAACAGCTAATGAAATAAAAGAGATGAAAGAATTACTTAGTTACAACCTAGGTGATAGTTAATCAAAGGTAGATGAAAGCACTATAAAATCTCCTTCGTTGAAGGCGGAGAAGTCTCTTACACTTATTGAAAGCTCAGAAATAATCTAGGAAATGAATACAAGAGTTGTTATCTATTTTATAACTCCAGGAGTCATTTTATAACCCTAAAAAACTATATCCGAAGCTAAAAGGCGTCTTCAATAGAGTTCAAGACGCCTTCAAGTGGAAAACTTTATCTATCAAAGATAAAGTTTTATCTTCAACTAACGGCTAAGGAAGACACCTCCAACAGGCTAGAAGGCACATTCGACACTGTTCATGGAAGGCGCCTTCCAAGCCATGGAAGACGCCTTCTATGAGGTAGATTAACTCCTTAGCTGATCTCTTCACGTGGGTGATACTCTGGCTAACCGGAGTTGAGTTCATCCGAATCCAACTTCGACCTTCTCCTTAAGCAAACTTCCTTCTCGGCTTCTCGTCCCTCGAACGTCACACACATCCTTCCTATCCATCGGTGTACTTTTCTGCAACACCTCGTCTGTCGGATGTACTAAGCCCGTTGGCTCCTTTCCCATACCATCCATCTTGTTAGCTGTCTTCCGCTAGACTTCTTGTGTTCATAAGCTCCTACACACTTAAACACAAGGATCAAATACAAGAGGACCTAACTTAACTTGATTAATCACATCAAAACTACCATGGGGTACTTACAGTCTTTTCCTTTTGATGTACATCAATCCAAGTTAAAGTTAGGGCTAAAAATAAAACAAAAAAAGTAAAATAACAAGTAAATAATTTGCAATTAATGTTATGCAATGCAAAAAAATGTACCTCCCCCTAGACTTAATTTATAATTTTTCCCTTTTGGTCACATTAAAAATAGGAGTATTCTCTAAATATAAATTTGAAATCAATTCTAAGGGATACAAAAATAGTGACTAATATTTAAAAAAATTATCAAGTTTATATTTCAAAAATATAAATTTTTATGATTTATAAATCAATTTTCAAAAAAATAATTTTAAAATTATATTTAATTATTGAAAAATTCTAAAATTTTTTGTAATGGTTAAAAAGGCATATCCAAAATAGTGATAAAATTTTCACAAATAAAAAAAGTTAATATAAGAAGCATAAATTATTTCTATAAAAAGATGTATTTTTTTTAAAAAAATACTTAACAAATAGATTTTGAGCTAAAAAATTCTTGAAACTTTTTCTAAATATGTAAAAGAGAAGTAATATCTTTAGAAAAATTAAATTCTCGACTTTTTGAGAATTTTTAATATTAAAAATTAATATTTTTTAAAGAATTAATAGAAATTTAATAATGGTAAAATAATTTTGAAAATATTTTCTTTGATAGAGAACATAATATTTTAGCATAGAAAATAAAATTTTCAAAAATAACTTTGGAAAATAATTTTAAATTTAAAGATATTAATTTTTTTGAAAACTTCATAAAAAATAATATATCAGTCAAAATTTTCAAATTTTTTTTTTACAGATAGATAATAAATTCCTTTTCCACGGGAAAAAAATTAAGAATTAATTTCAAACAAAATGCATACAAAATAATTTATTTAAAAATTTTAACAAATTTAAACATGTAAAAAAATTAAAATAAATTAAAATTAAAACATGCATAAAAATTTTAATCTAAGCATAATTTTATAATTTAATATAGATTCTTTCCTACTGGATTAATCAGATACTTTCTAGAATAAATTTTTATGATATTTTTCTGATTTAACCCTTGTGAAATCGTAAATACCAGTTTAGTTTTCTAGAAAATTAAAAATTATTTTGTGGAGCATATATATGTGAACATGCAAGATTTCCTTTTGGTTTTAATTTTTCTATCTCTTTTTTTTTAATTTCTCATTTTTAATTTTTAAGTTATCACACATATCTTAGGGACAAGAATTTGCTAAGTTTAATTTTAACTTAGCATTATCTTTTTCTAATTTTATCATATTTTTAGATAATATCTTAATAAATTTGAAAGACTGCGTGGGAGATAGTGTACTTACCTCACTTATCTTAATGACTTCGTTATCCAATGCTCCCTCTTCATCGTTGCTTTCTTCCGAATATTCTCCTAAAAATTTTCCCCCTTTATCGATGCTTTTTTCGGACAAGCTTTCTTCATCGTCTTTAGGTAGGTATTTAGCTATCAGTGCTGCTTCAGCAATCTCTTCGGTCTTGGAGTTTTATGAAGATGAGTCGGTATCCATAGAAGAGTTGGATTTAGCTTTTTTTGGTTCTTCATAGAGTTCCAGAAACTTATCCCAGAGAACTTTGGCGGATGTGTATGTGTCGATTCTATCGAGTTCTTCAATCGGTAGTACACTTATAAGATGAAATTCAACCTTATAATTTGCCATAAACTCATCGCGTTACTTTTTGGTCTAGAGGTGTTCTTCGAGTTCTTTACCATTCATGTTCTTTGGTACTTTAAAACTATATTTCATTATTAATAAAATAATAAAATATATCTTAAAGAATATCTCTATTCATTGCTTCCAAAACGTGAACTCCCCCTTGAACATTTGTGGGTGAATACTTATTTCGGCCATCGTCTTCTGTGCTTCGGTCGACGATTATTCCTTCTGAAGTGATTGGGCTCTGATACCACTTATTGGTTTTTATACGCCCGGTTAGAAGGAGGTGAATTGCCTAAAATAAAAAGAGTCTCCTTCTTATTCTTTCAACTTATATTAGTAGCATAATTATAATAAATTAATTGAACAACTAATAAAATAAAAGAGACGAAAGCATTACTTAGTTACAACCTAGGTGGTTGTTAATTCAAGGTAGATGAAAGGACTATAAAGTCTCATTCGTCGAAAGCAGAGAAGCCTCTAATACTCGTTGGAAGTTCAGAAATAATCTAAGAAATAAATACAGGAGTTGTTATCTATTTCTTAGTTCCAGAGGTCTTTTTATAGTCCATAAAAAACTCTATCCGAAGCTAGAATGTGCCTTCAATAGAGTTTAAGGCGCCTTGAGTGGAAAACTTTATCTGCTGAAGATAAAGTTTTATCTTCAGCTAACGACTAGTGAAGGTGCCTCCAACAAGTTGGAAGACGCTTTCGATATTGTTCATCGAAAGCGCCTTCTATGAGGTAGATAAGCTCCTTAGCTGATCTCTTTGCATGTGTAATGCTCTAGTTAATTGGAGTTGAGCTCATCCAAACTCAACTTTGATATTTTCCTCGAGCAAACTTCCTTCCTGGCTTCTCGTCCCTTGAACATCGCGCACGCCCTTCTCGTCCATCGATGCACTCTTCCGCAACATCTTATCCTTCGGATGCACCGAGCCCTTCGGATGCACCGAGCCCTTCGGATGCACCGAGCCCCTTGGCTCATTTCCCGTGTTATCCTTCTTGCTAGTTACGTTTTCCACTCGACTTCTTGTATTCCTAAGCTCCTTCACATTTAGATACAAGAATCAAACATAATAAAACTTAACTTGATTAATCATATCAAAATTATCATAGGGTACTTATAAATTTACCTTGGCAAACAAGCACTAAACTCTTATCATATTTAGGCGACTTTTTTTTCCCTTTTCTTAAGAAAATCTTAATCAAATCAAACTCTATTATTTTTTTTAAAATTTTGTTTATATATTATTATTATTATTATTATTTTACTTCTCTCAAGTCTCTAGGTGTGATTTGACTTGGGTTATGGTTTGATGAACCACATCGTGATGTGGTTTAAACCACGTTAACATATGCCACCCTTCCATTTTCCTTGTTGTCTATAAATACCCCCTTCTTGCACAGCCCCTCGCTTCTCTTTCGCCCCCATCGATGGTTCGATCAGAGAAGAAAAGGGGCCGCAGTTTTGGCCAATCCCCCCGGTAGAACGAAAGCGAACAAACCCCCTCTGCCTCTTTTCTCCTTCGGCGGAGACGATTTCGCCTCCGATCCGCGCGTATACCTATCGATAGTCCTACTCCGGAGGTAATTTGGAGAGAAAGATTGGATCTTTCTTGTTCTCTAGCCGCTAACTCCTTATCGGAACCCTTTTCCCAGCCAAAATCCCGATATCTTTGCTACTCTTTTCAGCAAAAGTGTTCCATCTTTGCCCCATTTGTGTTTCATCCTTTCCCCTTGCCAAGCTCAAGCCCTTTTGTGAGCCCCTGTTAAATTCCCTCTCTTCGGTCTCTTTTTCGGATTTGGAACGTTTTCCCCAAGCTTCTCCTCGGCTCCGAGCATTTAGTTCTCAGAAGGTGAACCGAACTCTAGAAGGTTTCCTGATTATTATTATTGTGGAGATCGGAATTTGTGAGTTCGGATCTTTGTGGCTGCGAGAGCTACGGTGTTCTTTGTTAGGGTTTGCTCCCTTATTAGGAGGAACAAATGATGGTCTTCTGATCTCTGACGATGTTTACTTGACTGCGCATGGTCACGTTTTGAGCCATGGAGGCGGATCCCACTGATGGATTCGGTTGGATATTGTGCTGATTCGGGTAGATCACTTCGTTGATTTCTGTAGTTTGTTTTGGAAGTTTAGGAGGCAGGCAATGCTCCATTTGCGTCATATGAACTTGGTTGTTTTCAGGTCTGTGGCTTGCTTGCTCTTCACTACTAGTTCAAGGTTGATTTTGTTTCGAGAGGGAAAAGGAGGATCTTGATTGGTGGTTGTTGAGTTACAGACTGTTTGTATCCAACTTGAAAGCTATATGGTTTGCTTAGGCAATTGCTAGTGGTGATTTGCTGAAAGAGCAATGGAGAGGACCTGAATTTGGAAATGAGTGTGGGGACATGTTGCAGAGACAGGAGCTTGGCTGGTCTGTTCCCTTACTGGAACAGTTGTGTTGGACACTAGGTTACCTGACCAACCGAGGCTCACCGTGCAATGTCTCGCTGTTTCCCATTTCCACCACCAGGATATGAAAAGAAGACGAGGAGCGACCAATTAGACTCACTAGCCGAGGTGCCTCTTTTATGATTAAATCAATTTAATCGATATTTTTCTCTATGCTGTTTTCTTCTCCAATTGTACCACTTGGCCCCTGTACTTTCTAATCGGCAAATTGTTAGGGTGAGTTAAGTAGTTGTTTTATGTGAACTTGTATATTGGTTTATCTTAGCATTTTAGTCATGGATAACTTTCTGATTTTATACCATGAAGCACATTATAGTTCAGCAGCTTGGTTGTTTGTTTTTTTTACTGAGATAGGTAGTGCCGAATTTCTCCTACTTTCTGAACTGGCTCTTCCTGTATTATCATGTGAAATTTTAATTGATGTTATGCGATGTATTGAAGTTAATGATATGAATCGGATGCCAAACTCTGCTAATGATGTTATGGTATAAACATTAGAAAAGTGCTTTTGTTATGTTTTTACAGTGAAATTTGGACCCAATGTAGTAAATTTAATGCATTGGTGAATTTGATGAATTGTCACATATTTCAAGCCATGAACTTTATCTTCTACATCACATATGGCTTTTCATTCAACTTACAGAAACTGATGACTAGTCGTAGTTGTGCATATGACCTCTTATTCAACTTACAGAAACAGATGACTGGTGGTAGTCACACCTTACTACAAAAGTCTTATGGCAATCTACTGATTTAACTGTAGATGGATGTTCAAACTAGTAAATATGAACTTCTTTACTGGAGCTATTTGATATTCACCTCATGTTTTGGCTATATGTGATGAAACTATGATTGATCTCTACTTTACATTTTTATTTTCAGTGTTGTTTACCTGATTACTTTTGTTTCAGCCAGTGGGTTTGCAACTTTATGATTCATTTCATCTTGTTGCTTTAGTCGTCTATACCATATTTCACTGAAAGTCTAGTAACTAAGGATCTGGAGCATCTCTGTTAGATGTTTGTAAATAAAAGCTAGGGCAGTCTCCCATTGGCTTTTAAACCTACCCTTTGTCATAGTGTATAAGTCATACCTCTCAGTTATGTACCATCATCACAAAACTTCTCTTAGGAATGCAAGACCTTTCTTTAATAGTTGTATAGATTATGCTCCTAAGAAGTTATGGTCAAAACTAGAAGATTTGTTAGGTTTCCCAGCATTTGAGATGCATTACTTCTGGGGATGGAACTTATTTTGATTTTTATTCAATCTGATAATATCAATCTGTGGAGTTGATTATCCACTGAGTTTTCGTGGAGTTGAAAGTAAGTTTATGAGGCTAGGAGGTTATCAATTTTATGCTTGAGATAGTGGCATGCATGTGTTTGCATAGGTGGTCATCATACTTGGTTGAAAAAGCTAGTAGTGGGAAAACTATTTTGTGTAAGTTGATACATAGATAGCAATTGGTTCTTGTTGTTTGCCTCTTTACCTGCAGTCGGAACATCCACCCTCATGAGTCTGTGTTGTAGGTGTAGCCCCCATGGTGAAGTTGTGGAGAGTCACCTAGGATCACATGCTGCACGGCCAACATGGCAGAACCCTTTGCAGATGGGCAGAATCATTTGCAGATGACTTTAGTTGCCCGACCCACTTCTGGGTTTGTTTGAGCCTTGATCCAGCACTTGGTTTCTCTAGGTCTTTCACAAAGCCTTTCTATTATGTAACACTAACCAGCTAGTATGCATTACTATTGCTATTGCACTTCAAATATATAGGCGTCCTTTACTGCAATGGAAACTTTTTCTTCTTAACTTTTTTGAGATCGTTGAAACAATACTTCTTAGTTAGGTATTTTTCAGTCATTAGAGATGAACAAAATGAGTTTTTGAACAGGGTGATTTTTACATAATAAACCAAGGGTTTTAATATGCATGTTTCTTCTTCCTGGTATCTCATGGGTTTTCAATTTCAGAAGTAGAAGAATGATGGTATTTCTTATCATTGGCTTTGATTTTCTGATGTTAGTATGTTTACATGTTGACCGTTAAGAAACCTTGTTGGCATGAGTTATCTTGATGTATATATTTGCTATTAGATACTAATTATGGAACTTGGTTGTCTTCGAGGAAAAAACTATTGAAAAAAATATAAAACTTCGGATTGGAATTATTTTATATTAGTGTTGGGTTGATAAGAAAACAACAGAAAAAAATTAATGTTCTCCAGATAAGAATGTTAGAACTGTCAATGAGGCACCATTATCTAATGATTGTGTCAGAATATTTCCATCTATTAGGGATGTTTTCATACTTAATATTTTTGCAAAGTTTTTGTGTCTCTGGACTCATGATGGCGGATACTAGGTCTCATTTAATTATGAGGCATTCTTCGAAAAGAAGTTAATTTAATTGCATTACTACTAATTGTTGGTCAATAAAACAGATTCTTAGCATTGAATATTTTGGATCTCTCTTAGTATTTTACTGCATTGACTACGTGTTACTTTTTGTATTTAAAATTTGTTGTGTATAGTTATAGGAGATAATATTGGCTTGTTGATTCAAACAAATAAAATGAATCAGTGGGATATAGCTTCCCTACCCGTTTTGAGTACAAAATGTGATCTTCATTGTTTTCCAGTGGAAGAAATATATTGTTTTAAGGTTTTTTTTTATATGGCCACCTGCAACCCTTTATAATATAGTTTTTCCCACTACGAAATTCATGGGAAATTAAATATATTACACCATTATTAAGTTAGAGAATAATCTAGCCTTTCGAGATTCTACCATGATTGTCCAGGGTCCTGCTGTTCCTTGGTGGGGCACAAGTAGTTGCGTTTCTATTGCTTAACTTGTTTATTCAGTGACTGAATAGTTTTCATTGACTTATGTGATTGAGAATGTTTTACTTAACTTTAGAGGTTAAGCTTTGGAAGAAGCATAACTTTTGTTGCATCTGCTGTTAAATCACTTATTATGGTGACTTAACTGAAATTATACCGGTGAGAGAGATAAATATTATATAGACACAAATTCATTGGGGTAACCTTCTTGGAGGATGCATCAATTTGTCAATAGTAATGGAAGTAGATGTAGATTTATTGGGTAGGGCATGGCTTTCTGATGCATCAATCAATTTAAACCAGCTTGCTATGTTAACTATTGAGTGGTGAATGTATTTTTAAAGTTGAAACAAATTGATATGGTCTACATGTTGGCAATTTCTGTCTGGTTGAGGATCTGGTTTTTTGGAATTGATATGCCTTGATTGTCAATCATTAACTTTCAGGAGAAACGCAAAGAGAAGAAGCATAAAAAGGAGAAGAAGGAAAAGAGAGAAGGTAAAGAGAAAAAAGAGAAACATCGAAGTAAAGAAAAGCACAAGGAGAAGAAAGATCGAAAAGAAAAGCACAAAGACAAGAAAAAAAAGGATAAAGACAAGGATAAAAGCAGGTCACAGAATGATAGGCCTGACAAAGAGAGTCAGACTTCCCATGCAGAAGTGCTTGGAGACTGCAGCCATAAACCTGAGGAGATCAATCATTCTAAGTTTAAGGAGGAGTTGGACAGGAGGATCAAAGATGAACAAAAGGTGGCAACAAGCACAAAGGTTGAGAACTTCTACAGCCCAATCCAAAAAAGTGTTGGCAGCTTGGGTGCTGCAACTGCAATGGTTAAAGAAAGTGTTGCATGTCATAGTACATTTTCATCCTCCATGGTTGCTCCGCAAAGGCAAGTTGGTTGCATGGAAAAGCCAGCTGACAAATTTAATAATTCAACTCACAGAAAAAATGAGGTCTTTGCAAATACCATACGAAAGGAAAAAATTACAAGTGATAACTTGGTACAGAAGCTCCTTAGTACTGGACAAAGAGGAAATGGCGTCATGTCACTACCAACGGAAAATTCAGCAGGCTCTCTTTATAGAAGATTTGAAGGCCTATCCTCTACAACTTCTATCGAGAGTGATAATCGCAAGAGTGATAAAGTTCCCTTTAATTCCAGTACGGTACAAAGAACAAGTAATGGAATGGGACAATCAACACAAAGCCTTTCTGCTCCCAAAAATGTCAACTCAATTAGCCTTCCACTTAAGATGGAAGGAAGAGCAGATGCTGGCAAAAGTATTGCTAACAAGGGCCATATGGTTGCAAAAAGAATTGATGGGATCAGTCAACCAGTGGAGAAGGATGCAGATACCAAGAGCAAGGAAGAGAAAGCAAAGAACAAAGAGAGAGAAGCTGATGTTAATAGAGAAGAGAAATACAAGGACAGGGATCGTGGTAAGAAGGTCAAGGATAAACACAAGCATAAGGACAAAGAAAAAGAAAAGGCAAAAGTAAAAGAGAAATCTGAACATCTCAAGGACCAAAATGAACCTAGTGAAGACAGGAAGAAGAGTCAGCCGGATATTCTCAAACTAAAGCCTTTAGGCCCTCAAACATATAATTCAAAGAATCATCTTATCGATGGCAATATCAAGAAGAGGAAGGAAACTGATAAAAATGGCTTTCTTGATGGTAAGTCATCTGTAGTACTTACAGATATCTGTAATTCTGCAAGAAGTTTTACTTATATGGTGTTATGAACCTATTTTATTTGGTTTATATCACTACATTTCTCATGGCATTGCAGACACTAATTTGCGGCCTAACAAGGTCCAAAGAACAAATTGTTCCCCTCATCTTCATGAAGAGAATGGGAGGACACTTGGGTCATCCTGGATTGCTGTTCCTTCATTAAAACCTGAAGCCACAGGTAATAAACTACCTACAAAAGCAGTAGGTCAAAACCAACAAATGATAAATGGCATCTCTAAAGCTCAGCCATCCTCAGCTGGCTTGATGTACCCAGTTGCTGTAGAAATGAACATAACCAGTAAAGTTCGTGCAAGTCCTCACCCCGATTCTGTGTTTCTCGAACAACTGTACACAATTCCCAAAGTGGATGAGTATCCTGAGCATGACAACCAGGAGTGGCTTTTCAGCAGTCATCATGCTCAAAAACCGAAGGCAAAGCTTGAAGCTAGTGAAGTTCCCCATGTTTGGTCGGAAGCTATGAGGATTGAATTAGCAGATATTGTGGCTTTGCCGTATGTTGTTCCTTTTTGATACATGATATCCTCATCTTGAAGTGGCTCAGTTACGACTGAAAGATAAAGCAGCATGAAGAACTTGTTGATTTGGCAATTTTGCTGTCTTCAGTTCCTGCAACCTGTTGTTTCTGGTTTGAGCTCAGACTTGTTGAAGATTCAACAAATGGCACACTCAAAAGTAGAGTGACTTGCAATACTAGTATAACTTGCATTTGTTTGGTTTCAATTGGGTTACCGAACACATTTCATCCGAAATCAAGTTAAGCTTCAGTATTTCCAACGCAGAAAAACAGGAGGTAGAAATGAGAGTGTTGTTCAAGTTGTGTTGGAGTATCAGATCATGTGAGGAGTGGTTTTGCTGCAATGTGCACAATTTTGATTTTGTATCAATGTACATTTTTTCAGGAAAAAGAAGTAATGTACAATAGAGGGGAGGTGGAAATGAAAGACGATATTTTTCATTTTTGTTAGAGATTTTGTCGTGGCTCCAAAGTGACCTGACTTGATTTGCTTTTTGATTGGAACTTTGCACTGATCGGAAAACAGTCAATAGCAAAGAGTGATTACGCTTATCTATCCTATTATAGTTCATCCTTAAGTTACATGAAAAAAGGTAAATTATGAGATTAATTTATAGTGACCGTTAAATGATTAGAAGTTGGAAAGAATTTTTTTCCAAGGCTATATGTCTGTTGAAATTTAATCTCTATCTTATTATGGTAAATTTGTGATCCTCACTTTGTTGAGATAAACAATCATCTTTTATGAAAAAATAATTAATAAGATTGGGTAACGTCGAATCTGGGATGATCGGTTCAACTCCATAGAAATTTTCCATCTGCCACCAGGGTAAATCAGGATGCACTTGCAGTAGGCGGTCTAGAAGCCGAGCATCCCTTAATTGTAAATTTCATTTGAAGGAAAAATTTATAACCATGGATAAATAATCATTTTTTATATGACAAAAGACGATTCGTTCGACCCCAGTACTCCAACCAATCCGTTTCTAGGTTAATACGGATGAGATAAATTATAGATGAGTACTAAGTATTAGTGCATGTGGCTAAGATATAAGGAAGGTACATTGAATCCAAAATAGATTCCATGTGTTGGAATTTGTGTGCTAATATTAATTAAGACTGTGCTTCTTAATTCTAAGAAAGATCGGAGTAGCTTAAAAGTGTGATTTAAAAGGCAAAGCATTTCCTTAATGAGAAGCGATGGATGACATGGTGAGCTATTTCAGGATTTATTGCTATAAAATGGGCTGATTAATTTTTCAGAATCAAGTTTTTGTTAATTCAGCCTTTAAGTTTTAAACAATTGAACTAAGTTTTAACTGAACTAATTTGACTGCTTATATTAATTGATTAATTGTCTAGAATTTGTATTTGTGTTTGGTTCATGGATACTATAATTCATAATTAGTTATTTATTATTTAGTCATCGTGGCATAATGAGTTGGTACTTTGGGTTAGATTATCCATGTGAGAGAGAGATTGAATTCCTAGGAACAATTTCTCGGATAATAAAATCTCTTCCATTTAAAGAGGCCGCTTATTATGATTTACTTCATCTCGATGTGAGATCGACGATAAATGGCATTTTGGATGAGCTAATCATATTTGACCACATGAATATTATACTTCCATAATTAGTTATTTATTATCTTGTCATCGTGCCCATACTAAGTCATATTGACAATTAATGTCGACAACTTTGCACTTTAGTTCAATTTCAAATATACAAAATTTTATTCAAATTTGTTTAGTAATAATTCTTTTTGTTAACCTTAACATTAAACATACTGTCAAAAGGTCACTCACAATCTGGTTTGCACCGTCTACCTTGTGCTCGGCACAACTTGTCAAATTCGAGCATATCTATTTGTTTCTTTTATTGTTCAATATATGAATGCAAATACAGGATAAAGTGTACAAGGCCGGCCATGAGTTTTTAATTAGGCCTAATAAAGCACAAGGTCAGAGTACAAAACCAAGAACTGATACACATGCACATGTACTCTCTTGAATATACTCACTACATAACACTTCATCAGCTCAAACAACCAACTATTCTTAGCCAAACAAAAATAGTATATCGTAGAAGAGTCCCACCGTAAGATTGCTGGAAGACTTGTAGCATCCTTCTGTAGGTGGACATTTGATAACCAATATTTTAACATATTATTTTGACGTTTATACTTGATGTTTTAATTATCTCGTGTGCTTTAATCCATCTTTATATCACAATTTATGAGTTTGGATCTAATTTCATGTTTCGATGTATTTTTTTTCCTATATTTATGGTATTATATCTAAAAATAGGAATTTGTCTTGTATGGTATTGAAGATGAACCATGGACTAAGGCTTGGATAAAAGCAATTGAACTTAAAGCTAGGGTAGAGGAGAGGTTGGTTCAATTGAGAATGGTTCACATGAGAGTTGGTTCAAGTGTTGAACGAGTTCTTCCAGTTCTTCATCTAAGGTGGTTCACAACTTAAGAGTTGATTCAATTGATGATGATTCATATGAAGCATCAACCGGTTCATCATTTCAACTTGGAGGGCCCGTTCAATTTGAAGAGAGTTGGTTGAATTCCTCAAGCAATCAATGGTTTAACTAATCAATGGTTCAACCAATCAATCATTCACAAATTGGTTTAATTTGGAGAAGGATCCACAACTTAAAAGTCGGTTCGTTTGAAGCAAGGTTCACCTTCTCAAGCCATCAATGGTTCAAGCCCTCAATTCGGTTCAATGGATGTAGTTCAATTTGATTGGGCGGTGTTAGAATATATACTAAAAGTCTAGCTTTTTGTATAGACATTTATTTTGAAATAAGAATCACATTAGTCAAATATCTACATTTATATGCTAAATGTAGTTGTTCATTTAATTTATGTTGAAGATAACATGGTGTGTGGTGTCACACAGAAGATCATGTTATCAGTTCCTTATAAATTATAAATAGTTGCTTACAACCAAGATAGAATGGGACAAATCATTGGAATGGTTGTAGTGTAATTTGGTATTAGTTTATCTTGAATATAAAATTACATTAGTATATTCTGAGTGTATTGAGTAGGACCATTTGAGATTGTTCTTTTTATACTGACTGTAAAAAAGAACAGGACCTCTATTATTATCGAAGTACGTACTCTTAATCATGATATAATAACAAGCACGTATACTTAATATTTATTTCTTTAATTTATCAAAGGGTGAGATTTAGTTCGTTAAATCAATAGGTCCGATAAGTTGGGAAATGATATTATTTATATGGTATATTATTGATTATAGAATGAAACTGTGCCCTAGTAATCTAGGTTGATGACGTCCCTTTGAGGAGCTCATAAGGATTGTCATGTAAACCCTGCAGGTGGACTTAGTCAGATATGATAATCAGGTTGAGTGGTACTACTCTTGGAGCCAGATGTTAATTAAGTGAGTGTCAGTAACTTATTTAATTAATGGACATTCGATATCTTAAACACAGGGAGACTAACCCACTCATGATAAGAAGGAGCTCATATTGTAATACGGGATTGGTGCGGTAGTGCAATAATAATTCTTTAGTGGTATGAGTTATTATTGATGAACTTGAGTTGGGTGTTCCGAGCGAACACGGGAAGCTCAAGCTCATCAGGAGACCAAAACCAATTTCTCCTCTCGATCCCTATTGTAGCCTCTTATTTATAAAGCCTTATATCTATCCAAAGCCCAGCTTCTTAACCAAGCTTAGGGGCCGGCCACATCCTTGCTTGGAGTCTAAGCAAGGGGACGACTAAGCCAAGCTTGGAGATCAAGCTAGGGCAAACCACATGGTTTTAAAAGAGAGTTTTAAATTTTAAAATATTTCCTTTTATAACTTTCTACAAAGGATTAAAAGAGAGATTTGAAATCTTTCCTTATTTGTAGTTATCTATAATGTTAAAAGAAAGATTTTATTTTTAAACTTTCCTTTTTTGTAACCATGTTATAAAAGGAGTTTTATTTTAAATCTTTTCTTTTATAGACATCCACAAAAGGATTTAAAAGAGAAGATTTTAATTTTATAAAACATGCCTTTTATAGCTAACCACAAAAGAGATTTTAAAAGAGATATTTTAATTTTTGTTTAAAATCTTTCCTTGTTTGGACATGATGTGGCCGGCCATGTAAATGAATAAAAGGAAGTTTTAATTTAAAACTTTCCTTTTTTGCCAAGACCAAAGATTATAAAAGAGAAGGAGGGGGTGTCTCATGAGATAACATATCTTCTATTCCTCTCTTCCAATTCCTTGGTGGCCGACTCTCTTCCTTCTCTCTTCTCCTTTTGTTTTCTACCTTGGAGGCCGGTGGCATCAAGCTAGGTTTTCTCTTGGTGGCCGGTTGCTTGAAGGAGAAGAAGAAGAGAAGGAAGCTATCTTGTCTAGCATCCCTTGGAGGTTAGTTGGTGGCTGAAACTTTGGAGCAAAGGAAGAAGCTTCGGTAGATTTCATCTTGGAAGATTGTTGCCCACACGACATCCAAGAGAAGGAGAGGAATACAGCAGAAGATCAAGAGGTCTATAAGCTACAAAAAGTATAACTAGTTATTCGTTTCCGCATCATAACTAGTTCATCCTTTTGTATAGATCTTGAAAAACCAAACACAAGAGGTTATCGGTTTTAGGTTATCGATTTTATTTTTTTTCATATTTCGATATTGTGTCTCTATTGAGGTCTCTGTAGTTAAATCTAGTTTACTGTAAGAAGTTAAATATCCATTTTCTTTGAAAGACTTTGTCTAGAAAGTGGTGGATGATCCCATACCCAAGAAAGCCTAGTGCCTCGCTATGTTTAACCTGGAAGCCGATCTTTGAAATAGATATTTAATTAACTTCTGTAATATGATTTAATTTAGGAAGATCACATTGGTTAAACTTGGAGTAAAAATGTTAAGTATCGTTTCCAATCCAAGTTTAACTTCTGAAGGACAATTTGGATTAATAATGTTAAGCATCGTTTGCAATCCAAATTTAACTTCAGTAGAGCACATGGGTAGCTAGGATAGTTCTATGCTTGTACAAATTTTTGTGCAGGGGAACTAGAACGGTATTCCGAGCAGCAACCAACAAATGATACATGAAATATTCTTATAGCGAGTCATTAAGTACAGATTCTCTAATATATATACCTATATGTCAACCTAATATCTTATATCCATGACTTGTGAGATTAAGTCATTCATTGATCTACATGCTAGTCTAAACTCATTAATATTATCCTTGTATATTAATAGTTGATAAGAAATAGTTAAGAGTAGCGTTGTATATATATCTACATTATCCCATTATTAATTCAACCAATTGATATATATGTTGTAGACTATAACCTACTATCCTAAGACATTATTATATTTATTCATTCAACACTAAATTGAAGTAATATAATAACCAACTTTACCTTTTATTAATTAATGAAATATAATACAAAAAGTGTCAATGTCAATCATCTCATAATTGGTACAAAGAGCCAATACTAACAATCTCCCACTAGCACTAGTGTCAATCACTGAAATATCTAATACCCAATGATCTAGTGTGACCATCATACTTCCTCTGTGCCAAAGCCTTGGTCAAAGAATTAGCAATATTAGAATCTATCGGTACTCTACATATCCTCATATCTCCTCTATTGATAGTCTCTCGAATGAGATGTAATCGCTGTAGTATGTGTTTGAATAGTTGACGAGAGTGAGGTTCCTTATATTGTGCAATAGCTCCATTGTTATCACAATAGAGGTCTATTGGGTTTGCTATACTATGAATGATACCAAGTTCTGTAATAAACTTCCTGATCCAAATAACATCTTTTGTTGCAGCTGAAGCAACAATTTACTCGACCTCTGTTGTAGAATCAGTGATTATGTCTTACTTTGAACTCTTCTAGCTCACAATACCACCATTTAAGCAAAATACATACCTTGACTGGAATATGGAATCATCCTTGTCAATTTGGAAGCTAGCATCTGTGTAACCCTTTACAGCAAGCTCTTCATCCCCTCCAAAGATCAAGAAATAATCTTGAGTTCTTCTCAAGTACTTAAAAATATTCTTAAATGTTATCCAGTGACCTTCACTTAGATCTGACTGGTATATACTAGTGATGCTTAATGCATACAAGACATCAGGGCGAGTACAAAGCATGATGCACATGATAGACCCTATAGTAGATACATAAGGAATTTGATCCATGCGGTCCCTTTCTTCCTTAGAAGAGGGGGATTGAGTCTTCGAAAGTATCACACCATCTGACATTGGCAGAAATCCTCTTTTGGAATTCTGCATGATAAAATGATTAAGCACCTTATCAATATATGTACTCTAACTTAGGCCAAATAATCTTGTAGATCTATCTCTATAGATTTTGATGCCTAAAATATAGGCTGCTTCACCTAAGTCTTTTATTGAAAAATAATTCCCAAGCCAAGTGTTCACTAACTAAAGAGTAGGGATATCATTTTTAATGAGAAGTATGTCATCTACATATAATATGATAAAGATGACTATGCTCCCACTAATCCTCTTATAGACACAAGGTTCATCTTCATTCTTGATGAAACCAAACATTTTAATTGCATCATTGAATTAAATATTTTAGCTACTAGATGCTTGCTTTAATCCATAAATGGATCTTTGCAACTTCACACCTTTCCAACATATTTTGGATCTACAAAACCCTTAGGTTATGTTATGTACACATCCTTGAGTAGATTTTCATTAAGAAATAGAGTTTTGATATCCATCTACCAAATTTCATAATCATAATAAATTACAACAGTAAGCATGATCTGAATAAACTTGAGCATCACAATTG
Source organism: Zingiber officinale (assembly GCF_018446385.1). Lineage (NCBI taxonomy): Eukaryota > Viridiplantae > Streptophyta > Magnoliopsida > Zingiberales > Zingiberaceae > Zingiber > Zingiber officinale. Next base: position 66,485,573 of record NC_055998.1, read on the forward strand.
GTGAAAAGGTTTCATCATAGTCTATATCATGAATTTACTTAAATCCTTTAGCCACCAATCTACCTTTATAGGTATGCATAATGTAAGGGATCAGTGGCCGGCTAGAAGGGGGGTTGGATTACTAGGCCACCCCCAAATCGTGTTTCTTCTCCTACAAGGTTAGTTTATGCAAGCGGAAATACAAAAACTAAAGCAATAAAGATAAACAAGAATACAAACACTAACACAATTCCTTTACGTGGTTCGGAGATTGCTTGCTCCTACTCCACGGTGTGTCCTTGAGGTAGACGAACCCTTGATCCTTCGGTGGATCAATCCCCGACAATCTCCAGCTAGAGCTTACTCCTTCTCGGTGGAGTACAACCTCTCACAAGGCTCTCTTCCTCTTACAAGATGAACTTAGGTTTAGGAGGAAGAGAGTATGGCTTGGAAGCTTTGGGCAAAGACTAGGAGTTATTCAACAAGCATGAGTCACCTCCTTGAAGCCCCAAAACTTCCTATAAATAAGAGGAGAGAGTTGATCATCATATCAACTCATCTCGGCACCAGTCGACTGGAAAAACCATCAGTCGACTGGTGCTATCGTTGGAGGTAGCCAGCAGCTACTTCGTACCACCAACGGTTGACCAACGGTCATTTACCAGTTGACTGCTAGTTTTAGCAGTCGACTGGTCACTGCCGATTGAGCGAACAGAATGCTTCCGTTCGCTGCCAGTCGACTGCTAAAACACAATCGACTGGTGCAGTCGACTGCTAAAACATGTAGTCGACTGGTGCAGTTGACTGCTAAAAGTTGCAACCGACTAGACTGCATCTTGTTACACACTCACACTCATCCTCTCTGAAGTTGCCCTTGAAGTCCTCTTCCTCCGCCTTCGTCCCTCAGATGCACCCGAGCCCGTGGCTCCTCTTCGTGCCATCCTTCATGTTGCCTTGAAGTCTGCTTCCCTCGGCTCCACTTCATTGCTCCTCGTCCGACGACCCCTCGGATGTCTTCCAAACCATCCTTCACCGACTCAAGGATCCGAGCCCTAGGATGAGCTTCCCAAGCTTAGCTGCACCAAGCTCCTCATGTGTGTTTTACCAAGTCCTGCAAGACTCAAACACACATATCAAACACCTATGAAAGCCTAACTTGAACTCTTTGACACACACATCAAAATCATGATCGTACCGATCAAAACTTAGGTCGATTGCACCAACCCATAAGACCATCCATGTCAGTCTTCACTTTGAAGACTCATTTACACCCAATGGGTTTGATCCCTTTAGGTAGATCAACCAAAGTCCATACTTGATTAGTGTACATGAATTCCATTTCAAATCTCATGGCCTCTAGCCATTCTTAGAATTTAGGCCCTGTATAGCTTCTTAATAAGATGTCTCATTGAGACCAACAAGCATTATATCTCCATGGTCAGACAAGAGAAAAGAATATCTCTAAGGTTGACGATAGGTTCTATCAGATCTGCGTAGAGCTTATACTACTTGAACAGGTTGTTGCTCCACAACTTCTTACGATATAACAAAATCATTATCTACAACATCTTGTGGTATCTGTTCAATTTCCATCAAGGCTTCGGTGTTAGTTTGTGTATCTTGAATTTCTTCAAGATTGACTTTACTTCCACTAGTTTTTCTAGAAATAGACTCCCTTTCTAGAAAGATACCATCTTTGGCAACAAAAACTTTACTTGTATGGGATTATAAAAGTAATATCCCTTTGTTTCCTTGGGATATCCTATAAAATAGTACTTGTCTGATTTGGATCCTAGTTTATCTAAGACTTGTCATCGAACATAAGTGTCATAACCCCAAATCTTCATGAAAGACATCTTGGGACTCTTTCCAGTCTATATGGTATATGGTGTCTTTATGACGACTTTAGATGGAATGCAGCTAAGTGTGAAAGCAGTCATCTCAAGAGCATGTTCCCAGAAGGAAATAGGAAGATATGTTTGACTTATCATCGATCATACCATATCTAATAAAGTACGATTTCTCCTTTCTAATTCACCATTCCACTGTAATATTTTAGGTGGAGTAAGTTGAGATATGATCATAAACTCAATGTGATGGTCGTGAAACTCTTGGCTAAGGTATTCCCCGCCTCGATCTAATTAAAGCATCTTAATATGCTTATCAAGTTAGTTTTTCACTTCATTCTTGAATTCTTTGAATTTCTCAAAGGATTCTGACTTATGTCTCATCAGATATACATAGCTGTATCTACTGACATCATAAGTAAAAGTAATAAAGTATTGATAGTCTTCTCTATCTGCTATTCTGAAAGAGCTGCATACATCAGTATGTATGAGTCCCAATAATTCATTATCTCTTTTGCTATGTGTTACAATTTCGCAAGTGCACAGATTCGTCGTCAGTAATATAAAAGATTGTCGAACCCACAAGGACTGGTTATAAGCACTAGTGATGGCATACTTAGGATTAGCTACACTATCGATGGTTGTAAGTAATCTAAGAAAAGAGATTAGAAAGTGGGGGATGAGAACTAGAAATGAGAAGAAATCAACTTGGTTAATGAAGAGTTCTAGGAGTTCGGTTTCATTGTGGTGGTATTGATGTGTCTCATACTATCCTATACTAATTGTCCGTCAGCATGCATTCGGCAGAAGCTAAAGCAACTATCCTTGAGCACCAAACAAAGATGATCCCTATGAAATCCTATTACGGTTAACCCATGTCACTAGAGCGCCTCCGTAGATCACAAGGACACGACTCTTATTGATGTTATCAAGGATAGAATTAAGAAGCTTAGTTTGGTCTCTTACTTCCTTGTGGAGGAGTCGCTTCTCCTTTCAAGGAAGAACCCTAGATGTCCGTGAACGGGTTACCCCTATTACTAGGGCCCCTCGGGTGTACGATCTAAGGTATTTCCTCTACGAGGTTGGCAATTTCCACACAATCAATCAACATGACAAAGAGATCGAGTAGTTGAAACAAAGCAAGTGAAATCATCCAATGAATATAAGCATAGTATGAGTTTTACATCAAATACAATCCACAATTACTCCCTCATCCTAGAACAAGGACTCTACTCCATAGACACCGGAGAAAAACCTGAAGACATAATGAATCTAAACATACAATCCTCAAAAACAAAAAGAGAAAGAAGAACTATACTTATCCAACGACGATGAGTGATCTTCGGATCTAATCCTTTGCTTCTGGAGTTGATGTGGTGATGAAAGGTCATTGGATCGATGTCCTGGATGGCGTGGAACGACACCAGAGTGATTCTCCTCTTGACGGCTCACCTCCCGGCTCTCACCCCTCGGAAAAAGGTTAAAACCCCTTTTATAGGTTAGGGCGCGACACGGCGGCAAGGCCGTGCAAGGATGGCACAACCGTGCCATTTCTTGGCTCTGGATGCGCTGCACGACCGTGCTAATTGGCAATGCCATGTGATGCTGGGACTCGGCTTCTGGGGACACGGCCGTGCAGGGTTGCATGACCGTGTGCTGCTTGGTCTTGGTCATGGGGAGCACGGCCGTGCAGGGTTGCACGACCGTGTTCTGATCCGCCTCTGGGTTGGCCGCACGACCGTGCAAGGGTTGCACGACCGTGCACTTCTCCTCTTCTGTTTGGTTACACAACCGTGCAAGGTTTGCATGGCTGTGCTCTCTAGCTCACTCCTGTGCATCGACAAACGCTGTTTTCGCTCCGAAAGTTGTTCCTATCAACACAAAACCAAACAAAGAACAGATATCTGTGCAAAAGAGTATATATGATGAGTACACGATAAAAGAGGCAATCATACAAAGAATATGTACGTATAAAGCAAGTGAATGTGTGTAAAAATATACATGAGCCATCATAATATTTACACACATCACACCCCTAGACTTGAACCTTTGCTTGTCCTCAAGAAAAACACTACAAACTATGTTCATGAGCGCTTGATAGTGTTTCATAATCCCTAGTGCATTCGCCTAACTCTATCGACTAGTTTCATTGATAAGCATGATTGTGGAGTTACCTAAGTATGGCCTAAGCATAAGTTCTTCGTGCTCGGTGCAATAAGTAGCTCAAACTCTTCAAGTTTCAATTCTCTGTCCTAGTTAAGTCGTCATACAATTGAGTTCCTAATGTTCCCGGTGATAGGCACTTACCTGCCACACACTTGGTTCGTTTTCCTTAAACTACACAAGGTCTCAAAGGATACTACTCGGAGTCAAGAGAAACATAACATTCATTTCCCCAATAACCTAACTCGGTCTCAAAGGGGTGAATTATTAGACTCGCGACAACTATTTTTTTATCCCTTATTTTTTTTGGTGCTATGTAGCACTAATCATACATGCGGGATGCATATGTTGGGATTTAGATATTTTCAAATGAGCTTTCATGATCCAAGGTCATCCAGTAACCAAAATGTAAATAAGAAATCCCCATGGGAACAATAGTACTAAACAATTTGGATGAATCATAACTATTACAAAAGTATTTCTACTATTCAACCTCAAGTACTTAAGTGTAGTGTAAATAAGATCCTTAAGGTTAGGCTAAAATTTATACCAAACTCCGTACAATACTTAGCTTATTTCATGCTACTAGAGATAGAGAAAGGAGATACACCAAACATACTAACACTATCTTGACATCTCATAAACTAAGAAAATGCTAGTCATTTTGCTATCGGACAAGTAGCAGAAAAGTAGAAGGTTTGATGTTCTCAAATATGCCTCAAAACTAGAAATGCGATTAAACAAAGCAAAGTGCAAATGAGATGCAAATAAAAACATGACACTAGAGAAATGTAGATAAACAAAACAGACTAAGAATAAAAATATGCAAAGTAGAAAGAAAATGTAAAAAGAAAAGAAAACTCGAAAACTCGACTCAGGTTGTGCAAATAGATAAAACACCCCCCAGATTTAGACTTTTCATCATCCCGATGAAATCAATAGGTGGCGGGGGTATCGGATAAGGGGGTCTTCGATGTGTGTCAGGGGAAATCTAGGCATACCCGGAAGATGGCCAAGGTATTGATGATATTGATATAGGGCATCTACTTGTTGTCTAGTGATATCCAGATCATTCATAAAATTTCTCATTCTTTCCTGGTCAACGGCATAGTCCTGAACAAACCTCGTCACCTGACTATAGAAGTCCCTAGTAGACTGAAAATGATCCTGTACCTCCCTAAACTAGTCGTCAGATAACTTGAAGCGACCCTCCAATAATCGTTGTTAGGTATTATGCTTCTCATGAAGGGAGTCTAAAGAGGCACGAAAGTCAGAAAAATCAAACCTAGAGGATCCCGTGCCATATGCAAAAGAGTGCCTAGGAGGTTCCGGATGTCTAGAAGGCTGCGGGAATCCTGATAACGAGGGATCTTGGTGGTACTCAGTTTATTCTACAATGGAGGGTACAATCTCGGGGTGTAAATCAGTAATCACCCAATTCGCATGGCCGTGTGATGCTGGGACTCGGCTTCTGGGGACACGGCCATGTAGGGTTGCACGGCCGTGTGCTGCTTGGTCTCGATTATGGGGAGCACGACCGTGCAGGGTTGCACGACAGTGTTCTGATCTGCCTCTGGGTTGGCCACATGGCCGTGCAAGGGTTGCACGGCCGTGCACTTCTCCTCTTCTGTTTGGCCACACAGCCATGCAAGGTTTGCACGACCGTGCTCTCTAGCTCACTCCGGTGCATCGACAAACACTATTTTCGCTCCGAAAGTTGTTCCTGTCAACACAAATCCAAACAAAGAGCAGATATCTATGCAAAAGAGTATATATGATGAGTACACGATAAAAGAGGCAATCATACAAATAATATGTATGTATAAAGCAAGTGAATGTCTGTAAAAACATACATAAACCATCATAATATTTACGCACATCACTATGTCCACTAAATGGAGTCTTCATCATCTTGTATTGTAAATAAGATTCATATACCTCATATGATTCAAAATCAAATGAGTCCAAAAGTCCTTCCTTAGAGAGTTGTGAAATACAATTCTTATTTAGGTGACCCAAGCGATAATGCTAGAGATATATTTAGTTCAAATCATTAGGTTTGAACTGTTTGGTATTTATATTATAGAATGAGTTTTCAAAGTCTAGAACATAGAGTTTATTTATAAGAAGTGCACTACAATAGAACATGCTCTTTAAATAAACAGAACAACATTTGTCCTTTATTATAAATGAAAAACCTTTCTTGTCTAAATAAGAAATAGATATAATGTTCTTGGTTAAAGCAAGAACCTAACAACACTCTTACAGTTCTATAATAAGGCCAGTGGGAAAAGATAAGAAATATGTTCCTTCAGTGACAGCAGCAACTCTTGCACCATTGCCTACTCATAGGTTCACTTCGCCCTTCGCCAATGATATAGTGTTTCAAAGGCCCTACACATTTGTACAAATGTGAAATGCACAACCGATATCTAATACCCAAGAAGACGAGAGAAATAAATTGACTTCTATAACATATATACCTTTGGTAGAAGTCTCACTTAGTTTATTTTTAACTTCCTCTATATATGATTTATAGTTCCTCTTCCAGTGTCCAGTCTCATCATAGTGGAAGTAGGTTCCTTCCTTAGGCACCCCACTTTAGATTTCAATGCATGAGTTTTGAGCTTCTATTTGGCTTGGGCCTTACCCTTACCTTTAGGTTATCGTTTGCTTTTGCCCTTTTGCACAATTAGTACATTACTAGGCTTTACTTTCTTAAGGTTGAGTTCAGCAGTTCTCAACATGCTTAGCAGCTCAAGTAATGACTTGCTAAGTTCATTCATGTTATAGTTCATGACGAATTGACTGTAGCCTTTTGGCAAGGATTGTAGAATAAGGTCAGTGGCCAATTCTTGGTCCAATAGAAATCCCAATCTTTATAGGTTCTCTGTATACCCAATCCTTTTGAGTACATATGGTCCTATGAGACTTCCTTTTTTCATCTTGCATTGAAATAGAACCTTAGAGATCTCAAACATCTCATTCCTTGCTTGTCCTTGATATATTTATCTAATATGTTTAACCATATCATAAACATCCATGTTCTCATGTTGCTTCTGAAGCTCAGAGTTCATGATGGCAAGCATAAGGTATGACACATCTAATGCATCATCTTGATGCTTCTTATAAGTATCTTTATCAGTTCTAGTGGCAGTAGTGGGGGATATTCAGGAATGGGCTACTCTAGGATGTACAATTTTCTTTCTTGCTTGAGAACTATTCTCAAGTTTCTATACCAGTCAAGGAAATTAGCTTCATTAAGCTTGTGCTTATTAAGGATAGATTGCAGAGAGAGTGTATTCGACGTATTTGACGAGATGGTGATCTACAATAATAAAATATAAAATAAGTATCATATTTAAATAATTTAATTAGACCTTTAATTAAATAATTTTTCCACTAAATTGTAAAGCTAGGTAGGAGCAAGTCATGGATGTGGGCAACCGAAGTTTACCCACACAACTAGCTCCAAATCCAATAGCAATGGCATTCATGTGGGACATGATCCATATTATATCTCATATTGAGTTAGCTTTGGCTAATCACCCAAGACTCATATAGTGTAGGTAAGAAACTTGCACCAATTACACAAATGTAACTCTTGTATAGCTAGATGAATAATACTATTTGTTCATTTGCCTAACATATGGGATATGCCTCTAAGTTCTCAATCTAATTGTGCTAATCTAGTTAAGTCACACCCAAAGTTTAATAGTTAGACATCATAATTCTTCTATCGCACTCTACCATGATAAATTGAGTCATTTTGCTTTGGTAAATATGTCTACAATTGATCTAGGTAAAAGTGAATACCAAACTTTGGTAGACATATTAAAAGAACCTAATTATGATTAAACTACACATGCATTGTACACAATCATGGCTATCATGATATACATCAACATATATGTTAAATAGAATGTGACATGATTATGGTTCCATCTACTATGATCTTCTCAAGCTGATGAGAAGATCGAAAGGTCAACCTAAGCAAAAGCATCTTATCCAAGTGCTTCTAATTTGACAATAAGAATGAAAAAGAGGAAAGAAACAACACACAGGCCGTATTATAAATTACAACATACACACAATCATATCAGGGTAAAGGTCCATAACCATACACCATGCCATATAACATTCACAATAGATCTATGACATATAATTTACTAAATTATGAGCCACAACACCATATGAATCTTGCCCCAGAAGTAAAATTATTTTGCAAACTCATTTTAATGAGTTGTTGCCATACCCAAGACTACCCATAAACCCGAGACAAATAAAACTATTCACAATAGTTTTTGTATTTCACACAATCTGTTCTTAATAGATGCCACCCGAGACCACCCATAGTCATGTATACCCAATCATCTCAGGTTAACACCTCTAAGAGATGCTTACTTAAGTTGTCAAAGTATAAGTCTCTATGACCAAGATGACTTGTATATCTCAAATCAAAGGAAACTTATATTCGAGTTATAGTAAGAACTTCACAGACATATCCATATATGTAGAGAACCATATGAAGTCTTATAGCAAGTCACTCCAATGAACTAGTCGCCATAACTAACATTTACATTTAACTCTTGATATCCCAATGTCTCCAGCTAGTGAGAAATAGCTGCTGACTAAACCAAGAAGTATAACCCATGTTAGTCTTATAGAATTGATGATGCTCGAATGCACCAATTTGATGACTAGGAAAATTCTAATATGTTCATAATTATACATATAGAGATAATCATAAGTTGTGATCCAATCATAAATTCTCTTAAGCTATGAATTATATTACGAACATTCAGTAAATGAGTTAAGACTATTCAAACATATAATATACACACAAATAGTAAATCTATATTTATCAAATAAATAATAAAAAAAAAGATTACCTTAGGATATCTCTCAAAATCTAACATATATCATAATTAAAACATTAATACAACCTAGTATATGCCTTCATAAGTGGCTTTGATACCACTGTTAGGATCTTGAGCATAAAACAACACAAGCGTAGCGAAATATTATCAAGATCTTTTCTAGAAGATCTATTTGAAGGAAACTATATACTAGTTGAATTGAGAGTTCTACCTTTGTTGTTTAAATACGTCAATCTAAATTGACTCAATGAGTCTAATTTAAATTGGACTCAATCTAATAGTTGGATCTAATTGAATCTAACTCAATGAGTCTAATTCGGATTAGACTTAATCCAATGATCCATCTGTTGGTATAATTTTCCTAGGTCAAGATTGACCAGTTTGACTAAGCTTGGTTGGCTCAAACTAGAGTCTTGATGTTTGAGTTTTGACGTTTGATAATATATAGAGATTGCAGATGCAATTATTTATTTGGAGAGATTGGTCAAGGTTGATCAGTTTGATGTGAAGAAGAGTCAAGTATATTAAGGTTGACTAAATGCTTAACTGGGAAGTCCTATCTGGAGGTTAGGTAACAACAAGACTAACGTGATGGTTGAGAGAAGAAGAAGAGTCGAGTAGGTCAAAGTAAATTGGATACTTCACTATAAAGTCCTGGTGAGTAAAGCCAGGTAATTGAAAAATCTCAATGAGTGAAGCTGGACAGTTGGAGAATCCTGATGAGTGAATCCAGGTGAAACCCCTAGTGAGTGAATGTTACACTATCGCAAGTGTACGGTTTCGTCATCAGTAATAAAAAGATATCGAATCTATAGGGACTAGTTATAAGCACTAGAGATATCTCACAACGAATTAGCTAAACAATCGACAAAGGAAGCGAATGTACTAAGTAGCAACTAGAAATAGAAATAGAAAAGCAAATGTAAGAACTTGGGTTTTATGAGAGTTCTAGGAGTTCAGTTTCATTGTGATATTTATCAATGTAAGGTGATCTACCAATTCTTATCCTCAATTGCCATATATTTATAGGAAGTTGCCAGTTTTCTCCTACAGAAGTCAACCAGCAAGGAACTTTTATCTATACCTCTAGTAATTTAATAGTCATGATTCCTATGAAGTCCGTTAGCGGGACAGCCTATCACCAACGCCCCTCGGTCATACTGTTGGAACCCCAAGGTTGTTTTGGTGTGATCAACAAGTTAAGTTAGGTCCTGTGTGTTTCTAACCTTGTGTCTAAGTGTGCAGGAGCTTAGGAGTACAGGTATTCGAGCGGAAGACGCAGCTAGCGAGAAGGACGACACGCGGTGCGTCCGAGGGACGAGGTGCTGTGGAAGAGTAACCCGGTGGACGAGAAGAAAGCGTGTGGTGGTTCCGAGGGACGAAAGCCGGAGCAAAAGATTGCTCAGGGAGCAAGAAACGCAGCTAGCGAGAAGGTTGGCACGGGGGGCACGGGGTACGACCGAGGGACGAAGACTGCGGATGAGTACGCTGATGGACGAGAAGGAAACATGCGGCGATTCCAAGAGACGAGAAGCCGGAGCAGAAGGCTGCTCAAGAAGACCGGAACTTAGGTTCGGGTGAGCCCTTTTCCGGATGGCAGAGATCACCCAAGTGAGCGGATCCGGAGGAGAAGAACCGGACCGAGGCGGGACTGAACCAGAGAAGAGGTCCCGGACGAAAAAGTCAACATCTGTTGACTTTGGGCTCCGGGGCGCCCGGAACCCTTCCGGGTGCCCGAACTAGACTTTTGACCAGGATCGAGATTTGACTCGATCTGATCGTTGGGGGATAAAGTTTATCCCCCCAAGGCGCCCGGAACCCCTTCGGGGCGCCCCGACCAAGGCTATAAATATAGCCTTGGTCTAGAAGCTTTTTAACGAACTCTGAATTGTAATTCCAACGCTTGTAAGCTTTAGTCTAGAGTTGGGCTTCTGTTTTCTGCACTTCAACGTTGTACGAGGCTTCTCCGCCTGAAGGAGTTTTAAGTGAGCTTAATCTTCCTTGGATTAACAACCACATCGGTTGTAACCAAGTAAATCCTTGTGCCTCGCTTTTTCTTTATGTTTTTAATTTATTAGCTTACTTTATAAGTGTTAGCTTAAAGAGTTCAAGGAAGGGTTGTTTTGTTTTTTATTTTACAGGACTATCCAACAACCCCCCTTCTAGCCGACCGCAATGGTCCAACAAGTGGTATCAGAGCCGAGACGCTTTAGGAGGACTAACCGCCGAACGAAGCAACAAAGTGATGGCCGGAGCCTACGACTACCCACCTACATTCGAGGGGGAGTTTGTCGTTTGGAAGCAAAAAATGGAGGTATACCTTAACTTAGACTTTGGTATTTCTTTAATATTAAAATTTGGTTATGAAGAACCGAAGAACACGAACGGAGAAAGAATCGATCTACGCCTCTGGACCAGCAAACAATGTAACGAATCGATGCAAACGGACGGGAAGAATTTCATCTTCTAACCGTGATACCGAATGAAGATCTCGACAGAATTGGTGAATACAACAGCGCAAAAGAACTTTGGGAAAAGTTCTTGAAGCTCTATGAAAAACCTTTGGAAGCCGACGACTCAATAGACACCGAGCCACCGACAGAACAGTCCGAGACCGAAGAAATTGCCGAGACAACAATCATAACGGAAGACCCACCTACAGATGAAGAAAGCTCAACCGAGACAAGCATCGAGAAAGGGGGAGAGTCTTTAGAAGAAAGCAATTCAACAGGGGGAGAATCAACAGCTGACAAGGTAAGTCAGGTATGGTCTCCACCTTTTGAACATTTAGTTGAATCAATCAAAATATCGTCGAAAGAATTTTGTGAATTAAAAATTAAATCATCGAAAGAGTGTTTCGGTTTACCAATTATCTTGAAAAATTCTTACGAATTACAAAATATTTTGTTAAAAGAATTTTGCAAGTTAGAAAATATTTTGACAAAAGAATTTTGCAATGTAAAGACATTGCCGAAAGAATTTTTACAAATTATACTGTCGAAAAATTCTATTAAAAATTAGAATTTATACTATCAAAATATCTTTGCAAATTAGGAATTCAAAATACAATAGAAAATGACATGTTACAATTTATACAAATTTCTACATGTTCAAATTTTCTTGCTTCAAAGTTAAGAAATTATGATAAATTAAAATGGAAATTTAAAATTTTCTAATAAAAGCATTAGAATAAAATAAATAAATACATAGGAATTTTTTTTTATTATCAATTGTCTTAAAGTTTTTCTTGCATAAAGTTTTGGGCTCAGAAAGATTTTTTCTTGATAGCGAATACTAAGAAATTTTTTTCACAAGTTATTTTTGACTTAGAAATTTTTTCTTGACTTGGAAATATTTTATCTGAAAATCATTGAAATAGATTTTTATAAGTTTCTAAGTGTCAACCTTTAGACTTTTCTTGCAATCCCAATTTTTTATGTGATCAAAGGGGGAGAAGAAAAAGTATAAGTCTAGGGGGAGGTAGAAAAATTGAAAATTAGAATTTTTGAAATTTAATTTTTCTATCTTGTTGCACGTTATTGAAAATTGTTTAATTTTTCATATCAAAATTTTGACCCTAGTTTAACTTGGGTTGATCACATCAAAAAGGAGGAGATTGTTGGAACCCCAAGGTTGTTTTGGTGTGATCAACAAGTTAAGTAAGGTCCTATGTGTTTCTAACCTTATGTCTAAGTGTGTAGGAGCTTAGGAGCACAGGTACTCGAGCAGAAGATGAAGTTAGCGAGAAGGACGGCACGCGGTGCGTTCGAGGGACGAGGTGCTGCGGAAGAGTACCCCGGTGGACAAGAAGGAAGCGTTCAGTGGTTCCGAGGGACGAAAGCCGGAGCGGAAGATTGCTCAGGGAGCAAGAGACACAGCTAGCGAGAAGGTCAGCATGGGGTGCGACCGAGGGACGAAGACTGTGAATTAGTACGTTGGTGGACGAGAAGGAAACACGCAGCGATTCCGAGGGACGAGAAGCCGAAGCGGAAGCCTGCTCGAGAAGACCGGAACTTGGGTTCGGGTGAGCCCTTTTCCGGATGGCAGAGATCACCCAAGTGAGCGGATCCGGAGGAGAAGAATCGGACCGAGGCGGGACTGAACCAGAGAAGAGGTTCCAGACGAAAAAGTCAACATTTGTTGACTTTGGACTCTGGGGCGCCCGGAGCAGTCCGCGGCACCCGGAGCCCTCCAGGGCGCCCGGAACCCTTCTGAGTGCCCAGACTAGACTTTTGACCAGGATCGAGATTTGACTCGATCTGATCGTTGGGGGATAAAGTTTATCCCCCCAGGGTACCCGAAATCCCTTCGGGGCGCCCCGACCAAGGCTAGAAATATAGCCTTGGTCTAGAAGCTTTTTAACGAACTCTGAATTGTAATTCCAATGCTTGTAAGCTTTAGTCTAGAGTTGGACTTTTGTTTTCTGCACTTCAACGTTGTACGAGGCTTCTCCGCCTGAAGGAGTTTTTAGTGAGCTTAATCTTCCTTGGATTAACAACCACATCGGTTGTAACCAAGTAAATCCTTGTGTCTCGCTTTTTCTTTATGCTTTTAATTTATCAACTTACTTTATATATACAAGTGTTAGCTTAAAGAGTTCGAGGAAGGGTTGTTTTGTTTTTTATTTAACAGGACTATCCAACAACCCCCTTCTAGCCGGCCGCAATGGTCCAACACATACGACATAGAAACACATCACCATTCAATCCACATAAAGGCATAGGGGATAAATGCACTCAACTATTCCACCTCCTTGTAGAGACTAGCTTCACCTTTCAAGGTGATCCCCTAGATGTCCGTTAGCGGGGCATCCTGTCACTTGTGCCCCTCGGTCATACGATCTAGGGGATCCCTCTACAAGATCCACAAGTATCACAAACATCCAATCGAGCATGGTAATTAAATCCAAACACAACAATCCACAAAAGATCAAATAGATACAAAACATAATAACATCACTGAGATAGGAAATTGGCATATCCATGAGATTCTTACATCAAATCACACCACAAATACTCCCTTAGTCTTAGAACAATGAATCTACTCCATAATATAAAGATAGAGATCCGAAGATAAAGAGTTCACAAACATTTCAGTCCCAATCAAGAGAAGAGATTAGAAATGCTTATCTAGTGACGAGGAGTGATCTTTAGAACCAATCCCTAGCTTATGGAGTTGAATCAGAGATGGACATGGCTTTGCAATGCTAGATCAAGGCTATAGAAGGTGAAGGTTGGCCCTAAACTTTATCTCCCCAAAAGGGAGAGCCCTCCTACTTCAAGAAAGAGGAAGAAGTTCTTTATATAGGGTAGGGCACGGGCACAACATGACCTGTGCCATGGTCGTGTGGCACACACGACCCCAGCTATTTTCCTCTCGGTCAAGGTCACACGGCTGCGTACTATTCCTTCTTTGTTTGCTCACACGGCCGTGTGGCTCACACGGCCGTGCCAATCTTTGCCTATGGATCCCTTCCACGGCCGTGTGGCACACACTGCCTAGCCTTGCCTCTTCTCTGGAAATGCTGCACGACTGTGCAGAGATGTTACTTGGGCCGTGTAGATCTACGCGACCATGTTCTGGTCATGCTTGCTGAGGTGACATGGTCGTGTCGATCTACACGGCCATGTCATTCTCCTTCTCTGGTGAAGCTACACGGCTTGACTACTCCACACGGCCAAGGTCATTTTCCTCCATGCTCCTTTAGCATAGCCATGTGGCTCACAAGGCCAGTGTCGTCTTCCTTTGCTTGTTTCCTAGATCAACCACGAACATCATTTCTTCTTCAAATTCAACTCCTGTAGACAGAAAATACACAAGAGCAGATCTCCGAACAAAGAAATGTATTTATGCTGAAAGTAAGACAAAGAGTATGAAAGTGCATAGACAAAACATGCATAAAATATGTGAATGCACGTCAAAACATGCTAAACAGGTGTATATAATTTACGCAGATCATTCCCCCAGACTTAAAGCAAAATGTCACAATCTAAACTCATGTGCTCTATAATACATCATAATCCCTAGTGCACTTTCTTAACCCTATCTAAAAGTTTCATTGATAAGCATGATCATGGAAACAACTCAAGTATGGCCTAAGCAATAGGATGAATCATGACTATTTCAATGATTTCAACTATTCAAGTTCAAGTAAAGTGAACGTAAGATCCTTAAGGTTAAGCCAAAACTCAAATTTATCTCCGTACAATACTTAGCTCATATCATGCTACTTAAGATAGAAAAAAAAGGTACACTAAACATACTAGCATTATACCTGTTGGATTTTTCGGGCCGCGAAAACCGCTTTTCGCGTCATGGAAACCCCGAAAGCCCCAGCCACCGGATCTCGTGCAAAGAAAAACCATACGAAAAATCGAGTACGTGTTTAAAACTCCGATCTACAGTAGATCTATAAAAGAAAACTTTTATACCTTCGATGCGTGCCCTTTTCGTAATCCCGCAAGTCCAAGATATGCCGGATCTCGAAGTTGTCAACGTAGACAACTCTCTAATGATATCCACACGAACAAGAAGCAAAGATGGAGAAGAGAGTACCCCAAGTGTGCTAGCACTTTCTAGGGCTCTCGGGTAGGATTTAAAAAGAGAGAAAAAGAGAAAACAACAAGGAATCTCATACACTCACTAGTAGTATCCTCCTTTGTGACCTTCACTTTCCCTTATTCTCTTGGATGACAACTCACACACCTTCTCCCTCCATGAAACCTCATGGCAACAGCAAGAGAAGGAGAGGAAGAAGCTAAGGAAGAAGATGAAGCATTAACACACATCTATTGCCACAAAAACAAAACCTCCTTTTGCATTAGTGTGGCCGGCCACACCATTGTAACCTCCCCATTTAATGTGGCCGACCACATTAAATGGAATGGGAGGTGTAACCTCCATGAGGTAGCACACCTCATGAGGTGGAGATGATGTGGCTGCTATGTAGGATGAGTCATCCTCCATGAAGTGGCAATACATCAAGTCAAACTTGATGTTTCAACTTCCCATTTGGTCAAGTCAAAATTGACCAATTTTTCTTCCTTTGTTGAGTTGAATCCAACCTTTGACTCAAGTCAATTTCAATCTAATGAATCTCAATTCATTAATATAAATTGACTCAATAAATCAAATTTAAATTAAACTCATTCAACAATTGAATCTAATTGAGTCTAACTCAATAAGTCTAATTTAAATCAATCTGAATCCAATTGGTTCATCATATGAACCTAACCTCCATCCACTTGTTCTTTGTGTGTGACCCAATAGGTTCTTGTAACGTTGGCAATGTTTCTAAACTCCTTTAAAAACATAAGCAATGAGCGGCATCTAGCAATACATCATTGCTACCCAAGTTACAAGAAATGTTGAGATCCAACATCACCTTGTGACTACTAATTGTAACTCCTCACAATATATGACAAGTGTTCTTCTATCCTAGACATCTAGATTAGTCAATGTGAGGCATAGACCGTGTCATCCTCTGACCAATCTAAATCTTGAACTCCAAGTAGACTCACTAAATCAAATGAGCTCAATATCCTATATTGACCCATTTGGGCATGGCCATGCACTTCGTGGTCTCACTCTATCAAGAATACCGATGTCGCTCCCGTCATATGGGAGAGATAGATCCCATCTACATCACTCACATCCCTCTGCATAATTCGTTATATACCCAGTAATCGCCTTTATAGTCCACCCAATTACGGGTGACGTTTGACGAAACCAAAGTACATAACTCCTTATGTAGGGATCTATGGTGACTTCAGGTCTAAGGACTAGTAGTCATACTAATAGCCACATGAGAAAGTATATGACACTCATATAACGATCCATGATACTTTCTCATGGCGGGTCATTCAGTATACATTCTCCAATGCATACCCATGTGTCAACTTGATATCTTCATATCCATGACTTGTGAGATCAAGTCATCGAGTTGACCTACATGCTAGTCTTATTGCATTAACATTGTCCCTGAATGTTAATACTCGACTAGAAATGATTAAGAGTAGTGTTCCCTATATCATCTCACTATCGATTCAACCAATCGATTGATATAGGTAAGAACCTTCTACTCAAGGACATTATTATATTTAGTTTATTTGTCACCAATACAAGTAAGTATAATAACCAAACAAATGCCTTTATTAATATAAAAATATGATACAATAAGTCCATAATACAATCATCAAATGATTGGCTCTAGGGCTCTAGCTAACAATCTCCCACTAGCACTAGTGCCAATCAGTGTAGGCTCTAAGCCCAAATGACCTAGTGTGACCATCATGCTTCCTCTGTGCCAAAGCCTTGGTCAAGGGATCTGCGATGTTAGCCTCTGTAGGTACTCTGCAAATCTTCACATCTCCTCTCTCGATGATCTCTCGAATGAGATGGAAGCGCCGTAGTATGTGTTTGGTCCGCTGGTGTGAGCGAGGTTCCTTCGCCTGTGCTATAGCTCCATTGTTGTCACAATAGAGCTCAATGGGGTCAGCAATGCTAGGAACCACCCCAAGTTCAGTGATGAACTTGCGGATCCAAACTACCTCCTTTGCTGCCTCTGATGCAGCAATGTACTCGGCTTCTGTTGTAGAATCAGCTACTGTATCCTGCTTCGAACTCTTCCAGCTGACAACGCCACCATTAATGCAAAATACGAACCCCGACTACGATCTATAGTCATCCTGGTTGGTCTGGAAGCTAGCATCACTGTAACCCTTTACAGCTAGCTCATCATCGCCTCCATATATCAAGAAATATTCTTTAGTCCTTCTTAAGTACTTAAGAATATTCTTGACCGCTATCCAGTGACTTTCACCTGGATCTGACTGGTATCTGCTCGTCATGCTCAAAGCATACGAGACATCAGGTCGAGTACATAGCATGGCGTACATGATCGATCCTATGGCTGAGGCATAAGGGATCTGATCCATGCGGTCTCTCTCCTCTCTAGAAGATGGACCTTGAGTCTTCGAAAGACTCACGCCATGTGACATCGGCAGAAATCCCTTCTTGGATTTCTGCATGGCAAACCGAAGGAGTACCTTGTCAATGTATGTACTCTGACTTAGGCCAAGCAATCTCTTAGATCTATCTCTATAGATCTGTATCCCTAGAATGCGGGATGCCTCACCTAAGTCCTTCATTGAGAAGCAACTCCCTAGCCAAGTCTTGACAGACTGAAGCATAAGGATGTCCTTCCCAATGAGTAGTATGTCATCCACATACAATATGAGGAAGACAACTATGTCCCCTACAACCTTCTTGTAGACACAAGGTTCATCTTCGTTCTTGATGAAACCAAACTGTTTGATTGCATCATCGAATCGAAGATTCCATCTTCGAGAAGCTTGCTTTAGTCCATAAATGGACCTATGCAGCTTACATACTCTGCTAGTATGCTTTGGATCTACAAAACCCTCAGGTTGTGTCATGTACACATCCTCGAGTAGGTTTCCATTCAGAAACGCGGTTTTGACGTCCATCTGCCAGATCTCATAATCGTGGTAAGCTGCAATAGCAAGCATGATTCGAATGGACTTATACATCGCTACTGGAGAAAAGGTTTCATCATAGTCAATACCATGAATCTGCTTGAAACCTTTAGCTACCAAGCGACCCTTATAGATAAGTCCATCCATGTCAGTCTTTCTCTTAAAGACCCACTTGCACCCAATGGGTTTTACCCCTTCAGGTGGATCAACCAAAGTCCATACTTGGTTGGTGTACATGGATTCCATCTCGGAAATCATGGCCTCTAGCCATTTCTCGGAATCTGGTCTCATCACAACTTCCTGATAGGTGGTAAGCTCATCCTCTATGAGCATAACGTCATCATGGTCAGACAAGAGAATTGAGTATCTCTCAGGCTGACGACGTACCCTATCAGTCCTGCGAAGAGGTATGTCTACTTGAACCGGTTTTTGTTCCTCAACTCCTTGTGGAACAACATCATCCACAAGACTTTGTGGTTCCAGTTCAATTTCCATCGAGGCATCAGTGCTATTGTTCTCATCTTGAACTTCTTCAAGATCGAACGCTCTCACTAGTCTTTCTAGAAACAAAGTCCCTTTCTAGAAAGACCCCAGTCTTTGCCACAACTACCTTGTGCTGACTGGGAATGTAGAATTAATATCCCTTAGTTTCCTTGGGATATCCGATAAAATAGCACTTGTCGGATTTGGGTCCTAACTTGTCTGAGACTTGACGTCGAACGTAAGCCTCACAACCCCAAATCCTCATGAAAGACACCTGGGCATCTCTCCCAGTCCATATCCTATATGGTGTCTTTATCACGGCCTTGGATGGAACTCGGTTGAGAATGAAAGCTGCCGTGTCTAGAGCATATCCCCATAGATATGTCGGAAGATCTGTGTGACTCATCATAGATCGTACCATATCTAATAAGGTACGATTCCTCTGTTCGGATACACCATTCCACTGTGATGTTCTAGGAGGAGTGAGTTGGGATAGAATCCCACACTCAGCTAGATAGTCACGGAACTCATGGCTAAGGTATTCTCCACCTCGATCGGATCAAAGTATCTTAATACTCTTGCCAAGCTGGTTCTGTTCTTTATTCTTGAATTCTTTGAACTTTTCAAAGGATTCAGACTTATGTGTCATCAAGTACACATAACCATATCTACTGAAATCATCAGTAAATGTGATGAAGTACCTATAACCGCCTCTAGTAGCGACATTGAAAGGGCCACATACATCACTATGTATGAGTCCTAACAAATCAGTCGCTCTTTCGCTGTGCCCACTAAAGGGAGTCTTGGTAATCTTGCCTCATAGGCATGACTCGCATACCTCATATGATTCAAAATCAAATGAGTCCAGCATACCATCCTTATGGAGCTGGGATAAGCGCTTGTCATTTATATGACCTAAGCGACAGTGCCAGAGATAGGTTTGGTTCAGGTCATTTGACTTGAACCTCTTGGTATTTATGTTATAGATAGGGCTCTCAAGGTCTAGAATGTAGAGTCCGTTTATCAGAGGTGCACTACAATAGAACATATCGTTTAAATAGACGGAACAACATTGGTTCTTTATTGTAAACGAAAATCCTTTCTTGTCCAAACAAGAAACTGAAATTATGTTCTTAGTCAAGGCAGGCACATAACAACAAGCATCTAATTCTAGTACAAGCCCAGAGGGAAGAGATAGATGATAAGTTCCTACAGCAATAGCAGCAACTCGTGCTCCATTGCCTACTCGTAGGTCTATCTCACCCTTCGTCAATGCCCTGCAATTCCTCAGCGCTTGTACATTAGTACAAATGTGCGAAGCACATCCGGTATCTAATACCCACGATGAAGAAATAGAGAGGTTGACTTCTATAACATGTATACCTGAAGTAGAAATCTTATTTCTCTTCTTCTTAAGATCTTCCAGGTATTCTTTGGAGTTCCTCTTCCAGTGCCTTGCTTGTCCTTGATATAGGTGACAAAGATGTTCAACCATATCGTAAGCACCCATCAACTCATGTTGCTTCTGAAGCTCAGAATTCATGGTCGCGAGCATAAGACAGGACACATCTAATGCGTCATCTTGATGCTTCTTGTAAGCATCTCGGTCTGCTCGCGTGGCAGTGGCAGGAGGAGCCTCCGGAATGGGCTGCTCCAGAACGTACAGTTTACGTTCTTGGGTGAGAACTATTCTCAGGTTCCTGTACCAGTCCAGGAAATTTGCTCCGTTGAGCTTGTCCTTCTTAAGGACAGATCGCAGGGAGAAGATGTTCGTGTTTGACGTCATGGCAATTCTACAACAGAAATAAATGCAGAAATAAGTATCATATTCTTAATCATTTAATTAGGCCTTTGAATAAATGATGCTCCCACTAAATTCTATAATTCATGTGGGACAAGATCCACATCATACTAACCCTTGAGTTAGCTTTGGCTAATACGCCCAAGACTTAGTATGATCGGTAGGTAACGATTACCAATTACATCTCTATGCAACTCTTGTTTATAGGATAAAATCCGCATTTATATTAAAACTCAAGTTAGCTTTGGCTAATATGCCCGATAATTAATATAAACGTGATTTTGTCCTACCTTTCCAATCATTGGAAGAATGCCTATAGTTGTACTCGATCCAACCGAGTAAACTAGAAATACTCAATCTGATTGAGTTTGTATTCACCCATGCGTTGATAGGCGGGACCAAGATTGTCCCTCCGTACCCTACCAAGATAGTATGTGTTGCTCTGCTTTGGCAGATTCAACAACAGCATGCGATCGAGGTAGTGGTAGGTATCACGGCATGGTAGGCATTACGAGTTGACGCGTTTTAGATCTAATCTAAACGATGATGCGTATCATATACTCGATAGATCTAATCTAATCGAAGGGTGCATCATGTGCACGACTTACATCTAATCTAATCGTTAAACACTAATTAATTATTTAATTAACTAGCATGCATCACATACAAAAACAATTAATTAAATAATTAATTAAATAATTTTGTGATTATGTCATGGCCCTACTACGATCTTCTCAAGCCAATGAGAAGATCGGATGGTCAACCTAATGTCAACAGCTTCTCAAGCTCCTTCCTTTGACCACCTCGTGTTGCTCGCGCCCTCCTCGTAAGTCCGTCTCGAGTGGACCTTCCACAGCTCCAATTTTGTACATTACAATTTTGAAACTCGAGTTACATTCGAGTCTAAATCTAATTTACGACAAGAATAAAAATAAAGGCACGATGCGCAGGTCGCGAAAAATAAAAATACAACACGCACATCACATCACGGCACGCAGGCCGTATTATGAAATACAACACGAATAATCCAATCAAATTGGGTCTTTGGGCCACGACTATCAATTTCCCGGCGGTTCCGTTTTGCGGTTTTTGGGCGCAATCGCAGAACGAATCCCCTTGCGGGGCTAGGGGCAGCGCCTCTACCCGCGATCTAACCATCGCGAGGGTTCCATTGCGATCTAACAGCGCCTTATCCCGCTGTCCCCAAAAGTTTTTGGGGCGAAACTTGGCCGTTTTGGAAAATTCTTCTCGGTAGTCGAAGCCTACAAGTGTCGAAACACTTGTGCTTCGCTTCTACGAGAAAAATACCCATAAAAACTATAAAAATCCTAAATTTACAGAATATTACAGAACTGAAAATTTTTCATAAAACACAAAATAAACTCGTACTCGTCTTTGCACGTGGCTCTGATACCACTGTTGGGTTTTTCGGGCCACGAAAACCGCTTTTCGCGTCGCGGAAATCCCGAAAGCCCTAGCCACCGGATCTCGTGCAAAGAAAAACCATACGAAAAATCGAGTACGTGCTTAAAACTCCGATCTACAGTAGATCTATAAAAGAAAACTTTTATACCTTCGATGCGTGCCCTTTTCGTAATCCCGCAAGTCCAAGGTATGCCGGATCTCGAAGTTGTCAACGTAGACAACTCTCTAATGATATCCACACGAACAAGAAGTGGTCTCTAACACTCAAAGATGGAGAAGAGAGTACCCCAAGTGTGCTAGCACTTTCTAGGGCTCTCGGGTAGGATTTAAAAAGAGAGAAAAAGAGAAAACAACAAGGAATCTCATACACTCACTAGTAGTATCTTCCTTTGTGACCTTCACTTTCCCTTATTCTCTTGGATGACAACTCACACACCTTCTCCCTCCATGAAACCTCACGGCAACAGCAAGAGAAGGAGAGGAAGAAGCTAAGGAAGAAGATGAAGCATTAACACACATCTATTGCCACAAAAACAAAACCTCCTTTTGCATTAGTGTGGCCGGCCACACCATTGTAACCTCCCCATTTAATGTGGCCGACCACATTAAATGGAATGGGAGGTGTAACCTCCATGAGGTAGCACACCTCATGAGGTGGAGATGATGTGGCTGCTATGTAGGATGAGTCATCCTCCATGAAGTGGCAATACATCAAGTCAAACTTGATGTTTCAACTTCCCATTTGGTCAAGTCAAAATTGACCAATTTTTCTTCCTTTGTTGAGTTGAATCCAACCTTTGACTCAAGTCAATTTCAATCTAATGAATCTCAATTCATTAATATAAATTGACTCAATGAATCAAATTTAAATTAAACTCATTCAACAATTGAATCTAATTGAGTCTAACTCAATTAGTCTAATTTAAATCAATCCGAATCCAATTGGTTCATCATATGAACCTAATCTCCATCCACTTGTTCTTTGTGTGTGACCCAATAGGCCTTTATTCGGTTGTGTGTGCCTCCTGCTAAGGCGACGGGGGTTACTTGCGACACATACATACTTAACACAGCGGAAGTCTTGCTTAGAGAATGTAAAAACCTTTTCTTACTTAAAGATCACCATAGACATGAAAGAACCACATGGCATACCTATCATAATTTTATGATGTCTTAATACCCAAACATATACTTAAGGTCATGGAGTTATAAAATAAAAACATCAACATGGCATATTTCTTATTAAACAAAAGCAGGTCTTTTCCTTTAACCAGTCC
Organism: Zingiber officinale; assembly: GCF_018446385.1. Classification (NCBI taxonomy): domain Eukaryota; kingdom Viridiplantae; phylum Streptophyta; class Magnoliopsida; order Zingiberales; family Zingiberaceae; genus Zingiber; species Zingiber officinale. The sequence continues at coordinate 66,508,925 of NC_055998.1, forward strand.
ACTACCGTACACATCCTTCTAGCCCCTCCTGCTGCTCCCCTAGTACATCCATTCCTTGCCTTTATCTGTGGTACAAGAAAGTAAGCTGTGAGCACTCATGGCTCAGTAAGTTCCTTTCCTACTCACAAAAACCGTAAAGCATATTAAAATCACAAGTCATAAGGCATAAAGACAAATGTATCATATCAAGAGCATATCATGGCATATCGTAACATAACATAAAGTATCATGGCATAACATAACATGATCATCAAACGTATCCTGTCATAGCATAACCTCATCATAACTATCATGGCATGATCATAAAGTATAAGAAAGGTAAATTCCTAAACTTATATCATGCAACATATGCAACATGTCTTTTGAAAACTTATAAAATACATACTTAAACATAATTTCAACATGATTGGGGCCCCGGCTTGTACCACATACATAAATGCACGCGTCCTATGTAGGTCCAAGGTAGCAAGTCTTGAACCCTACAAGGCATACATACTAGGCCCGTTTCTTAGTCCATCGACCTAGGGGCACTTAGGAGCCCATCCCTAACGAGGCCCGTTTCTTAGTCCATCGACCCCGGGGCGCTTATGGAGCCCACCCTTGGTACAAGCCATACATAAAGTAAAGTAGCATGTCATACATATCATAGTTCTTATTCTTTCATGCATATCATGTTTCTTGACATATCATAAAACATGCATTTTTTTGGGCACACAGCACATGCATGAATCATAGCATACAACATGAACATATCACTTATCATATCATAAAGTATGCATATTTGGGCACACAGCACATGCATGAATCATAAGCTTGCACAATGAATATATCATTTTATCATATCCCAAAGCATGCATGATTGAACACATAACACATACATGGATCATAAGCATATATAAAAGAGCATATCACTTATCATAAAAAGACATAACCATTCATGGAATCATTAAATAACATCTCTTGATTCATTTATAGCATGTGAGGTACATCTAGGTCACTAAACCCATATGGCCGAAAGTCATGAGTAGAGGCATAATCTCTAGACAACATACAAATATAAAAATCTCATGCTATCTTCACATACCAGCATAAGAAAGGTCATAAGCATGTTAACCTAAATTTTTAAGCCCTCCTAGGTTTCCAATTCTTTCATGGCCGAAACCTTTCATGAAGAGAAATCAAGTTCTAAGCAACATGCAAACATGTAAACCCTAGACCCATATCATATCATATTTCATAAGGAACTACTTAAGCATATTTAGTTTGGGTTCTAAGTTCCTTAAGCTCCTAATCTTATCATGGCCGAACCCTAGCATGTCTCATTCTAGGTTACAAATAGCATGGAAATGTTGAACCTTAAGCCAATATCTTATACATTTTCATGAGGAACAACATAAGCACATTTGTTTTAAATTTCAAACTTCCTAGACCCATTCACTTGTAGTGGCCGAACCATATCTATCATGGAACTAGGTTTTTAGTGGCATAAGAGCATGGAAAACACAACTACATTTCATAGCATACATCACAAGACATCATAAACATATATAAGTTGGATTCTAAATTTTCTCTAGGCCTTTAAACTTGTAGTGGCCGAAACACATCAAGCATGGGACTAAGCTTCTAGTGGCATAAGAGCATGGAAACCACAATTACATTTCATAGTACTTATCACAAGAAACATCATGAACATATGTAAGTTGGTTTCAAAATTTCTCTAGGCCTTTACACTAGTATTGGCCGAAACCTATCAAGCATGAAACTAAGTTTCTAGTGGCATAAGAGCATGGAAAACACAACTACATTTCATAGCATACATCACAAGACATCATAAGCATATATAAGTTGGGTTCTAAATTTTCCTAGGCCTTTAATCCAAAGGTGGCCGAAACATGTGAGCTTGGTTTTGTTTTTCATATGGCCTAAAAGTATGGAAACCCTACACAATTTTCATGGCATCATAACAAGGAACAACATGAGTAAACTTAGTTAAAAATCTACACATCCTAGTTTTAAAACTTAGTGTGGCTGAAAGTTACATGTAACCAAAATTCTATGTAACAAGCAACCATAAAACATCAACTTGTTTCATATCATTTTATCAAGAAGGTCATGATCCTCCTAGCCTTGATTTAAACTTTCCTAGACCTCAAATCTCATCATAACTGAATCTTCATAAGCATGAAATAAGATTCATAACTAACATACAATCATGGCATAACATTTTAGCTTCATGTCTTGTCTTAGGAGAAATCTTAGCATGCTTAGTTTTAGGTTTAAAACTCTCCTAGGCCTTTACTTCTTCCATGGCCGAATATTCATGAGCATGGAAATGGAGTTTCAAACAACATACAAGTAAGAGAAAAAGTTAACAACCTCATTATCATAGGGTACATAACACAAGAATAAGGAAACATGCCTAGTTTGAGTCTTAAACTTACCTAGTCTTCTTGTTCATGCTTGGCCGAGAGTCTAAGGCTTATGGATCTAAGTTTTCATTATTTATTCTAGCATGGAAACCTTAGATTAACCTCTTACATAATATACATGTCACAAGAAAAATAATGAGCATATCTAGTTACAATTTTCTTAGGCTCTTCTTCTTGTTTTGGCCGAATTTTTCATAAAGCAAGTCCTAGGTTTTTAAGCGATCTATCTTCATGGAAAACCATATAAACTATTGTACCACAGGTGAGGGGAAGCTTACCTAGTGTTCACTTATTAATCTTTAAAGAATTGGTACCCTTGGTGAAGAGGAAGAAGGGAGCTTTCTTCTTCTAACACTCCTTTTGATTTCTCTTGCTTGGAAGGGTACACCTTGAAGGCTCCTTCTTGTAGTTTAGTTTTCTCTTAGGGAGAAACCTAAACTTGGCTTGTGGAAATGAGGGAGGAGGCTTCTAGTTTCGGCAAGGGTGAGGGAGAAGGAAAAAAAATGAAATCCTTTAGTTCCTTTCCTTTTTATGCTAAGTGGGTGGAAGTTACAAAGATGAACTTTGCTTCCTTTCCTCCTTAATTCATGCATGTATTTTTCTAATGAGAATATGTCCTCATTCCTTCCCCTTAACTCTTCTCTTCATTGTTCTCTTAAACTCCACGAAAATAGAGAAGAAAAAGGAAGAAAGACAACTTGTCTTTTGCTACTCCTTTCCTTAACCAAGAGGTAAACAAGGGGAAGAAAGTTACTTGATTTTCTATTGTTCCCTCACTTAATTATATCTTTACTTTTAACTACAATTTCCATCATTTCCCATTCACATGTTATTCATTATCCTAGTGGTTATCATACATAATTTTATTTCTATCCTTTGTGAGTGGTTCAAGGTTCAAACCTTCACCTCTTCTTTTATTTCTCTTATTTCTTTTTTTTTTCTTTTTGATTCTTCTAACCTTTTAGGCTCTAAAGCAACTAACACCCATATACTTATCTTATAATTTTGTGGGTGTTACATGATCAATCTAAATCCTGAACTCCAAGTAGACTCACTAAATCAAATGAGCTCAATATCTCATATTGACTCATTTGGGCATGGCCATGCACTTCGTGGTCTCACTCTATCAAGAATACCGATGTCTCTCCCGTCATATAGGAGGGATAGATCTCATCTACATCACTCACATCCCTCCGTATAATTTGTTACATACCCAGTAATCGCCTTTATAGTCCACCCAGTTACGGGTGATGTTTGACGAAACCAAAGTACATAACTCCTTATGTAGGGAACCATGGTGACTTCAGGTCTAAGGACTAGTAGTCATATTAATAGCCACATGAGAAAGTATATGACACTCATATAACAATCCATGATACTTTCTCATGGCGGGTCATTCAGTATACATTCTCTAATGTATACCCATGTGTCAACTTGATATCTCTATATCCATGACTTGTGAGATCAAGTCATTGAGTTGACCTACATGCTAGTCTTATTGCATTAACATTGTCCCTGAATGTTAATACTCGACGAGGAATGATTAAGAGTAGTGTTCCCTATATCATTTCACTATCGATTCAACCAATCGATTGATATAGGTAAGAACCTTCTACTCAAGGACGTTATTATACTTAGTTTATTTGACACCAATACAAGTAAGTATAATAATCAAAAACCAAATGCCTTTATTTATATAGAATATGATACAACAAGTCCAAAATACAATCATCAAATGATTGGCTCTAGGGCTCTAGCTAACAGTCCCAACAGCTGGGCCTCTCCAACCTCATCCCAGAGAGTGGGTGTCCGACACGGCCTATCATACAATGCTTCAAACGGTGCCATCTGAATAGCCGAATGAAAGCTGTTGTTGTAGGCGAACTCTACCAACGGCAAATGGTCCTCCCAACTGCCTCCGAAATCTAATACACATGACCTCAGTAAGTCCTCCAGAGTCTGAATAGTCCGCTCTGACTATCCATCTTTCTGCGGATGGAAAGCTGTACTAAATCGGAGCTGTGTGTCCAAGGCCTGCTGCAGACTCTGCCAGAAATGAGACGTAAACCGTGGATCTCTATCCGAAATGATACTCAATGGAACGCCATGTAGTCTGATGATCTCTCGGCAATACAGATCTGCCAATCGATCCAGGGAATCAGTCCTCTGGATTGCTAAGAAGTGCGCAGATTTGGTTAATCGATCAACGATTACCCAAATCGCGTCATGACCTCATCGTGTCCTCGACAACCCTACCACAAAGTCCATGGTAATGTGATCCCACTTCCACTCATGAATAGGAATCCGCTGAAGTAATCCTGCAGGTCTCTGGTGCTCAGCCTTCACCTGCTGACAAACAAGACATCTAGCTACGAAATCCACGATGTCTTTCTTCATGCCGTTCCACCAATAGGAACGCCTCAAGTCTCGATACATACGGGTCCCGCATGGATGGATCACAAATCGAGAGCGGTGTGCCTCCTAGAGTAGCTCCTGTAAGATCGGATGAGACTGAGATACGCATAACCTGCCTCGGATGTATATAATACCCTCCTCGTCGCGTGTAAACTCGGTCTGCTGCCCGGAAGCTATCTGACTGCTAATGAACTGCAAATGTTGATCACCAGCCTGGGCCTCTTGGATCCTCGTCCTGATCGACGACTGAGCAACCATGGTAATCAGAATACCCTGCTCTGTCGATCCCTGCTCCTCAAGATCTAACTCAGAGAAACCCTGAACCAAGTCTGTAACTGAAACTCGGTGGCAAGCCAAAGTCCCTCTGGACTTCCTGCTGAGTGCATTTGCAACCACATTAGCTTTCCCCGGGTGGTAACTAATGGTACAATCGTAGTCCTTCAGGAACTCCATCCATCTCCTCTGTCGGAGATTAAGCTCCTTCTGAGTGAAAATATATTTGAGACTCTTATGATTAGTGAGAATCTCAAATGTAATACCGTATAAATGATGCCGCCAAAGCTTCAGAGCAAAGATGATGGTAGCTAACTCCAGATCATGAACTGGGTAGTTCTTCTCATGCTCCTTCAACTGTCGAGAAGCATAGGAGACTACCCTGCTGTGCTGCATCAGAACAGCGCCCAAACCCTGAAGAGATGCATCGGTGTAGAGTACAAATCCATCCTCTCCAGAAGGTAAAATCAAAACTGGAGTCGACACTAATCTTCGCTTTAGCTCCTAAAAGCTGGTCTTGTAATCCTCGGACCACGTGAACTTCACGCCTTTCCTGGTAAGACATGTCAACGGCATAGCAATACGCGAGAAACCCTCGATAAAACGTCGGCAATATCCTGCTAGTCCCAGAAAACTGCGGATCTCCTGCACTGACTTCGGCTGCTCCCAACTGGTGATAGCCTCAATCTTCTGAGGGTCTACTGAAATACCTCTGCTCGAGACCACATGCCCCAGAAAACCGACTGAGGATAGCCAGAATGCACACTTGCTGAACTTCGCGTACAGCTGATGTCGTCTAAGTGTCTCCAAGACTATGCGAAGATGCTGTGCATGTTCCTCCTCGGAACGCGAGTAGACCAATATGTCATCAATGAAAATGATAACAAACTAATCCAGATACTCCAAAAGGACACGGTTCATCAAGTCCATAAATACCGCTAGAGCATTGGTAAGCCCAAATGGCATTACCAAAAACTCATAATGATCGTATCTGGTACGGAAAGCTGTCTTCTGAATATCTGAGTCTCTGACTCTCAGCTGATGATATCTGGATCACAGATCAATCTTAGAATACACTGATGTACCTCTGAGCTAATCAAACAAATCCTCGATCCGTGGTAAAGGATATTTATTTCTGACGGTCACTGTATTTAGCTGTCTGTAGTCAATACATAACCTCATAGTGCCATCCTTTTTCTTGACAAATAATACCGGAGAATCCCATGGAGAAACACTAGGGCGAATAAATCCCCTATCCAAAAGCTCCTGGAGTTGAACCTTCAGCTCGTTCAACTCTTTTAGTGTCATACGATAAGGAGCTTTCGATGCCGGTGCGGTCCCTAGAATCAGCTCAATAGTGAACTCCACTTGCCTTCTGGGAGGCAGACCTAGTAACTCCTCTGGGAATACATCCGGATACTCACGAACTACCGGAACGTTAGAGAGCTGTGAACTACCGCTGTCCTCAGTACTAATCAAAGATAACAGAAAACCCTGACAGCCATGTGACAGCAGCTTTTGAGCCTGAATCGCCGAAATGATCGATATGCCGTCGTCTTTGATGCCAGTGAAATCCCACGAGGGTTGGTTCGGAGGCCGGAATGTGACCACCCTCGTCTGACAATCAACTGTGGCATGATATGCTGACCAATAGTCCATGCCAAGTATAATATCAAAATCGACCATTTCTAGTACTAATAAATCCACCATGAGTATATTGTTGTCGAAATCTAATGGACACCCGCTAACCTCTTGAGTGACGTCCAATGTATCACCGGACGATAGAGAGATGATCAATCGTTGTGATGATCCAACCTTCCCTTTGAAAACAAAATTACAGGGAAAGCAGCAGAAAAAAGGCGCCTTCTGCTACTAAACATATTTGGTCAGCAACCTTCAGACTAACAAAGTAACACTTGTCAGCTATTCAGAAGATTTTGTACGTTGTTGGAAATGCATTCATGTTGCATTCATTTAATCTGCACTAAAGAATGGGGAGCGGTTTTATGTACAGTTTATATGTTCATTGTTCAGAAGCTTCTTACTCATTTCCTCTGACAATGACTTGAGTCTAGCAAGGGCTTCCAACATCTTTGTTTACTTGAAAGGAATCAGATGTATGGATTGAAGTAGTATTGCATGTGTGATAATGAAGAAAGCTAAGTTGGAGGAGTCAACCCTCCAATGATGGAAGAAGCAAAGGTGTTGTTTCTCCTCTGAGGGAACAAGCAAAGGTGAAATGCCATCACATTCATTCAACTGACCCCAAAGTAAGAGTAAAGACTCTTTTGTAATAACTTCATGATTCTGGATAATTCTGTTGGGTTCTTCGGGCCGCGAAAACCACTTTTTCGCGTCACGGAAACCCCGAGTAACCCAAAGCCGTAGATCCGTGCAAAGATTCGTAAACAAAACTTTTTCGAAAAACCTTTTCTTGTACGAGTTTGTAAAACTTTAGATCTACACTAAAGTTAAGATTATACCTTTGATGCGCGCCCCACGCGAGTCCCGCTCGTCCAAATGATGCCGGATCTCAAGACCGTCAAGTGTCGGTCCTCTAGAAGTATCCACACGGACACACTAGATGGAGGTGACCAAAAACCAAGGTGTGCTAGCACCTATGTGGTTCGGCCAAAGGAGGAGGAGAGGGAGAGGGAGAGCTTGGAGAGAACCCAAGGAAGAAGAAGGAGTTACACCACTTGAATGAAAATGAAATCCACACACATCACAAAGTGGCCGGCCACTCTCCCTTGTGAAAACACCCAAATTAATTGCATTAATTGCAATTAATATGAAACCATTAAGAGAGTGGCTTTGTAACTTCCATGATGTGGCACCCATGATGATGTGGAACATCATTATTGGTCCACCTAATGCCAACTCACCAATGAGGTGGCAAAAGGTCAAGTCAAAATTGACCTTTGGTCTTCCTTCTCAAGTCAAGTCAAACTTGACTCAATCTCAACCATGGTTGATCTAATCTAACCATTTGATTCGAGCCAACTTAATATAATGAATCTAATTCATTAAATTAAATTGATTTAATAAGTCAAAATCTAAATTAGACTCATTGAACACATGAATCAACTTGAGTCGAACTCAAGTTAGCCCAATTAGGATTACTCTTAATCCAATTTGATTCATCAAATGAATCTAATCCTCTTGGTTCATCATATGAACCTAATCTCCATCTAATTGTCCTAAGTGTGTGACCCTATAGGTTCTTGTAACGTTGGCAATGCCCTAAACCCATTTAGGAGCATAAGTAATGAGCGGTATCTAGCAACACATCATTACTACCCAAGTTACAAGAATGTCGAGATCCGACATCACCTTGTGACTACCAATTGTGACTCCTCACAAAATAATGACAAGTGTACTTCTATCCTAGACATCTAGATTGATCAATATGAGGCATAGACCGTGTCATCCTCTAATCAATCTAAATCTTGAACTCCAAGTAGACTCACTCGATCAAATGAGCTCAACATCTCATGTTGACTCATTTGGGCATGGACATGCACTTCGTGGTCTAACTCTATCAAGAATATTGATGTCACTCCCGTCATATGGGAGGGATAGATCCCATCTACATCACTCACATCCCTCTGCATAATTTGTTACATACCCAGTAATCGCCTTTATAGTCCACCCTGTTACGGGTGACGTTTGACGAAACTAAAGTACATAACTCCTTATGTAGGGATCCATGGTGACTTCAGGTCAAAGGACTAATAGTCATACTAATAGCCACATGAGAAAGTATATGACACTCATATAACGATCCATGATACTTTCTCATGACGGGTCATTCAGTATATATTCTCTAATGCATACCCATGTGTCAGCTTGATATCTCTATATCCATGACTTGTGAGATCAAGTCATCGAGCTGACCTACATGCTAGTCTTATTGTATTAACATTGTCCCTGAATGCTAATACTCGACTAGGAATGATTTAGAGTAGTGTTCCCTATATCATCTCACTATCGATTCAACTAATCGATTGATATAGGTATGAACCTTCTACTCAAGGACGCTATTATACTTAGTCTATTTGGCAATAATATAAATAAGTATAATAACCAAACAAATGCCTTTATTAATATAAAAGAATATGATATACATGAGTCCATACAATCATCAAATGATTGGCTCTAGGGCTCTAACTAACAAATTCCTCACGACCCCCACCTCCTTTAAGTTGAGAACTTCATTACCAAGTGAAGTTTACAAAATAGCTCTCAGTATCTTGAGAGTGAACCAACCTAGAATTACTTTATATAAGCTAAGGGCAGGTCTAGTACTAAAATCTGATGCTTCCTCATATAATAAGTTAGAAAACAAAAACTCATCCTTACAATTAAACTGAAAATCATGTACCACACAGAGTTATGTTGCAAATCAGTATCGCATTCTTCCCATCTATACAACTCTAATATATATAATATAATCATGTTTTAAGCTTTATATATCCGTTAAATTATTACCCAGGTATTACTACAAGTATCAAAATTATAAAAGTAATTGTTTTACCTATTTGCCGTCTGGAGATGTTCCGTCGTTGTCCAGTCCCCATTTTACCTCAAAATTCCGAACGAGAAAATCACCGGAAATCCATATAAATCCGAAACGAAAATTCATTACATATACATAATGGAAAAATCCGTGCAATCCAAATAACTACCCAGTTTGACTCGCAAACTTGGGCTAACATATCCAGAATACAAAAAGTAGGTATCACACCCTGCTCTGATACCAATAAATTGGTATCAGATAAATCTCGAAAATCCAACACACGGAAATCAAACAAGTATCGCCAAACTTTGGCGCTCTGATACCATATCAATTGGTATCAGGTTATCCCAAATATCCAAAATACGAAAACAAAGATCTTAAAACCTGGCTCTGATACCACTAAATTGTCACGCCCCGGAGGAGTCCCTATCCGAAGAAATTTCGGCAACATCTCCCCTATACGGCGGACAATCTGAAACTTTTCTACATCCTCATATACCTCAGCCACATGCGGCTAGAATAAAAACAATAATAAAACACAACCACACAAATAACCGCGCAGTTTATATATAAGTAAACACAACAGTAATACCACGACTTGAAACCAACCCTACTCCACTACACCCATAAAATACAAATACGACAAACTCACCTCTTCTGCCGTCCAGGCAGGCATGTAGTAAAACATATCGAATAAAAATCCATCGACATCACAAAATCCATACAATGTCTATACCATCAACCAGAACAAGTTTAGCATAAACTAAGTAAGAAAACCAAAAGACCAACAATATCTTTGAGATCTGCAGGGACTAGCAACTGGAACTCTCTCCTGACAGCATCAACCTGAAAAATAACAACAATGGAGGCGAGGTGAGTCCAACACTCAGCAGGTACAACTGATATACAAAGTAGGGAAATAACATCTAGCACTAATCATGCGTACAGTTTCCTGATATAAGAAGGATAAAATGCAACTGAAATAAACAGGAGAGAAACTGTACTAACCAGGACCTAGGTATAAGGACAAACAGTCCGAGAGGTATAGAAATCCTGTATGCATGTCAAACATAGGCATCCAAACAATATGTAGCATATAAATGCAGCAAACACAAACACAAGCAATAAATGCATTAATGCGTATGATGCCAATGATGCGTCCTGGTCACCCCTGACACCAGTCAACCATCTCACACACAATAGTGAGACAGAGTGGGTAGGGCTGTAACAACCGTACACTCTGTCGTCACTGCTCCTGATGAGTGATCGAGTGGACGGGATGTTGTCGGAGTACACCTATCCTCCTACCCCAAATCATAAATGGGGGAGCGCAATGCTCTCAACTCCTGGTACATGATGACGGGGAGGAATCCCTACTGTCTACCACGTTGTGTCACACTACCCATGAGCGGACCAACGGAGCCAAACAAAGTCCCTGCTGTAACAAACTCTGCCTGAATCGACCACTAACCCATGAGTGGTGGTGTGTGCAGATCCATGTAACTGGTGATGTGCTCAACAATAATGGAGCGGACTATCGCACAGCATGCAATCATGCAAATGGTGCATGGCACTAAGCACAAAATATCCTGAACTAATCCATATATATATAAAAGTGCACCATAGGCCAACGAATCAAATCAAAGGTACACAGAAGGTATAAAACCTAGGTCCTGAACATGGTGAAGCATGGTATATCACTACCCCTATAAGCATGTATCAACAGGTAAGGAATACATGAGATGCAAAACAAGCAATCAACCAATCATGTAACAAGTATCGGGTAGTGATTAACCGAAATAAATAAGAGAACATAATTAGTGCTACTTGTTAAATTCACTACTATGCATATCAAAGACATAAAGTCAAAAGTACCCGCCTCCGATATAAATCGAGCTAGACAACCTCTGTGTCGAAGTGCTCGTCCCGTGTCACAGTCCTGTGATACCAATGTAAATATATTTCATTTAACTACAATTCTCATAAATAGCTAAATAAAATCTCTAACCCTAAATTAGGGCAAAACCCTAATTCAAAAGCACATAAACCTAATCAACATGTATCATAATCATGTTCCTTACCTAGACTCACATGATCATCTAATTAAGCAATAATGCAAGATTCGTAGACCACATCAAATATAAAATGTATTAAAATCTCTACATCATACCTTACTGCTCCTTCACCTCTCACAACCCTCTTCTGTTAATTTACAACCAGATAGGTCAATGAAGTCAATCCCGAGTGGCATTGATGTCGGATCCTAGTAGCCAGAGCCGCTACTGGAAACCTAGAAAACCCACCAGAAAACCCCCTTCCAGCTGTAATCCCTCACTGAACATAACAGGAAGAGATCAAAATTCCAACTAAATATAGATTCTTATCCCAACTTCAATCCAGCACTCCCTTACCTACAAGATCGCCGGAGATCAGAGAGTAAGACAAATAAGGATCGACCACTGATACTAGGGCACAGAGGAAATGGCACGGATGGTCTGCTCGGTGTCCTTGTCGGCTGCACCTTGGCTGGCGTCGGCGACCTGGTTGATCTAATCTAGGCACGGGAGAGGGAAAATCAAGAGAGATCGGTGAGGAAATGCTCTGCCGTGATGCGTCTGTGCGGAGGTGACCGAGGAAAAGAGGGGAAAGTGGGCGGCACCGTCGGGTGGAGAACGAAGGTGAAATCCGGCAACAAGGTGGCGATCGACGTCGGCGGCTGTGAACCCAATACTAGGGCACACGGCTGGAGGCTAGGGCTCGGGGTGGCCGGCGCTAGGCCTCGGCCGTCGGCTGTGGCGGCGCTGTCACTCGGCGGAAATGGCGGAGCAATATGGCTAGGGCAGACGAGGAGAGGGGTTCGGCTCGGGAAGGTAGAAGAAAAAGAAGAGTAGTCGCCGAAGGAAACAAGCCCGAGGAAGAAACCACTCGTGCGGTTAGGGCACGGGGAAGGAGTCGGCGCGCGTGGGTTCGGCGAGGTAAAAGAAAAAGAAGAAATTAAAAAAAAAGAAAAGGAAAAACAACTTTTCCTCACTTAAACGGGGTAACCCAAAGAGGCTTTCCCGGACCCCGTTTTTTTATCCCCATTAACTCGTCGGTACGAGCTCTGAAAAATTCCCGAAAAATTTTCAAAAATTCCGGGAAATTCCCTTATTAATATTCGCATACTTTCGGTATTTTACATAACCTTTGAATCCTACTCAAGTTAATATGTCCTAGCCTTAGATGACAAAGATATGTTTAGTTCATTTCTGAATGTTGCTTTCTCTTATTAAAATTAGAAGATGTGTTATTAATTTCCATTTGTTGCATTGTGGGAGTATTGCGTACCAGAACAAATAACTTCCCTATTTTACTTGATAACAACTTTGTCATCAAAAGAGACAGAATATCCATCCTTAAATAGTTTTAGAAACTGAAATCAAATTCTTTGTAAAACTTGGTACATAAAGACAATCAATGTTTTATTCCTATCAAAGGATAAATATCTCCCACTGCAACAGCTGCTACTTTTGCAGCAGTGCCCATGTAGACGGTGTTTTCCCCTTCATATAGTTGTCAGATTTCCTGGAACCCCTGCAATGAATTGCAGACATGATCAGTGGCTCCCGTATCTACACACCATGTACTAGTAGATAACACCACTAAACATGTTTCAACAACTAATGAATAATACACCTTTATTGTTTTCATTTCTGAGAGGTCAGCCCACCTTAGTGACCAAGTTTTGTTTCCAATCATTATAATTGGAACTAATAAGTGTATTTTCTAACATCTAGGGGATTGAAAAACATTTCAAATCCTAAGAATCATAAAAAATATTTTGTTCAAGACCAACACCTTAAAATCCCCGTGAATTTTGTATGTCATGTTAGTGTGGACGTATAAAATTTGTAAGAGGAGATTTTATCCATTAATTTTATTGTCTTGTCAACCTATCTTTATGACAAATAAAATTAATAGTTGGTCTATCTTCGATCAAATATTTGGTCAAAACTTTAGAATTTAAAATAATATTGATTCCTCACAACAATATCATTTAAATTCACCAACACCTCAAACACCGTGAATTTTGTATGTCACATTAGTGTGGACGTATACGAATTCAAACATTTGTAAGAGGAGGGTTTGACCCATTAATTATCTTGTCAACCTTAAATTACCTCAAACACCATGAATTTTGTATGCCACGATAGTGTGGACGTATATAAATTTAATTATTTGTAAGAGGAGGTTTTACCCATTAATTTTATTTTGTCAACCTAACTTTATGAAAAATAAAATTACCTCAAACACCATGAAATTTGCATGCCACAATAGTGTGGACGTATACAAATTCAAATATTTATAAGAGGGGGTTTTAGCTAACTTTATGACAAATTAATAGTTGGTTTTTCTTCGGTCACACAAATAATAGCAGTGACTCTGATGGGGAGGATACTATTAAATGTGCCTAAGTGTATACCATTACTTGATACTAAGTCCACTAAATAGAATTATACCCCTTTAGTTGGAGAAGATCACACACATCCTAAATAATTTCCTATAATCATCCATTAAGGAAGTTTGATCTAGTGATCCACAAACAAACTCATCCGATGTGGAGGAAGACACTCAAAGCCAACGCGCAAGTTTGAATGCATCACTTACAAACTAGTAATGGAGACCGTGGAATTTAATTAAATTCCTCTCCCACTTAGTTATTTAGAGCGAGGAATTTTAACATGCATACAAGCACACAAAACACAAGCACACACAGCATAAAAGGAAATAAATAAGAAAAATAATTTTCCAACTATTATGACCTCATCCAATGTTGTCCTCCGTATGCCACCAACCCTAGCTGCTGCTATCTTTAGTCACCGCCATCGAGTCTAGTCATCGCATCTATCTGCTTATTTTCTACTACGCCTCTGGTCCTCAAATAGTCCCACGCCTCGCAAAGATACAATTCGCGACAAAAATAAAATTTTACATTTATCGATCCTATATTCCATGAAGGAATGTACATATAATCTAAATCAAACAAAATGTAAAATCCTAATAACTAATACAACTCTTGCTGTATTTAACATTACAATCATGCACACACATAAAATGCCCTCGACATGTCCGAGGATCCAATCACACACAAACACAACATGACCATAATAGTTGGATCTAGGATGCCTGCAACCACAGAGTTAGTCTATTTGCACATCCTACTATTATCATGCCTAATTATGTATGACATGTGCATAATTAAACTAAAAACCAAACACACAGAGGCTAAAACCTAGCTATGATACTAATTGTTGGTTGCTACTCGGAATATCGTACTGGTTCCACTATACAAAAATTTTGTACAAGTACCGAACCTTTCCTAACAACCTATTTTGTTCTTTAGAAATTAAACTTGGAACCACAAACAGAACTTAACATTATTGATTCCAAGTTCAACTTATCTATTCTTAGAGGTTTAGACTTGGATCGCAAACGATGCTTAGCATTATTAATCTAAATCCACCCATGTTACAAAGTTGATTAAATATTTATTTCAAAGATCGACTTCTAGGTTAAACATGGCGAGGCACTAGGCCTTCTTGGGTATGGGATCATCCACCACTTCCTAGACAAAACCTTTTAATGAAATTTAATATTTAATCTCCTTATAGTAACCCTAGGTTTAACCACTAAGAACAATCGAATCACAAGATCAAAAAAACAAAAGAAACACATAATCGAAACATAAAATTGATTGCCTAAAATCAATAGCCTCTTGTGTTTGGTATTTCAAGATCCATACAAAGAAAACTAGTATGATGCAGAATAAGACAACGAGTTATACCTTTCTTTGTAGCTAAAGACCTCTTGATCTTCTGTTGTATTCCTCACCTCCTCTTGGACGTTGTGTGGGCGATGATCTACCAAGATGAATTCCACCGGGACCACTTCTTCTTCTCCAAGACTATTGAGCCATCAAGAGATGACAAAATAGGAAATTTCCTTCTTCTTCTCCTTCAAGCAACCGGCCACTAAGTGCTTCTCCTCTTCTTCTTCTTCCTCTCCAAGCAACTGACCACAAGGATATAGCAAACCTTGATGCCTGATAAGCACAAAATACTGATGTGTCACGAAAGGGCTTATCAAATTAACAATTTAATATTTCACTGAACCCCTTAATTTCACAATAACGTTGTAGTAACGAGCCTAGGATCGATCCGAGGAACCAACAGTATGATGTAATCTAGGATTGTCTTTTTATTCCTATTTTTGGGGTTTTCGATATAAAAATGGAGTTGGGGGTTTAAAAGCTTTAAATCTAAATCTAACAGAGGAAAAACACAGCAATTAAGAAATTAATCTAAAGCAAGAGTGAAACCTAACTATGTACCAATGATCAAACATCAACGTATTGTCACTCTACGTTGTGATTAAACCATCGACACACACTTAAACTAAAGATAAAATAGCAAAACACAATTAAATCTGATCTAAACAGAAATGAAACCCTAACTTAGAATTTAAACACTAAACAAGTAACCAAGCAACAAATTAAAATCAAATTAAACTACAACAAGGTAAAGAAATGCTAACTACTTGCATAAAAAGATAACAAAACATAAAAGTAATCTGTGCTAAGCTATAAAAACAATAACAAAATGAATTTAAATGTAAACCATTCCAACTCACAACCAATTCCACAAGTTTCACACTCTTGCCGTCACACAAGAGTGCCAAAGTCGAGACCACCCAACTTTGGACCTCAATGGAACATCTCAATGGCGTATCAGCTCAAGGAGTGCTTAACTACACCGACGGACCACCCCCGGCGAGCTAAGAACAACCCTAAACCCAAGAATGGCCCGAAAATCTGCAAATCTGAGCTCTGGATCTGGGATGAAGTTGCGGATGATGGTATGCTGTCGGATGGAGCTCAGGAACACCGGAGGACCACCGCCGATAGTCGCTGATGTGAATCGGAGTCGCCGATTGGAGGAACACCTCCAAATCGCGCTGAAACAGAGAAGATCTAAGAGCTAAATTCCACCGGAGGGAACACCCTTCGATGGCTCCAGAAGATCAGGATGAGCTGCAATAAAGTTCTACAATGAGGTTGAAGCTTGAAAGAATTGATCGGAGAAGGAAAGGGGTCGAAATCCGAAGAAATATCGCCGGGACGAAGCTGCTGTGCGTGGAGAGATCGACGAAGGAAGCTGGGTACTGTAGCTTCTGTTTTGAATCAGATCTGGATCTGAACGGACGGCTGGGATTAATTTGGAGCTAAATCAACGGTGAAAGTTTACCCAAAATCTGATCCGAAGGTACTAATGTTGATCTAGGGTCTGGATCTACCCTCCTGTAGGTCGGATCGATCAGATCATCACTGGATGGCCCAGATCGGCCCAGTCTTCATTGAACGGCCCAGATTAAGTCGGGCTGGATCAATGGCTAGATGAACTCCGATCTGGATCAAAACTTCTGGATCTTCATCAATGGCTCAGATCTGCTCCCCATTAGGTTGGATCGGCCAAATCTTCAACAGATGGTTCAGATCTCTCCTATTCTTGATGAACGACCAAAATCAACCCAAAGCTTGATCTTCTCGTTTAAATTCCGATTCGAGCCCAATTTCGGTCCAAATAGATCCAAATCTAAGATCCTTTGATGCCTACAAAATAAGAACCAAATATTAGCATCAAATAGCACAAAAATAAGATAATTTGCAATTAAGTCCAAAAATACACACTATGCACAAAGTGTGATGTAACCATGATTTAAACCTGTAAAATCAACATCAAACCATGCATATATGAATCAAAATAATGTAGTAAAATCATAGTTATCAATGCCGCCGGTCCTAAGGAAGCAAAAGAGGTGACAAGATGAAGGTGGTGCCACTGGCCACAAGAAAGAAGAAAGGAAAGGAGCATGGCCGACCACCAAGGAAATAGAAAGGGAATAAAAATAGGTTCCCCTTTTTTGAGGCACCCTCTCCCCTTCTTTTATAATCCTTGGTCATGCTAAAAAAGGAAAGTTTAATTAAAACTTCCTTTTAATCTTCTTATGGCCGGTCACATCATGGTATACTAAAAAGGAAAAATTTTTACAACAAAAATTAAAGCTTCCTTTTAAACCATGATGTTTACAAAAGGGAAAGTTTTAAACATAATTAAAACTTCCTTATTTGTTGCCTCCCTCTAAAAGAGAAAATTTTAATAATAATTAAAATCTCTCTTTTTAAATTTTCTATTGTACATGGCAATAAAGGAAAGTTTTAAAAATTAAGCTCTCTCTTTTAAAACATGTAGACAACTACAAAATAGGAAAGATTAATTAAAATTTCTCTTTTTAAATCATGGTTACATAAAAGAAAAATTTTATCAAAAATTAAAATCTTTCTTTTAAATATTATAGACAACTACAAATAAGGAAAGATTAAAATCTCTCTTTAATCTTTTGTAGATAGCTATAAAAGGAAAGATTTTAAAATCTAAAACTCTCTTTTTTAAAACCATGAGGATGACTATAAAAGGAAATTTTAAAAATAAAATTTCTTTTTAAAATCCCTTTCATGAATGGATATAAAAGGAAAAATTTTAACAAAAATTAAAATCTTTTTTAATCCTATGTGACCGGCCCCATGCTTGGACACCAAGCATGATTTGGCCGACCACTACTTGGGCTCCAAGCCTATACATGGCCGGCCCCCTTGCTCCAAGCAAGGTTGTGTCCGACCCATTATTTGGATAAGAAGTGGACTTAATGGATATAAGGTTTTATATAGGCTACAACAGGGATCGAGAGGAGAAATTGGTTTTGGTCTCCCGATGAGCTTGAGCTTCCTGTGTTCGTCCCGAACACCCAACTCAAGTTCATCAATTATAACTCATACCACTAAAGAGTTATTATTGAACTACCACACCAATCCCAAATTACATTATGGGCTCCTTCTTATTATGAGTGCATTAATATCCCTGTGTTTAAGATATTGAATGTCCATTAATTAAATGAGTTACTGACAACTCACTTAATTAATATCTAGCTCCAAGAGTAGTACCACTCAACTTGATTGTCATGACGGACTAGGTCCACCTGTAGGGTTTATATGACAACCCTTATAAGCTCCTCATGGGGACATCATCAACCTATATTACTAGGACACAGTTTCATTCTATTATCAACAACATATCATATAAATAATATATTTCCCTACTTATCGGGCCTATTGATTTAACGAGCTAAATCACACCCTCTAATAAATTAAAGAAATAAATATTAAATATACGTGCTTGTTATTATATCATGATTAAGAGCACGTACTTCCACAATAGCAGAGGTTTTGTTCTCTTATATAATCAGTATAAAAAGAAACTACCTCAAATAGTCCTGCTCAATACACTCATAGTGTACTAGTGTAATTTTATAGTATAGATAAACTAATATCAAATTACACTACAACCACTCCAATGGTTTGTCCATTCCATCTTGGTTGTGAGTAACTATTTATAATTTATAAGGATTTGATAACATGATCTTCTGTGTATCTCCTCACACCATGTTATCTACAATATAAATTAAATGGACAATTACACTTAGTATAAATGTAGATATTTGACCAATGTGATTCTTATTTCTAAGTAAATGTTTATACAAAAAGCTAGGCTTTTAGTATACATTCCAACACAAGTATCTAAAGATGGGATTTTACATATGGGAAGCTTTAGCTCTAGAAGACTCATAAGGTTGATCCTATCTGGTGATTGAATTCCAAAAACTATTCCAATTAAATCTAGGGTTAAACATGCAAGAGCCGCCAGTAGACAAACCAAAACAACTGTTGAAGTCACTAAATGTCCACTGAATTTCTTGATTCATTAACCTAAAATAATCATCTTTGTTTGAATAGTGGACATCTAATGAGCTTAAGAATTCAAATATAATTCGAGGGTATGTAGGAAGACGTGTGTGCATAATATCATCCCAATCTAGAGAACTAATCATCCAATCTAGCTCATCTTTAATTCCTAAAATATTTAAAACAGTTGGGTGTATGTATCGTGTACATACAACCTTCCTTGTGAAAAGAATATCAAATCTAGCTTTATGATCTTCATTTCTAAAACAATATTGAATTCATTTTTGTTACCTTTGTCGCGTGCCCTCCATTTGCCTTTCTCCTTTATGACTTTCTCCTTGCCCTTTTCCTTTGGTGGATCCTTTTCTCAGCTTGAACCACCACCTCCTTTTGGAAGTTTCTTCAAAAAGTTGGACATGATGTCGAGTTCCAAGGGGAAAAGTGTTGTTTATTTGGAAAAGTGAGATCTTGAGAGAATGGGTCTTGGAAAATAGGATCTTAGGGAAGGAAGTTGTAGATCTTGAGGGTACGAGAAGAGAATTTCTGTTTAGATCTAGATCTGAATGTAGTTTATGGAGAAGATTGATTGAGAGATCTAGATCTGAGAAGTTAAGAAGGAAGGTTGAAGAAGACGAAGAATTGGAGAGAAGAATTGACTTGGGGGGGGGGGGGGTGTGGCGACACGACCTTGGCACGGCCGTGTCTTATAGACACGAACAGGAAAAAGTGCTCCACACGACTGTGTAGATCTACATGACCTAAGTTGTCCTCCCTATGGCCAGATCTACACAGCCATGCCAAATGGCACGGGCACCACATGCTCCTTCTCTGCTTTGTTTACACGACCATGTTTGTCACATGGCCATATTCTTTTCCTTCTCTATTGGCCTTGCATGCCCATCTAGCACATACGACCAACTCCTTCTCCTCTAGAATTTTTACACGGCTGTGAGAAGTTGCACAGCCTTGACCTTCTTCTTCTTGGGTGAACTCACATGGGCGGTGTGAGTCACACAACCAGCTACTCTTCCCTCTCTGTAAGTGCTACACGACCATGTATGGTACACGACCGGACTCTATCAGGACAAAAAAAATGCTACACTTCCTCCTTTCTGACTTCTCCAATGGCTCCATGCTCATGAAATAGTCATGGCCAGCTCATGGAAGTTGTGTTCAACTTAAAGACAAAAATAACAACGGATTAAAAACACTACTAATGAAAAAGAAAACTCAAATTGAATCTAAAAAGAATAACCCTTGGGTTGTCTCCCAAGAAGCGCTTGTTTAAGGTCATTAGCTCAACCCCGTTTCCATTTTCACGGCTATACCTAAGGAGATACAGATTTCTCACCTAGGGTTGAGTGTGCTCCTTCTTCCCTCATTCTTGCCCTCGGAGGGCAGATGTATTTTTCATTTTTAATGGGAGGCCTTCTCCTAATGCTTGCTGGATCATGTTCTTCGTCCAACGACCTCCCATGAGGATGGAAGTTCCAATCCTCAAATCTGTGGGCATCTGCCCTACTGCAAACACTCACTAGAAAAGAAGAGACATGGTTAGAAGAATTAGATAGATCATATTCCAACCTTTCCTTATCGATTACCAATGAAAGTCTATGATTTTTCAGATCAATTATTGCTCCATCTGTTGCAAGAAAGTGTCTTCCCAATATGATTGGAATTTTTGGGTATTCTTCCATCTTAAGTACCAAAAAATCTGTGGGAACAATGCTCTCACCAATCTCTACTGGCATATTTTCCACAATACCCATAGGATACCTGCAAGAATGATTAGCTAATTGCAGTGCCATGGTAGTAAGTTTAAAGTTTTTGAGCCCTAGCTTATTATAAACTGAGTATAGAATGAGGTAACACTTGCCCCCAAATAACAAAATGCTTTTTCTATAAATTCAGCTCTTATAGTGCAAGGTATATAAAAGCTTATTGGATCTTGAAGTTTCAAGGAAGTGTTCTTCTCAAATAAAGCGCTACATTCTTTAGTAAGAGCTACGGTCTCAATATCTCCTTTTTTTTCTTTTGTTGGACATAATATCCTTCAAAAATTTGACAAACTTTGACATTTGTTGAATTGCATCAATCAGAGGTACCTCAACACAAATATCTTTAACTTTATCCAGAAATCTGCCGAACTCTTCACCTTTTTTCATCATGACCAATCTTTGAGGAAAAGGGATTACTTGGCTTTGAGGGTAAAGTGGAAGAGTCTCTTCAACCTTCTTGGTACTCTCCTCTTCATCTTGAATTTGAATTTGTTCAAGTGTTGGAGGAGAGAGCTCTTCTTGAATTTCCATCTCTTTTGGAGCAGTCACTTGAGGATCTCCCAAGGCCCGTCTGCTCCTAAGTTCAATTCTGTTGCAGTGTTCCATTGGGTTGACATCAGGTTTACCTGGAAATTGTCCTAATCCTCTTGAAGGTGATGAAGCTATCTGGGTAATTTGGCTATCTTGTATTTTCTAGAGCTTCTCTGCATTATCCATTTTCTTGAGTAAGTAGCTTGATCTCTTACTTCATTTCATTTTGATTGGGCATAACTTCTTCAATCATTTTCTCCAATTTAGAAAACTGATAGCTTTGAGAAGATTGTTGTTGATAGCCTTGCTATCCAGGCTGATAGCTCGATCTAACCCCCGTGGATGGTTTTTATTCTTGATTATTTCTATAAGAGAAATTTGAATGATTCTTCCAACCAGGGTTGTATGTGTTGGAGTATGGATTATTCTATTTCTGATTGTAACTCATGATAGCATCATATTATTCTAATTGATTGATTTGTGTAGAAATAGCTCCTAAATGACATGAGTCTTGAGAATGATCTGAGCTTCCACAAGTTTCACAAACATATACTATGGCAATGATCGATGCAGAATTTGTTCCCATACCTTCCAGTTTATTAGTAAGAGCATCTAATTTCGAAGACATTAAAGTAATTGCATCTACATCAAATTTTCCTGATGCTTTAATTGGGTTTTGATAGGAATAGTCTCCACTTCTTTCTGTTGCCCATTGATGATGGTTTTGCGCTACACTCTCAATAATGTCCTCGGCCTTATCTAAACTTTTATTCATAAGTTCCCCTCCAGCTGCAAAATCTAGAGACACCTTAGTATGATAGTTGATGTCGTTATAAAAAGTATGTAGAACTGGCCATTTTTCTAAACCATGATGTGAGTATTGTCTGAGCATATTGTTGTATCTATCCCATCCTTCAAATAAAGATTCTGAATATGATTGTCTGAAGCTTGCAATTTGATTTCTCATATAAGCGGTCTTACTTGGAGGATAGAATTTATCAAGGAATTGTTGCTCACATTTCCCCAAGTGGTTATGCCGTTAGTTGGTAAAGAATTAAACCATTGTTTTACTCTATCTCTGAAAGAAAACCAAAATAATAATAATCTCACTGCTTTGGATGGAACACCATTCATCTTCATAGTTCTACATATTTCATAGAAAATTTTAAGATGTTGATTAGGATCTTTATGTGGTCCGCCTCCAAACTGATATTATTGTACCATAGTGATTATTGCAGGCTTGATCTCAAAATTGTTGGCTTCAATAGATGGTCTTGTGATACTAGAATGAAGCCCTCTGGCATAGGGTGCTGCATAATCTTTCAATGGTTTGTTTGCCATATTAGTGCATTCTTGTTCTTCTTGATTTCTTTGCAAAATCTTCCTTCTATGAAAAGTTCCATCAATCTTTGGATCAAGAGGTAATAGATTTCCTGCAAAGTTAGATCTACGCATACAAGAACAAGATCTCAAGTTTTTTAGAATTTCTTTTACTTGAAAAATAAACTAAACTAAAATGCTACAAATATGAAATGGATAATTTGAATTGCAACAAGTCAAATTGCAGGAAAAGTAATCATAAATAAAAGATAAGATTGGGAAAAATAGAATTTCCAACACTAGTTACAACTATGCAATTGAAAAGAAAAGAAAGGTCTAGTCTAACTCAAATGATTATCTCTAATGTTATAGACGTAGTCCCCGGCAACAACGCCAAAAACTTGCTATATGCTACCACAAGTGTACGGTTTCGTCGTCAGTAATAAAAAAATATCGAATCTACAGAGACTGGTTATAAGCACTAGAGATGTCTCACAATGAATTAGCTAAACAATCAACAAAGGAAGCGAATGTACTAAGTAGCAACTAGAAACAGAAATAAAAAAAGCAAATGTAAGAACTTGGGTTTTATAAGAGTTCTAGGAGTTCGGTTTCATTGTGATATTTATCAATGTAAGGTGATCTACCAATTCTTATCCTCAATTGTCATGCATTTGCAGGAAGTCACTGGTTTTCTCCTGTAGAAGTCAACCGGCAAGGAACTTTTATCTATACCTTTAGTAATTTAATAGTCATGATCCCTATGAAGTCCGTTAGCAAGGCAGCCTGACACCAACACCCCTTGGTCATACGACATAGGAACACATCACTATTCAATCCACATAAAGGCATAGGGGAAAAATGCACTCAACTATTCCACCTCCTTGTAGAGACTAGCTTCACCTTTCAAGGTGATCCCCTAGATGTCCGTTAGTAGGGCAGCCTGTCAATAGCACCCCTCGGTCATACGATCTAGGGGATCCCTCTACAAGATCCAAAAGTATCACAAACATCCAATCGAGCATGGTAATTAAATTCAAACACAACAATCCACACAAGATAAAATAGATACAAAACATAACAACATCATTGAGATAGGAAATTGACATATCCATGAGATTCTTATATCAAATCACACCACAAATACTTCCTTAGTCCTAGAACAATGAATCTATTCGATAATATAAAGATAGAGATCCGAAGACAAAGAGTTCACAAAAATTTCAATCCCAATCAAGAGAAGATATTAGAAATGCTTATCTAGTGATGAGGAGTGATCTTCGAAACCAATCCCTAGCTTCTGGAGTTAAATCAGAGATGGAAATGACTTTGGAATGCTAGATCAAGGCTGTAGAAGGTGAAGGTTGGCCCTAAACTTGATCTCCCCAAAAGGGAGAGTGATAACCATGATTTTACTGTATTATTTTGATTCATTTATGCATGGTTTGATGTTATGCTCATAGATAAAACCTAGATTTACATCACATTTCATGCATTGTCCTTATTTTGGGCTTAATTGCAAATTATTGTATTTTTGTGTTATTTGATGCTAATATTTGATTCTTATCTTATAGGCATAAAAGGATCTTGGATTTGGATCTATTTGGACCAAATTTGTGCTCGAATCGGAGTTTAAATGAGACGATCAAACCTTGGAGTTATTTGGACCGTTCATCTATAATCAAGCAGATCTGAGTCATCCGTTAAGAATTTGGTCCATCCGACCTAATGAGGAGCAGATCTGAATCATTGATGAAGATCCTGAAGTTTTGATCTAGATCTGAGTTCATCCAGCCATTGATCCAGCCCGAAACATTCTGGACCGTTCATCAAATATTGGACAGATCTGGACCATCCAGTGAAGATCTGGTCGATCCGACCTAAGGGAGAGTAGATCCAGACCCTAGATCAAGATCAGTACCTTCGGATCAGATTTTGGATGACTTTTCACCGTTGATCAAGCGCCAATTCAATCTCAGCCGTCCGTTCAGATCCAGATCTGATTCAAAACCCAGAAGCTACAGTGTTTTCCAGTGTCGATCTCTTCCTCCGTGCTGTTCTTCGTCCCGCGGCATCTCCGAGATTCCGACCCCTTTCTCTTCTCCAATCAATCTCTCGAGCTTCAATCTCGGTGGAGAGCTTCTCGGCAGTATCATCCAGATCTTCTAGAGCCATTGGATTGTGTTCTCTTCGGTGGAATTTGGCTCGCGGCATCTTCTCTGTTCACCTCAGATTTGGAGGTGTTCCTCCAAATCTGAGCTCCGATTCCCATCAGCAACATTTGGAGGTGGTCTTCCGGTGTTCCTGAGCTCCACTCGACGTTCATCCACGTTCCACAGCTTCCCATCAGATCCAGAGACCAGATTTTCAGATTTTGGCCATTCTTGGGGTTTTGGGATGTTCTTAGCTCACCGGGGGTGGTCCGTCGGTGTTCTTGAGCATTCCTTGAACTGATACGCCACTGAGAGTCTCCACTGAGGTCCAGAGTTGGGTGGTCTCGACTTTGGCACTCTTGTGTGACGGCTTGAGTGTGAAGTTTGGTGAGATTGGTTGTGAGTTGGATTGGTTAGGATTTATTTCATTTTATTAGTGTTTTACAGCTTAGAACAGATTCCTTTTATGTTTGTTAAGTTCTTATCATTGCAATTTAGCATTTCTTTGTTTTGTTGAAGTTTAATTCATGTTTGGTAGTTGTAATTTCATTGATACAATTTAGTTTAATTCTTGTTTGATGCTTAGTTAATTGTTTAGTGTTTAAGTTCTAAGTTAGGGTTTAAATTCTGCTTAGATTAGATTTTATTTCTGTCTTGTTATTTCATATTTAGTTTAAGTGTGTTGATGGATTTATCACAATGTAGTGTGACAATGCGTTTGGTTTGATTGTTGGCACATAGTTAGGTTTCACTCTTACATTAGATTAGTTTCTTATTTGCTGTGTTTTTCATTTGTTAGATTTAAATTCAAGCTTAAACACCCCCCAATTCCATTTTTATATCGAAAACCCCAAAAATAGGAATAAAACACAATCCTAAAATTCAAACGACCGTTAGTTCCTCGAGATCGATCCTGGGCTCGTTACTACAACGTTATTGTGAAATTAAGGGGTTTAGTGGAAATACATTGTTAATTTGATAAGCCCAATCGTGACAGACATTTAATAATATTTAGGCTATATCAAATTTTGGCGCCGTTGTCGGGGAAGTTATACACATTGTAGTAATTTTAGAATTGTTGTTTGATTGTTTTTATGCTTATATATCCATGTGTTGATGTTATTTGTTCCTGAGTCTTCTAAATTCATTTGCTAGTGTTTCAGTGTAAGAACAGGAAATTCTTTTTATCATGGATCCATATTATCAGCATTTTGGAGATTGGAGTCAAAGTCATTATTATCAACCTCAGACTGGGATTTATGCGCCCGAATATCAGTATGAGGTTGTACAAGAACGATTTACAGAGTTAGTTTGGAAATGTAATGAAGTTATGCAACAAATGAGAGAGCATCAAGAGCAACAATTTGCAAGGATACAGTATATACAGAGTCAGTTAGATCATATTGCATCATCCATCAATCAGTTACAAACACAAAACGCCAATGAAGAGGTGGATTGTGGAGATCTTGTCAGGCCTGACACTGCATCTACTACTTCACTATATTTTTTAAGTACTTTTTATTGTTGTGATGATGTAGTTGTTAAAATTCCTGATACTACTAATAGTGTTGCTCTAGATGTTGTGAATCATGCAGGTTTTGATGTAGAAGATGATTTAAGTGTAGGGGAATGCTTACTGGAAGCATTATCTCAAGAATCACCAAGAATTGAAGATGTAAGTGTAGGGACTTGTGCTATGGAGCCAAGCACCCAAGAATCACTACATGAAGTTGTACGTTCACCAGAACCAGAGCTTGAGCCATTTCTTGATGAAAAGGATGTAATAATCACCACTCCAGGTACCTTTCAACACGATAAGGTAAGTATTGTTTGTGATACATCAAAAAATTTCATAGAAGTACCATTTATTGATTTTATTAGATGTAAATCATTTCTTGAAATATCTTTTACCCACACTAATTTTCTTCTATTTTCTTTTTACCCCACATGTGTGTGGGAGGTGTTTTCTTTTATTGATTGTGTAGGAGAACATAAGTTTCCAGAGTGAGTGCTTAAACTGAACCGCCTCAGACCTCCAGAAAGAATTTTCAAGGGAAAGGATTAATAAGAAGAATTTGAGTAGAACCATGATTACTCCACTTCCGGGGTGGCTTCTTTTGTTAGATCTTCTTCAACCACCGAGAATGAAAGGGGAGTTGGTTTTAATTTTGTTTTCTTTTGCATTTTAATTCATGTTTTGTGTCTAATAAATTCTTTATATGTTTCTTTAGTTTCATACTTTACATTTTGCATTTTACTTTCATACTTTGCATTTTGATTAGTCTACATAGCATGTCATTTGAATAAAATTCTCCATGGAAATTTTCTAAGTAATATTTCTAAGATGGTAAAAGTTTCTTAAATTTGACCATCAATTTTAGGTCATGTGACATGATTGAATCCTCTACTTTCATGATATTGGTTAAAATGGTGGTAGATTCCATTATGATCAATTGAGCTTGTTTGCAAGAAAAATACCTAGGGAGGACCACTAAAGCCTATACTTCATTATTTTCCCTTGTGTGGCATGCACTTACAACAATTGAAACTTTAGAACTTGCTTAGTTTCTTTTCAAAGTCACAATAGCATATGGATGCATGGAAAAGAAGAATAATTATCATTGAACTCTTTTCTTTTGTCTATTTCAAAGTCCAATTCATTTTTCTCCACAATTTTCTTGAAACATTCTCATCTAGCATTTTGACCCTTGATCACTTTGCTTTGTCTTCATTCTATTGGGAGTGTTGGTTGAATTCTTGATGAGTTTGATTAATTAGATGGACAAAGAATTAAGTGTGGGGGAGAATTGTATATGCTTAAGATTTTTGAGGTTTCTTACTTCAAATGGTTTGGAAATTCTGAAATTGAGAATCCAAGTTGATTGATACATTGTTTGAAGTTTTGAAATGCTGGAATCTAAACATTCTTTTGGTGTTGCTGCCATGAGGTGTGCTATAACCTTTAAGAAGAATGTGTTTAACAATAGGAATGCAGATTAGCATTGCTACTGTACTGTTTTCAGAACAAGCAATTGCTGTAACAGAAACTATAAATTGCTAAGCTGTAGAATCATTACTGCATTTAGTCCTAACCTTGCTATTACAATTCTGCACAACAACAATCTCTGAACCCAGCAATGGCTTGTTCTGAAAAGAAGTTGTCTGCTATTAAATTTCAGCAATTCTGTTTGCTGAACTTTGCTTGTTATAGACAATTACAAGATCCAGAAATCTGAAGTGGAAGAGGTTTATTGAGAAAGGCAGAAAATTACAAAATGAAGTAATGAGAATCTGCAGAAAATTGAGGCTGCAGTAATATGTAAATGAAGAGCTTAGTGTCAATGTTGTGCCAAAGATGTATGCTCTTTTCAACCAGCAGCAACATGAAGTTTAACCTCTATCATTTCAGTGATAAAGTGTGGTTTTCTTTTAAAGGAAGCTTTGCCCTCTCATTAACAATTAGAAGTGATGAAGTGCAGGAATGCAATGGTGTAAAATTTTCTCTGATTAGGAGCAAGAAATTGAAACTGTAACACAAAGAAAAGGCTGTGGAAATCTACAGAATTGTAGTGCAGAGTTGAAAAATCTGTATCAGTTTTGTATCAAGATTTGGAAGCAATATCCAAATGAGTGGAGGCTTAATTGAATATTAAGAAGGTGCTAAAAACAAATGGTATGCTGTCTTTCATGCAATCTGCAAAACAAGGAAGGATGATTTCAGCACAGAATTCATCCTAGACATAAAGAAATGCTAGGACAGGGGGTTGTTGTGGCTACTGGAAATTGATCACAATGGACTATAATGGGGAATTCAATTGGTGGTAATTACTTCTTCAAAGAAGCACTTGAGTGGAGTAGCATTTATTTTGAAAGTTGAAGAAAAGGGCAGCGATTGGTATTTTTAACAATGGTGAAAATGCTGGAAACCGAATTCAGTTTACATGATTTTAAGAGTGTGTGTATCAAGTGTGTGCAACTCTTCATTATCAGACCTTGGAACCCTTGGGGAAGAAATTGAACCTCTTGAATTTCTAGTAGCATTTGTTGTTTAACTTCTTTCTATTCTTTTCAAACCTGTTGGATATAATTCGGATGGTATCAATAGTGCAGAATTCTGAAATTGCAGTAGCTTTCTAAGTGATGTTATTGGTTGAAACAAGATGGAAATCAAGCTATTGTTTGATTTAATGATTGTAAAAGTTATATGGGAATAATTGATGAAGCTTGAAGTGAGAAAGAAGTAACATCAGGTGAGAATATTAAGTGTACAAATCTGAAATCCAGAATTCTGTGGGGTGCAAAATTATGCAATTCTGATAAGCTGAAAGCTGTAAAAGTTGAGAGATGAGTAAAAGAAAATTCAGAAATGAAACCAGGAAAAGGAGAAGCTTACATGATGTTTTGTAACGTAAATCAACAAATGAAATTATCACTGAGAAGCAGTAAACCAGGAAATGCATATTTTGCAAAATGAATTTGGCCTTTGTGTGCCAATTTGAGAATTGAATTTCATGAGCTAGAGCTGCTGAAACCTGGAAAGCTTTTGAGTATGCATTGATAGGGGTCTTAAGAAACAAGACGAAGAAGTATTGAGATTTTTGTTGGCTAAACAAAAAACAGTTGTATTTCTGAATTTGGCATGATTCTTGAGAGGAATCAAACATGGAAGTGCAGAATCAAGAAAGTTGGAAATTGTTTTGTATCAAATGGAGTATCAAAATTTCAGAACAACCTTAAAATCAATATGAAACTCAAGTCAATTTTTGTGTTATGATGATACAAATGGCAAGATCAGAAATCTAGTGCAGAATTCTACAACTCATCAATCAAATCCAGAAATCAGACTTGATCAGAAAAACAGAATTCTGCACTGTGCAGAAATCAGCCTATTGGTTGTTTAGCTTTTGGAGCAATGTGCCAACCTTTAAATCTATGGATTATAATCTAAGCTTGGAGTTGAACAGATGAACGAAAGGGGTTGTTTGTTACAATAATAGAATAAAACAAAAAGCAGTGAACAAATTGCAATCTGCACTAAACTGCAGTTTTCAATGCAGCAATCAAAGTGGAGATTTGGCATAGAAGTTTTGTTATCTCTTAAGGAATAGAGATTGGGCCAAGTTTCTTTGCAAATTTTTAATTCAAAGGAAAGTGATCAGGTAGTGTTAGTTAAGAAATTGACATGAAGCTGCAGAAATAAAAAATTTGCAGGAATGAATCGGAAGATGATGTACCAACCTAAATCTGAACCTTGGTGCTTTTTAATGACTCTTGTTGCTTGCTTGAGATAACTGATTGCCTTAAGGGAACTCAGATACAAGATATTGGTTGATACTTGCATTCTCTAATTTCAAAAACCAAAGGTCAGAATTTGTGTACCCAGTCCACTTATGCAGTATGGAGAAAGAAATCAGAACTGCACTCTAGGTCCAGGGCTAATCCAATCAAGCTGCAAATTTAAGTATCAACTTAGACTATTGCGTGCCAAAGTCTATGGCAAATTTTGAACAAAGACAACCACAAGATGAGCTCACATCATTTCAGAAATGGAATCTCTTTAATTTGAAACTTGGAACTGAATGTCTGAAACTTTCTGGCAGCCTCAATTTTGACGTCAGAATATATGAACTTAAATCAAAATTTCTGAATTCAAGTTGATTATTATTTGGTGCTCTACCTTTTCCAAGTTTCTTGTGTGCAAAACTTTGAGGGTGTAAGAGATCAAAGTGCTGATACTTAGTCTGGAGAACATCCTACTGGAATTATAGCTCTGAAGCTGAAAACTGTAGTGCAGAATTCAAATAGTTGAATTCTAAGTGATGAAGCTTGAAATTGCAGAAATACATTAAGATTTCTGGAACTTGCTGTTGTAAGTTGAGCTGAGGACTTAATTCATTGGGTTTTGCTAAATTTGTTTCTTAAGTTCAGACATACAGGGATTTCTCAAGCTTGAATTTGAAGATGAATTTTGAATTGGATCCTTAAAACTGAATATTCTGAATTCTGGAAACTATGATCAGTATATTAAGAAATTCAGAGAGCTTTTAACCAAGATTCAAATTTCTGAATTTGCTGATTTCCTGGAGTTGCTCATCAGAGAAGAAAAGCTAAGTTGAGGAATTCTGCAATTTGTTGTTCTTGTGTTATAGCCATTTTGCAATTTGTAGATCTATAAAGAAATGAGCCATGGATAGAAATAGAGAAAGGATGCAGAACCTGGAACTATTTAACTGCGTTTCAGTTTTAAATCAGGACTATGTGATTACTGAAAAAGCTTTGGAATGTTAGTTGAAGTGCCTAGTATATGTTATGATAGCACCCAATGATGATTTACTTGACTGTGAGTCATGTTATACTGCTTAACTTTTGAAATCTTGAGTTTTTTCTTCTGCAATTGTGATAATTCTTCAGGTACAGAATTCTGCAGATAATTTTGCAATTCTGTGCCAATTTGGGTAATGGAATGTAACTAGCTAGAGCTGCAGAAACCTATTGTTAATTTTTTATTTTGAAACTATATTGTTGCTGAGAAAATGGTAAGATTTGTTGCTACAGTTTTGTGAATTCTGCAGAGTATAACTTAAATCTGAATTTAGGCATGTTTACTGAATTTGAATTCAGAAGAAAAAAATTATAAGTTCAGAATTGTATAAATGTTGCTGACTACATTGATTTCAAGATTTCATTTCAGTTGAACAACAGATTAAGTTGGCAAGCAGAATTCTGCAGAGTATAACTTAAATTGCAGTTCTGAGACAATGTGATTTCTGCACAATCTGGATATGCAAGTTGCTGAAATTCTTATTCTTTGATAGCTGTGAGTTCCTGATGGAATTGAGGTTTTGCATCAAATTGCTTGGTTACTTGAATTCCAAAAGAAAACAAAACAAAATCTGCAGAATGAAGCAAGCAGTGGCAAGATTAGTATCAAATACGTGAATAGCATGATGTGTTTTATTGTCCGAGACGGACAATGTTTTAAGTGTGGGGGAGGGATTCCTTATCCATTAGTTGATTTGAGATGATATGAGTTTCAAATGCTATAATTGAAGTGGGAAAAGAGCAAAAACAGTGAGAAAATTTTTTTTTTTTTGGCACATCAAGAGAGTATCAAATGTGGAGATAAAATATCAAGAATTTCGGATTGCCATCAAATTGAATGGGAGGTTAGCTTGATCTTTTGAATTGATAAAAACAAATGGTATGCATCTCTTTACACATCAAAATGGTCAACTCATCAAGTATATTCCTCCAATACTCTTATCTCTTCACTTTTTCATTGAATTCTTTTCTTTTGCCAATTTCATTCACTTTCATTGTTCTTTTTCTTGCTTCCATTTCAATTATTGTTGATAAATCCTTTTGATTCATGTATGCTATGTTTTATAGTGGTGGAGAATTAGAAAATAAGCAAGCTTATGGTAGTGAAATGTTGTGAGTTGCATTGAGTGAGCTCCACTTATATGCATTCTTGAGTGTGAGAGATAGAATAGGCAAATTCCTTGTGAGATTGCAACTTGCTTAATTTTTCAATTGGATTGAAACTACCATACCTACTGATTATTGTTTGGATTGTATTCATGATTGTTAGTGATCTTTAGACAGTCGTAGTTAAATTCCTTTTACTACCTTTTAGATATTGCTAGAGAATTTTCTGTGGAGACGATTTTTAGTTTTCTTTACTTTCACGGGACGTTCAAGACTAAGTGTGGGGGATTTGATAACCATGATTTTACTGTATTATTTTGATTCATTTATGCATGGTTTGATGTTATGCTCATAGATAAAACCTAGATTTACATCACATTTCATGCATTGTCCTTATTTTGGGCTTAATTGTAAATTATTGTATTTTTGTGTTATTTGATGTTAATATTTGATTCTTATTTTGTAGGCATCAAAGGATCTTGGATTTGGATCTATTTGGACCAAATTTGTGCTCGAATCAGAGTTTAAACGAGACGATCAAACCTTGGAGTTATTTGGACCGTTCATCTATAATCAAGCAGATCTGAGTCATCCGTTGAGAATTTAGTCCATCCGACCTAATGAGGAGCAGATATGAATCATTGATGAAGATCCTGAAGTTTTGATCGAGATTTGAGTTCATCCAGCCATTGATCCAGCCCGAAACATTCTGGACCGTTCATCAAAGATTGGACAGATCTGGACCATTCAGTGAAGATCTGGTCGATCCGACCTAAGGGAGAGTAGATCCAGACCCTAGATCAAGATCAGTACCTTCGGATTAGATTTTGGATGACTTTTCACCATTGATCAAGCGCCAATTCAATCTCAGCCGTCCGTTCAGATCCAGATCTGATTCAAAACCCAGAAGCTACAGTGTTTTCCAGTGTCGATCTCTTCCTTCGTGCTGTTCTTCATCCCGCGGCATCTCCGAGATTCCGACCCCTTTCTCTTCTCCAATCAATCTCTCGAGCTTCAATCTCGGTGGAGAGCTTCTCGGCAGTATCATCCCGATCTTCTAGAGCCATTGGAGTGTGTTCTCTCCGGTGGAATTTGGCTCATGGCATCTTCTCTGTTTACCTCAGATTTGGAGGTGTTCCTCCAAATCTGAGCACCGATTCCCATCAGCAACATTTGGAGGTGGTCTTCCGGTGTTCCTGAGCTCCACTCGACGTTCATCCACGTTCCATAGCTTCCCATCAGATCCAGAGACCAGATTTTCAGATTTTGGCCATTCTTGGGGTTTTGGGATGTTCTTAGCTCGCCGGGGGTGGTCCGTCGGTGTTCTTGAGCATTCCTTGAACTGATACGCCACTAAGAGTCTCCACTGAGGTCCAGAGTTGGGTGGTCTCGACTTTGGCACTCTTGTGTGACGACTTGAGTGTGAAGTTTGGTGAGATTGGTTGTGAGTTGGATTTGTTAGGATTGATTTCGTTTTATTAGTGTTTTTACAGCTTAGAACAGATTCCTTTTATGTTTGTTATGTTTTTATGCAAGTGATTTAGCATTTCATTACCTTGTCAAAGTTTAGTTTAGGTCTTATTGGATGCTCGGTTAATTGTTAGTTTGTTAAATTTAAGCTAGAGTTTTATTTGATGCTTAGGATTAGATTTAATTGTGTCTTACTATTTTATTCTCAGTTTAAGTGTGTTGATAATTTAATCAAAACGTAGGGTGACAATGCGTTTGGTTTGATTGTTGGCACATAGTTAGGTTTCACTCTTACATTAGATTAGTTTCTTATTTGCTGTGCTTTTCATTTGTTAGATTTAAATTCAAGCTTAAAGAACCCCCAATTCCATTTTTATATTGAAAACCCCAAAAATAGGAATAAAACACAATCCTAAAATTCATACGACCGTTAGTTCCTCGAGATCGATCCTGGGCTCGTTACTACAACATTATTGTGAAATTAAGGGGTTCAGTG
This sequence comes from Zingiber officinale, assembly GCF_018446385.1. Taxonomy (NCBI): domain Eukaryota; kingdom Viridiplantae; phylum Streptophyta; class Magnoliopsida; order Zingiberales; family Zingiberaceae; genus Zingiber; species Zingiber officinale. The sequence goes on from NC_055998.1 coordinate 66,543,572, forward strand.
GAAATACATTGTTAATTTGATAAGCCCAATCGTGACAGACATTTAATAATATTTAGGCTATATCAGAGAGCCCTCCTCCTTCAAGAAAGAGGAAGAAGCTCTTTATATAGGGCAGGGCATGGGCACCACACGGCCCGTGCCACTGGCGTGTGGCACACATGACCCGACTTTGCTCTCGGCCAAGGTCACACAACTGTATGGCCTTCACACGACCGTGTACTATTCCTTCTCTGGTTTGTTCACACAGCCGTGTGGCTCACATGTCCATGTCAATCTTGGCATCTGGATCCCTTGCATGGCCATGTGGGACACACGGCCTGACCTTGCCTCTTCTCTAGAAATGCTGCAAGGCCGTGTAGAGATGTTGCTTGGGCAGTGTAGATCTACACGACCCTTTTCTAGTCATGCTTGCTGAGGTGACATGGCCATGTCGATCTACACAGCCTTGTCATTCTCCTTCTCTAGTGAAGCTACACGACCTACCTTCCCCACACGACAAAGGCCATTTTCCTCCCTGCTCCTTTAGCATGGCCGTGTGGCTCACATGGCCAGTGTCGTCTTCCTTTGCTTGTTTCCTAGATCGACCATGAACATCATTTCTTCTCTAAATTCGACTCTTGTCGATAGAAAATATACAAGAGCAGATATCCGAACAAAGAAACATATTTATGTTGAAAGTAAGACAAAGAGTATGAAAGTGGATAGACAAAGCATGTATAAAATATGTGAATGCGCGTCAAAACATGCTAAACAGGTGTATATAATCTACAGACAACTGTGAAGCTAGGCAGATGGAAAATTCTAGTGAGTGAAGTCAAGTGAAAAGCCCTAGTGAGTGAAGCTAGGCAGTGAGGAAGTCCCAGTGAGTGAAGCCAGGTAGTTGGAAATTCAGGTGAGTCAAAGGTTGACCAGACACCTGGTGATTGGAAGTCTAAGTGGGTCAAAGATTTGATCGAACACTTGGCATGAGGAGAAAAGTCCAAGTGGGTTAAAGGATTGATTGGACACTTGGTAAAGAAGTCCCAACAGGTCAAGGATGATCGAATGCTAAGGCAAGGAGGAGTCCCAACAGGTCACGGTTGACTAGATATTGGGTAAGGAAACCCTAGCCTTCGTTTTGGATGTTAGGGTTTGGCAATTGATTGGGCTAATCGATTACCATAGCTTAAGTAATTAGAGTAATCAATTAAGCATATTTTCATGAGAGCACAGAGAGGTGCCTAATCAATTAGGCTAATCGATTATGCACATATTAAACAATTAGGGCAATCGCTTAAGAAGTGTTTTGTTTGAAACAAAAGTTACGGTAAGCGATTAAGCAAGGAAGCTTAATTACTTATGAGCTATTCTCGTGCAAATAGAAGCATGCCTAATCATTCAGGCTAGTTGATTAGGTATGCGTAATTGATTAGGGTAATCGATTACATTTGAAAACTAATCGTTGTGAGCTCGATAAAAGGTTTTTTCATGCACTATTGTAATATCTTCTCCATCGCATCTTCTCTGCCAGTTCTTGGAAGCTTATGACTAAAGTGTTACTGTATTTCCTAGCTTACAAGAGGCATTCATAAGCAACAAGAGATCAAGGAAGAAGGTTTTTAATTTGTATACTTGTGTATTTACTTCTTGTTTCGAGTTATATGCTTGTGTGAGTTTGTACGAGATTTCTCCACCTTCAGATTATTTTGAGAAGGAGTGTTTTCTTAGTAGAGAGTGTGCTTGTGTGTGGATCCTTGGATTAGTCACCTCATCTTGAGGTGGATACCAAGTAAATCCTTGGCATTAGCATTTACTTGAGTGTTTTCCGCTGCAATAACTCATCGACCAATGCATCATTGCTACCTAAGTAACAAAATGTCGAGATCCGACTTAACCTTTCCATGTCTATTATCTTGTATAACTCAATCATTCTATCCTTGATATCTAGATTGATCAATGAGGCATAGACCGTGTCATATTCTTATTAATCTTTCTATTTCTTGATCACTAAGTAGACACACTCAATCAAATAATCTCAATATCTCATATTGATTAATTTGAGTATGGTCATGCATTCTTCTGTCCTACTAATTAAGGAGCTCATATATATCATTTCTATCATATTGAAGGAATATGTAGTGCCCAAAACTAATAATCACATTTTATAATGCACATATTGACTGAAATTATTATATCATTTACTTGATTAATATTTTGAAATAATAGTACACCATATTCAATTAATATAATTAATTAGTGACAAATATTATTAGCAATAATATTTATAATATATTTCGGTGATCATAAAAGAAAATATAATTGATATAGGATATAATTCCATAAACATGTATAAAAATTTATATGACTCATGATATAAATTTTTATTAACTTACTAAATAATTATTAAATTTGGATATATATATATATATATAATTAAGATAATTATATATGATCCAAATGTCATATTCATCTTATACAAATTAATTAGGGAAAGGATAATGTGTATAAGGAATAATATAAATATGTATAAAATTTAATTAAAAACTAAATGTGTATATAAAAATTTATATAACCCATGTATATAAATTTTTATATAAAATTTATATAACTTAGTAAATATATAAAAATTTATATAACCCATGTGAATAAATTTTTATATACATGACTTAGTGAATATATAAAAATTTATATAAGTCATGTGAATAAATTTTTATATAAAGTTATAAGATTTACTATGTAGATAAAAATATATATAACATATAAAAATAAATTTTTATGACTTAGTATAATAAAATTTATAAAGACTTAGTATATAAATTTTTTATATGAGCTATTCATCGAATCAATGCAGAAAAAAAATATTAGAATTAATATATCAACATATATACTTAACGTGTATATATATAAAACATGTAAAATATATATTGTATATAAAGAACTACTATATCTACTATATTATTTATATGGATCAAATTTCATATATATATATATAGAAATTTGATCCATATAAATAATATAGTAGATATAAAGTATATAGCATAAATAATGAAAATAAGAAATTATGAGATTAATGCAACGTGTAGATAAAAAAAACTAAGAAACTATAACATTTTAATATTTGAATTATATATATATATGTATATATATGTAGATATTTGATTCAATATCAAATTAATTACTTAGTATATAAACTTATAGGACTTAGCATTTATAAATGGATAAAACTTAGTGTAAAATAAAAAATAGAGGAGACAAAGTCCAAGAACTACCATCTTATATAAAACCCTCACATAAAACTCCACCTTGCTTTTGGATTTCCACTGGCCCCTCACCCTCACCAATTTCCGGTAGTTCTATAGCTCCAAGGGATGATAAGAAGAGGGAATTAGAAGCTAAAGATTTGAAGGCATGTTCTCTACCTTGTTAATGTTTTAGTTGGTTTCTATAGTTTGTGAATTTTGGTAACATGGTTGATGTTCTTGGCTGTTTTTTGTGTGAATGATTCCCTAGTCTATGTTCTTGGCTGTTTCAAATGATTCCTTTTCTTGGCTTCGGATTTCTTGAAGGGGGTAGTTTCCTCACCTAGTTTTAAAGGTTGCCATCATGCTTTTACTTTGCAAGTTCGAGAATGTTCTTTGTTTGGTAGACACTTAAAATCCTTTTTACAATATGTAAAAATTAGAGAACTCATGATTACTATATGAAAAACATTTAGGAGAATTAAATCTGAATTTAAAGTCATTTAATTGCTGATGAAAATGTTAGGTTCCTTCATACTTCATGAAATCAGAATATTGTTTGTTGTTTTAACATTCATATAGTCTCTTCATTATTTTGATGCATATAATGACCCTTAAAATTAGAGAACTCATGGTTACTGTATGGAGAACATTTAGGTGAATTAAATCTAAATTTGAAGTCATTTAATTTCTGGTGAAAATATTAGGTTCCTTCATACTTCATGAAATTGGAATATTGTTTGTTGTTTTAACATTCATGTAGTTTCTTCATTCTTTTGATGCATATAATGACCCTTAAAATTAGATAACTCATGGTTACTATATGGATAACATTTATATGAATTAAATCCAAATTTAAAGTCATTTAATTTCTGGTGAAAATGTTAGGTTCCTTCATACTTCATGAAATCGGAGCATTGTTTGTTGTTTTAACATTCATGTAGTTTCTTCATTCGTTTGCTGCATATAATCACCCTTAAAATTAGATAACTCATGGTTGTATGGATAACATTTAGGTGAATTAAATCTGAATTTAATGTCATTTAATGACTGGTGATAACATTAGGATTCTTCATACTTCATTAAATCATATCATTGTTGTAGTTTTAACATTTTATGTAGTTTCTTCATTCTTTTGATGCATACAAGGACCCTTAAAATTAGAGAACTTGTGATTACTATATGGAGAACATTTAGTCGAATTAAATCTGAATTTAATGTCATTTAATTACTGGTAAAAATGTTTTGGATTCTTGTCACTTCATGAAATTGGATCATTGTAGGCAGTTTTAATACTTCATGTAGTTTATTCACTTTATTTGTAACGACCACCCTTCTTACTACTACTACTCTCTAAGGGTGACCGTTACTTAACTACTAATTCTACTTAACCGGTATGATCGAAACCACAAGGAGTCTCTACCGAAAAATTTCGACAACATCTCCCCTGTACCGGTGATCATAAAATGAGATACATACATAGTATACTTCAGCCACAGGCGGCTGGAACATATATCAAACAACCACGTAGTTCATATATAACCAAAATAATCAACTCTCGCAAAGCACGATAAAACGATCCATAGAATAGCATGTACAAGTTCTAAATTCTTTTAACAATTTGACGAAAACAGTCTTCATAAATTCTTGGCAAATCCCCAGATCTCTCCCATGGTCCTGGCATCACACATCATCGAACACCTCCTTGTCGCCCTCCTTTGCTATATCCTTTCCTTTCCTTTATCTGCGGTGATCCGGCGGTAAAAATCCGGAACCCCATAAGGAGTCAACGCTGAGGGGAGGTCAAAGGGTCCAGGGGCTCGCCGGAAAAGGGCGAGCCGACCAGACTCAGAAGAAAGAGAAATCTGATAGTAAAAGGCACCCTGGTAGGGACCAGGGGTCCGACGCTCAAATAAAGCAGTGCGTAATGACCGAGCGGAAGGAGGTGCCGCCCGGACGGCACAAAGAATCAAGGCCGTCCGGACGACGTTCATCGCCAGCTCGGCGGGCCGGGCACCCCAGTCAGACGGTGGGTAAAAGACGGGGACATCTTCTGACTGCCGTCAAGTCGTATGGCTGTGCCATACTTCTAGTCTGACAACGGGTGGTCCTGCCGTCCCATCAAAGAACATGCTCGGACTGTGGCAGCATGGTGTCAGGTAAGCTCTCTGACAAGTGCATACCGTGGTATGGGTTGCTGACACGTACGCTCCTCGGTGGGCGTGCATCAGTTCCTTCTCCGTCTTATATAAAGAGGCCATTACTTCGCCAAAGGTACGCAGAATACGAATTTGGCATCCACTTTCTCCACCACTTACCTGACTTGAGCGTCGGAGGACCGTCGCCGGGACACCCCTCCCGGCTCGGTTTTGTTGCAGGTTCGCCGGAGCACTCGAGGATCCAGCGGAGAGCGCCACGTGCCCAGCGTCCACTGACTCTTGATTCGGACAGGATCAAATTGGCGCCGTCTGTGGGAACGCTCCTGCATCCGATCGGAGACAATGGACGAGGCTGGACGACAACACACGGTGACGCTTTCAACAGAAGAACTCGACGCCCTGGTCGAGATAAGGGCCGCCAAACTCATGGAGCAAAAACAAAAAGCATCCGCCGAGCGGGCGGAGCAGCAAGCAACATCTGCGTCTCATGGCCGAGCGGAAGCGCCTCCAGCCACCGTCGCATTCCATCGGGCCTTATTTCGCACCCCTGAAGCCATACCAGCCCGAAGAGATAGAGGATCTTCCTCAGATGAAATGCCAAGGCGGGATGACAGGAAGGGGAAAGCTCCCCGAGCGGACTCCTCCCCCGAGCGGATCAATCGCCAATTTTCGGAGGTTATCCTACGAGACCCTCTGCCCAAGCACTACGTGCCTCCGACGATCGGCGAATACAATGGAACAACAGACTCGGATGATCATCTGGGTAAGTTCGATAATACAGCCACGCTCCATCAGTACACAGATGGAGTAAAGTGTAGAGTCTTCCTTACCACCCTCTCGGGATCGGCTCAACGGTGGTTTCGGAGGTTGCCGGACGGATCCATCACGAGCTTCAAGGAATTCCGAACGGCCTTCCTCCACCACTTCGCCAGTAGTCGGCGTTATCAAAAGACAAGTGTCAGCTTATTCGCCATCAAGCAAGAGCCGAGAGAATCGCTTCGAGGCTATATTCAGCGATTCAACCAAGTGGCGATGGATATCCCAACGGCCACATCGGAGACGATGATGAATGCCTTCACGCAAGGCCTTGTGGATGGGGACTTCTTCCGGTCGCTCATCCGAAAGCCGCCCCGAGATTATGATCACATGCTACATCGGGCCAACGAATATATAAATGTGGAAGAAGCGCAAGCCGCTCGGAAAAAGGAAACTCCGGCCGAGCGCGCACCTGTTCATGCCGAGCGGAAACAGCACACCGCTCAGCAGCCACCCAGAGGACCGAGGGCCGAAGCAATTCGATCCCCTCACGTCAGATCGCACGTACAAGAAGTGGCTGCCGCTCGGCCCAAGCCAAAGAAGAGGTGGACCCCTATGTTCTGCAAATTCCACCAGACGGATACGCACAACACGAGGGATTGCCGAAGCCTTCTCTTTGTGTCCAATCCTGTTCCCAGGAAAGCCGAACGACGGTCGCCTCCCATCGACAGGAGACGTAGGACTCATGAAGCTGACCGGACCCGCACCGAGGGGCGACATCAGCAGACACCCGATCGGCACCGATCCCCGAGGCAGGAGAATCGCCGGGCGTCCAGAGAACGGTCACGACCGTCCGCTCGGGAGGAGGAAAATAGGAGCAATACTTCCCGGGGCGAGATCAACGTTATTGCTGGTGGGCCGACCGGAGGAGATTCCAACCGAGCCAGAAAGGCGGGCGTCCGGCAGCTGCAGATCCACGCGGTCGGCTGCAGCCAAGAGCGGGCAAGTGGGCCGGAAATCACTTTCGGACCCGGGGACTTAGAAGGAGTAGAAGTGCCCCACGACGACGCGCTGCTCATTAAAGCGGTAATAGCAAATTACACCATTCACCGCATATTTGTTGACACAGGGAGCTCGGTCAACATCATATTTAAGAAGGCGTTCGATCAGCTGCAAATTGATCGAGCCGAGCTGCTGCCCATGACAACCCCGCTCTACGGGTTTACGGGCAACGAAGTTCAGCCGGTCGGACAAATCCGGCTGGCCACCTCGCTGGGAGAAGAGCCGCTCAGGAGGACCAGGACAGTAAACTTCGTGGTGGTCGACTCTCCCTCATCCTACAACGTCATTTTGGGACGACCGGCGCTCGGCGAATTCCGAGCGGTTGTCTCAACCTTCCACCAGAAGATAAAGTTCCCCGTGGAGGACAAAGTAGGAGAAGTGCGGGGAGATCAGCTAGCAGCTCGGCGGTGCTATATAGAGATGATCCGAGCAGAAGCTTGTTCCGCTCGGAAGGCGCCCCGAATTGAGGTACACGCCATAACCGAGAAACCTCCTGCTTTAATTTATGATGAAAAGGAGGAAGTCCAGATCCATCCGACCCGATCGGAGGCCACGACTTTTATCGCCTCTGATCTGGGGAAAGAACAGAAGGAGAAGCTGATTCAATGCCTCCAACGAAATCATGATGTCTTCGTCTGGTCGACACATGAGTTACCTGGAATTTCGCCGAGCCTAGCGCAGCATGAATTGCATGTCCGACCGGACGCTCGGCCAGTGAAGCAGAGAAAAAGGGACTTCAGCGCCGAGCAGAATGCCATTATCCGGGCGGAGGTGGAAAAACTTCTGAAGGCCGGCCACATACGCGAGGTGCAGTACCCGAGCTGGCTGGCCAACGTAGTCTTGGTCTCCAAGCCGGGCGGCAAGTGGAGGGTCTGCATCGACTTTCGAGATTTAAACAAGGCATGCCCCAAGGATTTTTATCCTCTGCCCCGGATAGATCAGCTGGTGGACTCCACGGCCGGCTGCGAACTAATTTGCATGCTTGACGCTTACCAAGGGTATCATCAAGTACCGCTCGCCCGGGAAGATCAAGAAAAAGTAAGCTTCGTAACGGCTGACGGCACATATTGTTACAATGTGATGCCGTTCGGATTGAAGAATGCCGGAGCCACCTATCAACGCTTGATGAACAAGGTGTTCAAGGAGCAGATCGGGCGGAATCTGGAAGTTTATGTGGACGACATTCTTATCAAATCCGTCCGAGCGGCCGATCTTTTCAAGGATATGGAAGAAACCTTCCGAACGCTGCGCAAATATGGAGTCAAACTAAATCCCCAAAAGTGCCTGTTCGGAGCCAAAGGAGGGCGTTTCTTGGGGTATATAGTGACCGAGCGGGGAATTGAAGCAAATCCCAGCAAGATTAAAGCACTGCAAGACATGCCGCCCCCAAGAAATACAAGAGAAGTGCAAAGGTTGACCGGTCGGATAACCGCTCTATCGAGATTCATCTCCAGAACCGCCGACCGGAGCCTGCCATTCTTCAAGATCCTGCGCAAGGCTACTAAATTCCAGTGGGATGAAGAATGTGACCGAGCATTTGAAGAGTTGAAGACATATCTTAATTCTCTACCAGTGTTAGCCAAGCCGGTCGGGGGTGAGTCACTTTATATGTATCTGTCGTCAACTGAGCATGCTGTAGGCTCAGCACTTGTGAGGGCGAACGGCGAAGAACAGCCGGTGTATTTTCTAAGTCACATTTTAAAAGATGCTGAATCTCGTTACACTGGGCTCGAGAAGTTGGCCTTTGCTTTAGTTCTAGCCGCTCGGCGCCTGCGACCGTATTTCTTGGCTCATACCATTATTGTCCGGACGAACAGTCCACTTGGAAGAGTGCTGTTGAATCCAGAAGCGTCCGGACGGCTTATCAAGTGGACGACAGAATTAAGTGAATTTGACATCCAATATCAGCCCCGCTCGGCGATTAAAGCCCAATCCTTGGCTGATTTTGTGACCGAAGTGCAAAGGCCAGAGCCGGAAGCTATGTGGAGAATATATGTGGATGGATCCTCCGCTCGGCTTGGAAGTGGGATCGGAATATTACTACTCTCACCTCAGGAAGAAAAGATGCACCTATCCGTCCGGCTAGATTACAAAGCTACTAACAATGAAGCAGAGTATGAGGCCCTCATAGCTGGATTGCAGGCAGCACGGCATGTGGGAGCAGGTCGGGTGACACTCTATTCCGATTCACAGTTGGCCGCTCAGCAACTTTCTAGCACTTTTGAAATCAACTGTGTTCGGCTCAAACTCTACGCTGAGGCCTTTGAAAAACTCAAAGCTACTTTCCGAGAGGTGCTTATTCAGAAGATCCCCCGAACGGAGAACCAGGCTGCCGATGAGTTAGCCAAACTCGCGAGCTCAATAACGCCAGTCGCCATTCAGCAACCAATTGAAAAAACGCTGCTGGTGGTGCATGTCGACCGGATGCAAGGCCTCGCGTTTCCAAGTGACTGGAGGACACCTATTATAGAATTCCTCCGTTCAGGCACCACACCATCCGATGAATATGCAGCCCGGCTCCTCAGAAGAAGAGCCGGTCGGTTTACACTAATCGGAGATCAGCTTTACAAGAAAGCTTTCTCGTGCCCTTTGCTGAAATGTGTAAGCTCGGAGGACTCAGCTTACATCCTCCAGGAAGTACATCAAGGATCATGCGGGGGTCATCCGGGCGGACGCTCATTGGCCAAGAAAATCCTCTTGGCCGGATACTTTTGGCCAACTTTACAAATAGATGCCGCTCGGACAGTATCTACATGCCTTTCATGCCAGAAGTATCACAACTTCTCCCACCGACCGGCAAAGGAGATGAAGGCATCAACCATCTCATGTCCGTTCGATCAATGGGGAATGGATATTGTGGGTCCATTTCCGATGGCGACCGGGCAGAGGAAATTTTTACTAGTGGCGGTAGACTATTTCTCCAAGTGGGTGGAGGCCGAGCCGCTGGCAAAGATCAATGGTTAAAAATTCATCTGGCAACACATCATTTGTCGGTTCGGCATCCCTCGCCGACTAGTGTCCGACAACGGGCGGCAGTTCACAGGGAAGATGTTAGAGGATTGGTGCAAAAGCTACGGCATTGAGCAACATTTCACGTCCGTGGCCTATCCTCAGAGCAACGGTCAAGCTGAAGTCGCCAACCGGGAAATTCTTCGTATTCTGCGCGCTCGGCTCGACCATTTGGGAGGGAGTTGGCCGGATGAAGTGCCGAGCGTCTTGTGGGCCATCCGAACGACGCCAAAAGAAGGGACGGGAGTCACACCGTTCCATTTGGTATATGGCGGTGAGGCTGTCATACCGGTCGAAGTCGGCGTTGAGTCAGCCCGGATCCAGAGCTATGATGATGACAACGCCGAACGAAGAAACATGGAGCTGGACTTGGTAGAAGAGGAGAGGGCAAAGGCGTCCGTTCGGCTGATGGCATACCGTCAGCGGATGAAGCAAAACTACAACCGGCGCGTAATTCCCAGATCGTTCCAAGTCGGCGACCTTGTCTGGAAGAAAGTCAAGCCGGTCGGCGACGTCGGCAAGCTTGAAGCTCCCTGGGCAGGCCCTTTCAAAATCATCGAAAAGCTCCGTTCGGGCGCGTATTATCTGGAGGATGAGGACGGACGGCAGCTAGATAGGCCGTGGAACGCGAACCACCTCCAGCCTTACCGGGCGGGGTGAAAGGTGTATCACTGTAAATCACCCTGTGTATTTCATTTTTCGACTAAATACTTGAAATGCAGAGATGAAAAGTCAAAAGAGCGAATATAAGGCATTATCATCGTAAACCGAAGGCCCCCGAGCCGATCGGCCGGGAGGTTTGTATCCGAGCCGGGAGCTCGAAACCGAAGGCCCCCGAGCCGATCGGCCGGGAGGTTTGTATCCGAGCCGGGAGCTCGAAACCGAAGGCCCCCGAGCCGATCGGCCGGGAGGTTTGTATCCGAGCCGGGAGCTCGAAACCGAAGGCCCCCGAGCCGATCGGCCGGGAGGTTTGTATCCGAGCCGGGAGCTCGAAACCGAAGGCCCCCGAGCCGATCGGCCGGGAGGTTTGTATCCGAGCCGGGAGCTCGAACCCGAAGACCCCAGGCCGTTCGGCCGGGCTGCGTATAGAATATAAGCAACGTTCGAAAGCGAAGACCCCGAGCTGTTCGGCCGGGCTGCATACTAGTGTGGCAGGAAGGAAACCAAAGCCCTGCGCTGTTCAGGATGATAGAGGGAGGTTATTGCCTGAAGCGAAGGCCTAAGCCGGTCGGCCGAGTATATGGTTTTCCGAGCCAAGGGCTCGACTACGAAGACCCCGAACCGCTCTGCCGGAGGTATACGGATCAAATTGGCGCCAAACGCTCTAAAAACGGAAGCCCCGTACCATTCGGACGAAGATAAAATTATCCGAGCCAAAATGCTCGAAGCAGACCCTGAGCCGTTCGGCCAGGAGTACGTTCTTGGGTAAAAGGGGCATATGGATTATCCGAGCCAAGCACCCGAATAGTGAAAGCCTCCCGGCCGATCAGATTCGCAAGCGAATGACCCGTGCTGTTCAGCCGGGCATAAATATTGTTCAAGCGCGGGATATGAAGGCCAAGGTCGCTCGACCTGGTAAGGAGTTAGCCTCGAAGGCCGTCTAGCCCAGACGTTAAACCGTAGAGACGAGCCGGCGTCTATAAATCCCCGAGCGGAAGACCGTCGAGCTCCGACGTTAAAAATCGAGAGACGAGCCGGCGTCTATAAATCCCTGAGCGGAAGACCGACGAGCACCGTCGTTAAAGATCGAGAGCCGCGCCGATCGGCTATAAACATCCGCGCCGACGAGCACCGTCGTTAAACATCGAGAGACGAGCTGGCGTCTATAAATCCCCGAGCGGAAGGCCGACGAGCACCGTCGTTAAAGATCGAGAGCCGAGCCGGTCGGCTATAAACATCCGCGCCGACGAGCACCGTCGTTAAAGATCGAGAGCCGCACCGATCGGCTATAAATAACCGCTCCGTCAACCACCGACGATAAAAATCAAGAGACGAGCAAAGGATGGTTAATCGGAATTAAAGAAGCAAACAAGTTTGCGCGCTGAGCGGCTGATCAGGCGCGTAATCAGACATTAAAGATAATTCGCTTGTCTGGCATAGCGAGGTGCCGAGCGGAATGGTTATAAAGAATACTTAGTAAGTTCTTGCCACAATAAAAGGTGAAAGGAACAGAAGATCATCTACTACGCAAGCTAAAAAAGTCATTACAGAGATAATCCTGGCCGAACGGCTGGAATACAAAAAAGTTTATAAAAACGCTCCTCAAACATCAAAATCAAAGAGAGCGTCGGGAATGGTGTCCATCACGCTCGCTATATCTTCGGGGGGGATGGTCAACTCGGCAGACAGGTGACCTTTGGTCTTTAGATATCCCACCGCCGCCTTGATCGCCTCCTCGAACGTGAGGGATATCTTGTCAGTGAACTTCTCTCCGAAGTCCTCCGAACAAAGGAACACTTTCCTCACCTCGTCAGAGCGGGCCGACTCCCCCTCCTGGTATTCCTTGAGCGCGGCATGGGCGGCATCGCTGGTGGCTTGGAGCGCGGCCAGATCTCCGTCGAATCTTTGGAGATCCGCCGAGCGGCCCTCCTTCTCGGCGGCCAACAGGGCGTCCAAGTCTTTGATGCGTTGTTCCAACCCCCTGATCTCCACCTTCATACGGTCCATATCATTGATGGCCTGTTGCTTCCAAGTGGTCGCCGTTTTGAGCTCCTTCTCTCGTTGCTTGATCATCGTTTCGAGCCGAACGACTTTGCTCGCCAAATCGCTAGCCCTTTTCCGTTCGGCATCCAGCGATTTTTTGGCCTTCGCCAGAGCGGCAGCCGACTGCCCGTTACCCCCAACGGTTTGTTGTTTTTTCAACTCGTCCTCCAGCTCGGCCAATCGATTGCTAATAGCGATCTGCTCCACCCAGTTCTACCAACAAATGTCCACAGGTTAGAAACCTAATTCGAATATGCAAATAAAGAAAAGGAGAGCATACCCCGGTGGCCTGTTGAAGGTTGCTATCGCCGAGCTGCCCGGGAGTCATCGTGGCTATGCGACGCCGAGCATCTATCCAAGCTTGGGCAAGAGGGCCCGTCAGAGTAATCTGCTGCTCGGGGACCACTGGCCGATCAGCAGCAGCCATGTACGCCTCTGAGGGGAGGCGCAGAACGGTCTTTATCAAGTTTTGGCCGCTCGGCTCTCTCTGAGAAGCAGCGGCCTTATCGGACGGCCCACCGGCAGAAGAGGAGGGAAGCTCACCCATACGCCTGATACGGCGCAAAGTTCTGGAAGGGCTGGATGGCGGCACCTCCGAGCTGGCCCTCGGAGAACCCTGAGGAGTTGGGGTACTCTCGAGGGAAACCGTCCCGGATAGCACCGGTGCGCCCGCGCTCCGCTCGGGCAGTGGCTCATCAAGGTTAGAGGCAGGGGCAGATTCTGGTCTTCGGCGCTTCCGAGTGCGTAGCGGCACATCATCGGCCGAACGGCCCTCTACCTCAGCCTCGGTAGGAGGTTCCAGGTCACCCGCGGCCTCATTGTGAAAGGCAGGGACATCTGAGGCTTCGGGGACAGTTGGTGCCCCCTCACTTTCTCCACCGGTCGGATCGGATGGAGCAAGGCCCCGCTCGGCGGCCTCCTTGTTCGTCACCTCCTCAATCTGAGTAGCTTTCAGTTTGAGCTTCTCGGTAGCCTTGGCACGCCACATGACTTCAGCTGCAGAAACAAAAAATAAATCAGTTAGAACAAAACAAATGAGAAGATAAGGAAACTTACTCATGCTGTAGGGCAGATCGGCGGGGATAGAAGACAAGCCGAATATATGCATTACTCCCGGAAGGAGCATCTCGTCAATATGATAGCGCTGACCGACTAGCCGTTCGGCTGCATGGAGATAGTCCGCGTCACCTCTAAACTTGCCGAGCTCCGGTTGCGCGGGCATAGCCGTCTGCCACTTGGTGCGGAAAGTCGGCCGCTCGGGAAAACGTATATAGAAAAAATGCTCCTTCCAATGTTTGTTGGAGCTCGGCATATGATCAAAAAGCACGAAGCCTATCCTAGACTGGAAAACAAAGGTACCCCACTCGGCTTGCTTGGGATAGTAAAAGTAGTGGAATATTTTTGGGTCCAAGGGGATGTTGTTCAGCTTGAACAAAACTATCACTCCGCTCAGCAGCCTAATAGAGTTGGGAACTACCTGGCCGAGCGGAATGCGGAAATAGTTGCAGACTTCTATAAAAAATTTGTGAGGTGGAAAACGCAGTCCGGCCAGAAATTGGTCTCGGAAGAAAAGCACTGTGCCGGACGGCGGTTCATGAGGCCGAGCGGCTGGTGTGGCTAACACTATTTGGTGGTTGGTCGGCAGGTCATAAGTCCGGACGAGACGCAAGGCGTCTTCCTCATCAAAACGGCTCTCCATGGTCGTGTACCATAGACCTGGAGCGCCGCCAGTCGACTGTGAAGTGCTAGTCATGGTCAAGGGACGAGAATATAGAATGCCGAGGGAAGGGGTGAGCAAAGAATGGAGCAGAAGCCGATTGAAGGAAACAGGTAACAAACAGAAGAAAGTGCTGGGAACAAGAGAAAAGGCCTTACAAACAAAGAAGATGATCGACGAAGGGCCGAGGTTTGCCGAAGAGTTGAGGGGCGAGGTTGCCGGAAGAGAATACGAGCAGAGAAGTGCCGGAGGAGAATGAAGCAGCGAGGCGGCGGCGGAAGCGGAGCCGCAAGCTTTATATTGCCGCCCGGAAGCAACCTCCACCGTCCGATCCAGGTCGTCGATATCGAGGTTTTCATCGGATCGTCCGTTTCAAATGGCGGCTGTCCCATCGGAAGTGACGTAACCGCCATACTCTGACAAATGCACGGTCGCCACATGTCTGCCGGTTACTAGCCGCATTTAATGAGCTCCCCTTACCGTGCGCAGAGCACGTGATGGGTAGTGGGGGAGAACAACGAACATCGATTCCCAGAAAATACAAGGCATGGACAAAGTGTCGCCGGACAGACAGATATCGCCGCACGGAGGAGCATCTTTATGCCTGGCCGAGCGGCCTAAGGCAATGATCATTGTTCGACAGATCGGCAGTCCAATCAGTCGGACTTTGCCTCCTTCGACTAGACTCGAGAGGAAGGCAAGTGATCCGGCGGTAAAAATCCGGAACCCCATAAGGAGTCAACGCTGAGGGGAGGTCAAAGGGTCCAGGGGCTCGCCGGAAAAGGGCGAGCCGACCGGACTCAGAAGAAAGAGAAATCTGATAGTAAAAGGCACCCTGGTAGGGACCAGGGGTCCGACGCTCAAATAAAGTAGTGCGTAATGACCGAGCGGAAGGAGGTGCCGCCCGGACGGCGCAAAGAATCAAGGCCGTCCGGACGACGTTCATCGCCCGCTCGGCGGGCCGGGCACCCCAGTCAGACGGTGGGTAAAAGACGGGGACATCTTCTGACAGCCGTCAAGTCGTATGGCTGTGCCATACTCTAGTCTGACAACGGGTGGTCCTGCCGTCCCATCAAAGAACATGATCGGACTGTGGCAGCATGGTGTCAGGTAAGCTCTCTGACAAGTGCATACCGTGGTATGGGTTGCTGACACGTACGCTCCTCGGTGGGCGTGCATCAGTTCCTTCTCCGTCTTATATAAAGAGGTCATTACTTCGCCAAAGGTACGCAGAATACGAATTTGGCATCCACTTTCTCCACCACTTACCTGACTTGAGCGTCGGAGGACCGTCGCCGGGACACCCCTCCCGGCTCGGTTTTGTTGCAGGTTCGCCGGAGCACTCGAGGATCCAGCGGAGAGCGCCACGTGCCCAGCGTCCACTGACTCTTGATTCGGACAGGATCATGTGGTAAGAGGAAATGTAATCTATAAGCAAAATTACTTAGTAAGCGCTATCTAACTCACAAAATCTTGATATGCATGTACATATATCTATAACATAAACTAACTGAATGCTTACTGAAAACTACTCATGCTCATCTAATAGTAAAGGAATCAAATAGGCTGAAATGCTAAACATGTAAAGCTACTCATGCTCTTCTAATAGTAAAAGAATCATAACAAACTGAAATGCTAAACATGTAAAGCTACTCATGCTCTTCTAATAGTAAAAGAACAATGCATACTAGAATGCTAAACATGTAAAGCTAATCAGAATAACATGCTAGCATAAGGAAAACTAAAACTTGTTGAGTTTTAAACACTTTCTGAATCTTATTTCACTTGCTTAAAAACTTATTCTTTTATTTCACTTGTTTAACACATATACTTTAATACTTTTATACTTATGTGAAACTTATTTTACTTGTTCAAAAGCTTATACTTATAATACTTCAAATAATAATCAACTTTCTTCTTGGGCCCAGGCGTAGTACCATCTTATGCGCGTTCTCTAATAGGTTGGGGTAGTGAGCCACCAATCCTAAAAGAGCAGACCTCGGTCTACTAGGGCCAAGACCCTGGAATTAGACACCTGGATTTGTTTAACGACAACCTCGGATGTCGGGTACTAGCCTCTTCAAAGTAAAATATCTTAATTACTTCTTCTTTAAATGTCTTGGCATTTTAATAAGCACCTTGTGTGCCAAAATCCCTAAAGTCTTGACTTTGGGATCTACTTAAGGCCTTGGCCTTTTTCTTTCGTTTCTTTATCTTTCTTATACTTATTTATACTTCTAAAAGAATACTTCTTTTAAAAAGAAACTGAAATGTTTAAGCAAATTCTAACTTTGAAATGCTTAAACCAAAAATCTGCTTACTATACTTATAAAATCTGCATACTATTCTGCATACTATACTTGTAAAGATCTGCATATCATACAAGCTTAAACTAAATCTAAAACTTGTTGGAATTAAAATCTTAAATCTTGCTACACCAGAGATAAAGAAGGAGAGCAAAGAATGCATGCTACTCAATAATCTCTAGCTATTCCAATGCTAAACCAACAAAACTGAATCTGTTTAAGGTCACAAGCAACCTAAAAGCATAGAACTATCTCATACTAAAAAGAACTAAAAACAATAATCCATTAACTGAACATACATACGTTGATCATATCAAACTAATTAAACCTCATCCTAGAACCAACTAAGGTGAGAGTTCTGTACAGTATGTTTAACAACCCATACGTCTCTAAAGGTCTACTAGGCACAAAACCATTTTACCACATCCTCATTTAGAGGGCTTTTCCTACACATGGCAACAAGGAGAAAATTAAATACTAAGATGTTACATGCTCTCATTTACAAATCTAAACAAACTAAATTTGGTTCTATGGCAGCAAGCTTCAAGATAAACCGAATCTAAGGCTGTTCATGTTATTCTAATAGCAAGAAAACATTATAATTCAATATTGCTCATGCTCGAATCCATAGCAAAGAAATGGAAAATGAAATCTGATCATGTATATTCAGGTGGCAAGAAACTTAATTCTGAATGCTTGAAATAAATAACATGTATATATAGTTGCTCATGTTATTCTAATTAACAGAAAATCTAAGTTGCATGCTTGGAACAAGAAGGCAGTGGAATAAGAAGCAGTTCACGTTTGGTACAAGCCTTCTGCCAATACAAAACATAAGGAAAAGAAACAACAGAGTTTCTGCTGCTATCAAAACTAACACGTGATATACTAAACACATGATGTTCATGTCTAGTTAATTGCATATAAACTGAAATCTGTAAAGCTAACCTAAGATGAAATACTTAAACACATGCTAAAACCATTAAAATCCCTTCTCCTCTTCTTTATCAAACTCACGACAGCAAAGGTAAATTAACCAAGCTAGGGCAGCAAAAGGGAAATTAACCAACAAAGGAGAATTATACAACAAAGAGGTAAAGTCTAAACAACATGTTGTGATAAAAACTGAACTTGCTGTTCTCTTTAAAAAAAACTTCTCATACACATTAAGGCTAAATCTGTTACAGCAGGTTCCAAAGCAAGGAAAAAGAAGACTAATTCCTAGCAACATAATCGGTTACAACAGGTTCCAAAAGCAAGGAAAAAGAAGACTAATTCCCTAACCTATACAACCTTTCCCTTCTCCGTTCCCTTTTGAGGCTTATGGCAACAACCTCAAAACAAGCTCCTTACGACATACATCACAGAAAACAACAGGAAAAAGCAAGAACTCGATAGCTACTCTTACTGCAGGTGAGTAAGCAACTTACCTTCGTGTTCTTGGACTTACAACCGAAGAGGAAGACTTCTACTGCTTCTAGGGTTTTCGGAACTTGCAAGCTCTGACCCTTCCTCGAGCTCACGGTTTCCTCTTGACGAAAGGATCACGAAGATGTGAGGACCTCACGGAGAAAGGTGCTCGCTGGCCGCCGGAGGTGCCCTAGCCTCCAGCTGCGATTTCGTCCGAGAAGAGGAACGGCGCCGTCGGGAGAGAAGGGTGAGGAAAATTTTAGGTTTTGGAAAATAATCCCTAAGTTCTCCCTTTAATAACTAACTATTTCTATTATCCACTACCCTTTAAATATATATCGTCCCTTATTTGAACAACATCACCCGCTGGCACACTTGGTCAGCCGAATCCTCTTAAGACTTGGTTCGGCTGGAGTTCATGGGTTCGAATCTTGGCTTGGATATTTTTTTGTTAAAACTTCCTTTGTTTAGTAAAAATACCAAACGACCTCAAAAAATTGCATAAAAATACTCTAAAAATTTCTAAAAATCTCTAGAATTTTTCTATAGCATTTTTAAATATTGTTAAATTACTTTTGGGACTCGAAATGAGGAAATTTTGGTTGTTACAATTCCCCATTCCTTATAAAAAGTTCGTCCTCGAACTTAGAATAATTCTGGATATTCCTGTCTCATACTGTCCTCATGCTCCCAAGTGACTTCCTCGTACTTCTGGTTCTACCAGATGACCTTCACTAGTGGCACTTCTTTGTTTCTTAGTCTCTTGACTACTCTGTCCATTATCTGTGTAGGTCTGCTCTCGTAGCTAAGATCCTCTTGGATTTGCACTGTCTGAGGCTGAATCACTTGGCTAGGGTCGTGAATGCACTTCTTTAGCATGGAGACATGAAATACATTGTGTATTGCTGACATGTCTTGTGGTAAATCTAGCTTGTAAGCTACCTTCCCAATCCTCTCTGTAATCAAGTAAGGTCCTACATAGCTTCTTGCTAAATCTCATCACTCTCTTCATAGGAGCGACCTTGAGAAAGACTGATTCCCCTACTTGGAATTCCAGTAGCCTATGACGTGTGTTAGCATAACTCTTCTGTCTACTCTGGGCAGTCTCAATTCTCTGTTTGATCTTTTGGATAGCCTGAGTGGTCTCATCTATCATCTCTGTCTGAATGCCCAGCTCCACTTCCATTTCTTTTCTTTCACTTGCTTCTTGCCAACACATGGGTGATCTGCACTTTCTGCCATACAATGCCTCATATGATGCCATCTTGATGGTAACCTGATAACTATTGTTGTAGGCAAATTCAGCTAAGCACAGATACTTGTACCAACTTCCCTTGAAATCTAGCACACAAGCTCTGAGCATATCTTCTAGGATTTGATTTACTCGCTCTGTCTGTCCATTAGTCTGAGGATGGAAGGCTGTGCTGAACTTGAGTTTGGTGCCTAGTGCATTCTGAACACACTCCCAAAAGTGAGAGGTGAAACATCCATCTCTATCAGAAACAATAGATTTAGGAACTCCGTGAAGTTTGATCACCTCCTTAATATACAGTTGTGCCAACTGCTCTATAGAGTGGGACACCTTGATGGCTAGGAAATGAGCAGACTTAGTCAATCTGTCCACTACTACCCATATTGCGTCATATCCATTTGTAGTTCTTGGAAGACTTGTTATGAAGTCCATGGATATGTCTTCCCACTTCCACTCTGATATTGGAAGAGGTTGTAACATTCCTCCCGGTCTCTGGTGTTCTTCTTTGACTCTATGGCATGTCAGGCAGGTACTGACATATTTAGCAACGTCTCTTTTGAGTCTAGACCACCATAACCTCTGTTTCATGTCTTGGTACATCTTAGTGGAACTAGGATGCATGGAGTAAGGGGTACTATGGGCTTCTTCTAAAATTTTCTTTCTCAACTCTTCATCATTGGGAACACAAAGGCGACTCCCCTGATAAAGAATTCCACTGTCTGATACTCGAAACTCCGATTTGTCTTCTTCTTGTATCCCTTGCTTGATTTTCTGGATATCTAGATATTCACTTTGCTTTCTCTGTATATCCTCAAGTAGGATTGACTCTAAGGTCAATGCAGAGAGTTGCCCATAAATAATTTCCATTCCAAAATCTGACAACTCCTTCTGCAGTGGCAGGGCTAATGATGACAAAGACATCAGGGATGCACTGGATTTCCGGCTTAGTGCATCTGCCACTTTGTTAGCGTTGCCTGGGTGGTAGAGGATTTCACAGTCATAGTCTTTGACCAACTCTAGCCACCTACGTTGTCTCATGTTTAAGTCTTTCTGGGTAAAGAAATACTTTAAACTCTGATGGTCAGTGAAGATTCTACACTGGACTTCATACAAATAGTCTCGCCAGAGTTTCAGTGCAAAGACCACAGCTGCCAGCTCAAGATCATGAGTGGGGTAGTTCTTCTCGTAGTCTTTGAGTTGTCTGGAAGCATAAGCTATAACTTTTCCTTCTTGCATGAGTACAACTCCTAGGCCTATCTTGGAAGCATCACTGTAGATGTCAAAACTCTTGTCACTCTCTGGAACAGTCAGGATAGGAGCACTGGTCAATCTCTTCTTCAATGCTTGGAAACTCTGCTCACATTTGTCTGACCATTCAAACTTCTTGTTCTTCCTAGTGAGGGCTGTTAGTGGAGAGGCTATCCTGGAAAAGTCTTCCACGAATTTCCTGTAGTATCCAGCTAAACCAAGGAAACTTCTGATCTCTCTAACGTTCTTGGGCCTATGCCAATTATTGACTGCCTCTATCTTGGCAAGATCCACTTGGATGCCTTCTTTAGAAATAATGTGACCTAGAAACGCCACCTGATTTAATCAGAACTCGCACTTCGAGAATTTGGTATAAAGCTTTTCTGCTGTAGGGTCTGCAGGACTATTCTCAAGTGCGTGTCATGCTCCTCTAGGGTTCTAGAATAGACTAAAATGTCGTCGATGAACACGATGACAAATTTGTCAAGGTATTCTCTGAACACTCTGTTCATCAAGTCCATGAAGACTGCAGGTGCATTAGTCACACCGAAAGGCATAACTACAAACTCGTAGTGTCCGTATCTAGTCCTGAAAGCTGTTCTGGGTATATCACTTTCTTTCACTTCCAACTGATGGTACCCAGAGCGCAGGTCTATCTTAGAGAACACGGTTGCCCCTCTTAACTAATCAAATAAATCATCGATTCTGGGAAGAGGGTACTTGTTCTTGATTGTCACTTGGTTCAGAGCCCTATAATCTATGCACATCCGCATAGATCCGTCCTTCTTCTTGACAAACAACACAGGGGCTCCCCCGGGTGAATGACTAGGGCGGATGAATCCCTTGTCACGTAGCTCCTGAAGTTGTTCTTGTAACTCTTTCAGCTCTGCAGGAGACATTTGGTACGGAGCTTTTAAAATTGGATCGGTACCCGGAAACAACTCAATTTCAAACTCTACTTCTCTGTTGGGAGATAGTCCAGGTAGCTCTTTTGGAAATACCTCTGGACACTCACAGACTACCCGAACGTCTTCTTGCTTGGGTCTTTGTTGTTATCATTGTCCTTCCAGTTCTAATTCTTGACTGGGGTTTCTGACTCCCCACTGTCTTGTCCTCTATATTCACATCTAGTTATGCAGGAAGAGAAAACTAGGCATAATTCTTAACTTTTAAACACATATGAGTATCTAAACATTTCTCTATACTGCAAGCACTAAAGGAAAAGCATAAAGAAAGTATAAATACATTCTTACTTGAAGACGGCAAGACTGGTGCAGATGTGTGATGCTGGAGAAATGGGACCTGCTCTGATACCAACTTGTAACGACCACCCTTCTTACTACTACTACTCTCTAAGGATGACCGTTACTTAACTACTAACTCTACTTAACCGGTATGATCGAAACCATGAGGAGTCTCTACCGAAAAATTTCGGCAGCATCTCCCCTGTACCGATGACCATAAAATGAGATACATACATAGTATACTTCAGCCACAGGTGGTTGGAACATATATCAAACAACCACGCAGTTCATATATAACCAAAATAATCAACTCTCACAAAGCACGATAAAACGATCCATAGAATAGCATGTACAAGTTCTAAATTCTTTTAACAATTTGACGAAAACAGTCTTAATAAATTCTTGGCAAATCCCCAGATCTCTCCCATAGTCCTGGCATCACACATCATCAAACACCTCCTAGTCGCCTTCCTTTGCTATATCCTTTCCTTTCCTTTATCTGCAGTAAGAGGAAATGCAATCTATAAGCAAAATTACTTAGTAAGCGCTATCTAACTCACAAAATCTCGATATGCATGTACATATATCTATAACATAAACTAACTGAATGCTTACTGAAAACTACTCATGCTCATCTGATAGTAAAGGAATCAAATAGGCTGAAATGCTAAACATATAAAGCTACTCATGCTCTTCTAATAGTAAAAGAATCATAACAAACTGAAATGTTAAACATGTAAAGCTACTCATGCTCTTCTAATAGTAAAAGAACAATGCATAATGGAATGCTAAACATGTAAAGCTAATCAGAATAACATGCTAGCATAAGGGAAACTAAAACTTGTTGAGTTTTAAACACTTTCTGAATCTTATTTCAATTGCTTAAAAACTTATTCTTTTATTTCACTTGTTTAAAACTTATATTTTAATACTTTTATACTTATATGAAACTTATTTTACTTGTTCAAAAGCTTATACTTATAATACTTCAAAATAATAATCAACTTTCTTCTTGGGCCCAGGCGTAGTACCATCTTATGCGCGTTTCCTAATAGGTTGGGGTAGCGAACTACCAATCCTAAAAGAGCAGACCTCGGTCTATCAGGGCTAAGACCTTGGAATTGGACACCTGGATTTATTTAACGACAACCTCGGAAGTCGGGTACTAGCCTCTTCAAAGTAAAATATCTTAATTACTTCTTCTTTAAATGTCTTGACATTTTAATAAGCACCTTGTGTGCCAAAATCCCTAAAGTCTTGACTTTGGGATCTACTTAAGGCCTTGGCCTTTTTCTTTCGTTTCTTTATCTTTCTTATACTTATTTATACTTCTAAAAAAATACTTCTTTTAAAAAGAAACTGAAATGTTTAAGCAAATTCTAACTTTAAAATGCTTAAACCAAAAATCTGCTTAATATACTTATAAAATCTGCACACTATTCTGCATACCATACTTGTAATGATCTGCATATCATACAAGCTTAAACTAAATCTAAAACTTGTTGGAATTAAAACCTTAAATCTTGCTACAACAGAGATAAAGAAGGAGAGCAAAGAATGCATGCTACTCAATAATCTCTAGCTATTCCAATGCTAAACCAACAAAACTGAATCTGTTTAAGGTCACAAGCAACCTAAAAGCATAGAACTATCTCATACTAAAAAGAACTAAAAACAATAATCCATTAACTGAACATACATACGTTGCTCATATCAAACTAATTAGACCTCATCCTAGAACCAACTAAGGTGAGAGTTTTGTACAGTATGTTTAACAACCAATAAGTCTCTAAAGGTCTACTAGGCACAAAACCATTTTACCACATCCTCATTTAGAGGGCTTTTCCTACACATGGCAGCAAGGAGAAAATCAAATACTAAGATGTTACATGCTCTCATTTACAAATCTAAACAAACTAAATTTGGTTCTATGGCAGCAAGCTTCAAGATAAACCGAACCTAAGGCTATTCATATTATTCTAATAGCAAGAAAACATTATAATTCAATACTGCTCATGCTCGAATCCATAGCAAAGAAATGGAAAATGAAATCTGATCATGCATATTCAGGTGGCAAGAAACTTAATTCTGAATGCTTGAAATAAATAACATATATATATAGCTGCTCATGTTATTCTAATTAACAGAAAATCTAAGTTGCATGCTTGGAACAAGAAGGCAGTGGAATAAGAAGCAGTTCACGTTTGGTACAAGCCTTCTGCCAATACAAAGCATAAGTAAAAGAAACAACAGAGTTTCTGCTGCTATCAAAACTAACACGTGATATACTAAACACATGCTGTTCATGTCCAGTTAATTGCATATAAACTAAAATCTGTAAAGCTAACCTAAGATGAAATACTTAAACACATGCTAAAACCATTAAAATCCCTTCTCCTCTTCTTTATCAAACTCACGGCAGCAAAGGTAAATTAATCAAGCTAGGGCAGCAAAAGGGAAATTAACCAATAAAGGAGAATTATACAGCAAAGAGGTAAAGTCTAAACAACATGCTGTGAAAAAAATCCGAACTTGCTGTTCTCTTTAAAAAAAACTTCTCATACACATTAAGGCTAAATCTGTTACGGCAGGTTCCAAAGCAAGGAAAAAGAAGACTAATTCCTAGCAACATAATCGGTTACAGCAGGTTCCAAAAGCAAGGAAAAAGAAGACTAATTCCCTAACCTATACAACCTTTCCCTTCTCCCTTCCCTTTTGCGGCTCACGACAACAACCTCAAAACAAGCTCCTTACGACATACATCACAGAAAACAACAAGAAAAAGTAAGAACTCGATAGCTATTCTTACTGCAGGTGAGTAAGCAACTTACCTTCGTGTTCTTGGACTTACAACCGAAGAGGAAGACTTCTACTGCTTCTAGGGTTTCCGGAACTTGCACGCTCCGACCCTTCCTCGTGCTCACGGTTTCCTCTTGACAAAAGGATCACGGAGATGTGAAGACCTCACGGAGAAAGGTGCTCACCGGGCCGCCGGAGGTGCCCTAGCCTCCAGCTGCGATTTCATCCGAGAAGAGGAACGGTGCCGTCGGGAGAGAAGGGTGAGGAAAAGTTTAGGTTTTGGAAAATAATCCCTAAGTTCTCCCTTTAATAACTAACTATTTCTATTATCCACTACCCTTTAAATATATATCGTCCCTTATTTGAATAACATCACCCACTGGCACACTTGGTCATCCGAATCCGCTTAAGACTTGGTTCGGCTGGAGTTCGTGGGTTCAAATCTCAGCTTGGACATTTTTTTTCAAAACTTCCTTCGTTTAGTAAAAATACCAAACGACCTCCAAAAATTGCATAAAAATACTCTAAAAATTTCTAAAATTCTCTAGAATTTTTCTATAGCATTTTTAAATATTGTTAAATTACTTTTGGGACTCGAAATGAGAAAATTTGGGTTGTTACATTATTAATGCATACAATGACCCATAAAATTAGGAAACTCATGGTTATGGTATTGGGAATATTTTAAGATGTTTTATTAGAATTTAGGGTTGTTTAAATATTGTATAAATATTTGGGGATCTTTATATTTCATGTAGTAGGACCATTGAAATGATGTGTTGATATGCTAGTTTGGTTATCACATGCTATAGTTTAGTTCGGTTTGTATCATGATAAATGTTATGAAATCAATAACCTTAACAACTCATCAAAATGATAAAAGTTAGGATCCTTAGGGTTCAACTAGTTAAGCTATAAATCATGTCTTTCCCTTACCATCGTATTTAAGTTGCTATGCATGCTCATGCTATATTGATGCACAAGTCTATGCTTAAGATTATGATATGAATTTACATGCTTATGGTTAGGTTTACAATTATGTCATGTTTAAGTTGCTATGCATTCTCATGCTATGTTGATGCACAAGTCTATGCTTAAAGCTTATGTTATGAACTTGCATGCTTATGTTAAGATTTATGATTACGCCCATGTTAAGTAGTGATCGAGTTTATGTTGAGTGAACGATTATTCTTATGTCTATGTTATGTAATAATGTAGTTGAGTGTGACCGGTGTCCATATCCCAGGAGCTTACCAAAATCTATGCAGTTGAGTGTGACTAGTGTCTATAGCCCAAGAGCTCACCAAAATCTACACAGTTGAGTGTGACTAGTGTCCATAGCCCAGGAGCTCACCAAAATCTATGTGGTTGAGTGTGACTGATGTCCATAGCTCAGGAGCTCACCAAAATCTACACGGTTGAGTGTGACGGGTGTCCCTAGTCCAGAAGCTCACCGAATTTCATGTGGTTAAGTGTGACCGGCGTCCTTAGCCCGGGAGCTCGCCTACCCCACATGGTTATGGTTATGTACATGCTCATGATTAAGTCTATTCTTATGCACATACTTATGTACATGCTCATGATTAAGTCTATTCTTATGTATATGTTTATGCTATGTAAGTGTGCTTATGTTTATACTTATGTACATGCTCATGATTAAATCTATTCTTATGTGTATGTTTATGTCATGCAAGTGTGCTTATGTTTATACTTATGTACATGCTCATGATCAAGTCTATCATTATGCCTAGTTCATTTACCATTCTGTTGTTTATGCTCTCATGCTTATGTCGATGCCTATGCTTACATTCATAGTATGTTAGTAGGAAGGTCCCAAGTTATCTAAAATGTGATTTCCCTTAATACACTAGATTATAAGCACTAACTATTGCATAACACGATTTTGAATATGCTGAGTCTCTCGATTCAAAGATTTTAACTTTTTTTAGATAATGGGATGAATGGGACAGGAGGCATTGCCCAGTGAGCTAGCTCGGGATAATGATAGTACAATCCGAAGACCTTCCAGTTTAGTTTTCGCATTAAGTTATGTTTTAAGAATCATCTATGTAATTTCATTGAATTGAGAACCCACTATGGAAGTATGAGTAAGTGACATCTGTAATTATATTTATATAAATTGTTATGAAAGAAAATATAAGCAAAAATAAGGGAAAACAAGGAAGAAAAAAAACTAGGGGCATTACAAGATGAATCCCATTTACATCACTCACATCCTTCCATATAACTTATTGCATACCTAGTAATCGACTTTATAATTCACCCTGTTACAGGTGACATTTGTTGATACCAAAGTATACTACTCTTTATATATGAAATCATAGTGACTTCAGGTCTAAGGACTATTCATACTAATAGTCACTATGAGAATATTTATGACACTCATACAATGATCCATGAAACATTCTCATGGTAGATTATTTTGTATATATTCTCTAATATATATACCCGTGTATTAATTTGATATCTCATATCAATGACTTGTGAGATTAAGTCATCTGTTAATTTACATGCTACTATCAACACATTAATATTATCCTTGTATATTAATACTTGACTAGGAATTGTTAAGAGTAACATTATATATCCCACTATCAATTCAACCAATTGATATGTTATAGACTAGAACCTATATCCTAGGATATTATTAAACTTATTCGTTCAGCACTAAACTGAAGTAAATATAATAATCAAAATTTCTTTTATTAATTAATGAAATATAATATAAAAAGTATCAATGTCAATCATCTTATAATTGGTACTAAGGGCTAATACTAGCATCCACCACCATCCACACTTGGTCGGAGGTATTCCTTCGACCATCTCTACTCCATCCCATAAGAGGAAACAAGATTCTCTCTCATCCATCCTCATCCACTGATGCTCCTCTCCCTCTTATCCACCACCTCCATCTCCAATGGCAAACCTTCATCCATTGAGGAGAAGAGATGAGAGGGGATTCCCATCATTATATCCATACTCATTAACCACCAAAACCTTAAGGATGGGGATTCCCTTCCTCATTAAAGGAATCATTTCATCCATTGGAGCTTTGAGATTCCTAGCTTCGGCCGCATCCATCCATCGCTTCTCTGTGAACTTTGGGATTCCAAGCTCCACACACAACTCCACCATGAGCTCTTAGGATTTCAACTCTTGATCTACATTGCCCATTTTCTAAGCCGAAGACTCCACATGTAGAAGAGAGGAATGCATGGGGATTCCCTACTTCTAATCCACAAGCATCATCCATGCTTCATTCATTCCGATCAAGGGAAGACTCCATCATCTCTGGTGTTTAGTTGTCTTTTGGCTTATTTGTTGAATGAGTTGTTTGATCCCCTTACAATGTTCTTACTTTTGTTAATACATTTTAATTCATTAAATTCTTGCAATTGTTGTTTGTTTGAATGTTAGTGATGCTCGTTACTTGTTTAAATTGCAAGTAGGTTAGATTAGGAATGCTTTACTCTATGTTATCATTAATTCCTTTGCAATTGTAGGTTAGATTAGACTAGAATGTTTTTTCTATTTATTAGTCTTAACATTGAATCCAAAACAAACCCCCATTTACAACAATAAAAATCCAAATCCCATTTACAAATAAATTGATTGTAAGATTATCACTTGCTGACTACATTTCTAAAGAGAGACAATCCATGTCATTCTCTACGCTATACTAGTGTAGAGGTGCTTAGTAAATTGAATTATAATCGTAGTATGACATTGATAAGGCCTAAAATCTATATTAAATGTCACAAATAAGCTTATCAAATTGTACAAATGTATTTTCCACTGAACCCCTTAAATTAATGATAATGTTGTAGTAACGAGCCCAGGATCGATCCGAGGAACCAACAGTATGATGTAATCTTAGGATCGTATTTTTATTCCTATTTTTGGGGTTTTCGATATAAAAATGGAGTTGGGGGTTTTAAAGCTTTGAATATAAATCTACAAAGGAAAACACAGCAATTAAAGAGATTAACCTAAAGCAAGAATGAAATCTAACAATGTGCCAATGTTCCAACCATAATGCATTGTCACCCTACATTATAATTAAACCATCAACACATTTAAACTAAATATGAAATAACGAGACAGGAATAAAATCTGATCTAAAACAAGATGTAAACCCTAACTTAGAACTTAAACTCTAAACAATTAATCAAGCACAACTTAAACTCAAATTAAACTACAACAAGGTAAAGAAATACTAAATTACTTGCATAAAAACATAACAACCATTAAAAGAAACAGGTTCTAAGCTACAAAACAATAATAAAAGTAAACTAAACCCTAACCAATCCAATCCCTCAACCAATTCCACAAAACTTCACACTCAAGCCGTCACACAAGAGGCCAAAATCGAGACCACCCAATTTCGGACCTTAGTGGAGATTCTAAGCTGCAAATCAGTTCGAGGAATGCTCACAAGTGCCGACGAACCACCCCCGACACTGGAAACAACCCAAAACCCAAGAAAATGCCGAAAATCTGGAAATCTGTCTCTGGATCTGATGGAAG
Organism: Zingiber officinale; assembly: GCF_018446385.1. NCBI lineage: Eukaryota > Viridiplantae > Streptophyta > Magnoliopsida > Zingiberales > Zingiberaceae > Zingiber > Zingiber officinale. The sequence continues at coordinate 66,573,003 of NC_055998.1, forward strand.
GCTGTGGAACGCGGATGAACGTCGAGTGAAGCTCAATAACGCCGGCGGACCACCTCCAAGCGCCACTGATGGGAATCGGAGTCGCCGATTGGAAGACCACCTCCAAATCGGGCTGGAACAGAGAAGATCCGAGAGCAGATTTCCGTCGGAGAGAACACACAACGACGGTTCCAAATGATCGGGATGAGCTGCTGTAGAGATTATCCACCGAGGTTGAAGCTTTGGAAATGGATTGGAGAAGGAAAGGGGTCGAAATCCGAAGAAATGTCGCCGGGACGAAGCTTCTGTGCGTGGAGAGATCGACGAAGGAAGCTGGGTACTGTAGCTTCTGTTTTGAATCAGATCTGGATCTGAACGGACGGCTGGGATTGATTTGGAGCTAAATCAACGGTGAAAGTTTGCCCAAAATCCGATCTGAAGGTACTGATGTTGATCTAGGGTCTGGATCTACTCTCCCGTAGGTCGGATCGATCAGATCATCACTGGATGGCCCGGATCTGCACAGTCGTCATTGAACGGTCCAGATTAATCCGGCTGGATCAATGGCTGGATGAACTCATATCTAGATCAAAACTTCTGGATCTTCATCAATGGCTTAGATCTGCTCCCCATTAGGTTGGATCGGCCAGATCTTCAACGGATGGTTCAGATCTGTCCTATTCTTGATGAACGGTCCATAATGCTTCAAAGCTTGATCTTCTTGTTTGGACTCCAATTCAAGCCCAATTTCGGTCCAAATAGATCCAAATCTAAGATCCTTTGATGCCCGCAAAATAAGAATTAAATATTAGCATCAAATAACACCAAAAAATAATATAATTTGCAATTAAGTCTAAAAATACACACTATGCACAAAATGTGATATAACCATGATTTAAACTATGAAATCAACATCAAACCATGCATATATGAATCAAAATAATGCAGTAAAATCATGATTATCAAATCCCCCACACTTAGTCTTGAACGTCCCGTGAAAGTAAAGAAAACTAAAAATCATCTCCACAAAAATTCCCTAGCAATACCTAGAAGATAATAAAAAGAATTTAACTAAGACCATCTAAAGATCACAAACAATCATGAATACAATCCAAACAATAATCAGTAGATATGGTAATTTCAATCCAAATGAAAAATAAAGCAAGATGCAATCTCACAAAGGATTTACCTAATCTATCTCTCACACTCAAGCATATGTATAAGTGGAGCTCACTCAATGCAACTCACAACATTTCACTACCATAAGCTTGCTTATATTCTACTTCTCCACCACTATAAAACATAGCATACATGAATTAAAAGGATTTAATCATGAAGAATTGAAATGGAAGCAAAAGAGAACAATGAAAATGGATGAAATAGGCAAAAGAAAAGGCTTAAATGAAGAAAATGAGAGAATGAGAGTATGAGAGGAATATACTTGATGAGTTGACCATTTTGATGTGAAAAGAGATAAATACCATTTGTTTTTAATAATTCAACATATCAAGCTAACCTCCCCTTCAATTTGATGGAAAACAAAGAATCTTGATACTCTTTTGATACACTCTTTGGATGTGCCATTTTTCTCTTCTTCACTTCACTGTTTTTTTTTTTTTTTTACTTCATTTCCAGCACTTTGCAATCTAAACAATCTTAAATCGCAATCATCTTATAGAGAAGAGCTCCCTCCCCCACACTTAAAATGTTGGCCGTCTCGGACAATAGAACATATCCAATCCAAGTTTATACCTCTAGCCACTGTTTTTTTTTCTTTTGTCTGCAGATTCTGCATTTCTGCATTTCTGTGCATTTCTAGTCCTGCTGATTGTACACAATTCTAGCAAATCTACTTCTGCACTTAAATCTTTATGCTCTGGTTTCTTCATACAAATCATTGTACGTGATTGCAGAAACTAACTATACAACTAGCAACTGTAATGCAGCTGGCCAAATCACAATTTCAACAATATGCAGTTCCAGTGAGCTTAAGAAACTGATTCAAGATCACACCAAAATTCATCTCCAATTCAATCAAAATAGTTTGAAGTTTAAGCTTCAGAAACTCAAGTTTTCCAGAATTGCAAATCTGAATTGTTTCATCTTCGTTAACTCAATTACAGGTTTCATTTCCGCAGAATTCACAAAACTGCAGCCATTCAGAAATCATATTTTTCTGTTCTGTTTTCTTTGAAATTCAAAGATTTCAAAAATTTGAAGCTATTCCCTGGCCCACAACAATGTATCTCAACAAAACAATTTCAAAGATTACATCTCAAATTCTGCACTTGTTCAGATTTTGGTGAATCTGGATTCAGAATTCTGGAAATACAGCACTTCAATTCAATATCAATAATCCCAGCATTTCAGAATACTCTTCATATCCACTCATAATCAATCCTACCTTCGAAAAACAATCCATTCGAATCTTTTTCAAAGAATTTCAACTCACTGAATGTAGCTGGCCAATTCCAAAAATCAGCAAATGTTTGCATTTTACAGTTCCAGCAAGCTCAAGAATTGGATTTTCTGGTTCCCTTTGCAGCATGTTGAGATCTTGCTTGCTGTCCTGAATTGTTATGATGCCTCCAACAGCTGCAAGAAAGCTTCTAAACATGAGTTCATCCTTGCAAGTTTCTAATTCAATTCAGAAATCTATTTTGGTACTGCATTCTGTTGCAGCCTCTGCTACACTGCCTAACATCCTGCTCTTTCAAATCCCACAGCTTTGTCCATCTCTGAACATAAATGGACATTCTACAAACACTATAGTTAACTTCTCTTCTTATATAGCTTGCGTGAATTCTTGACTACAATTAGCTGCTCAAAACTCTATTCACAGCAACCTCTGAAAATACAGCAAATTAAAGGACTTAAGCTCAGCTGTTTCTTGAAACCTAGCACAAAATTGTATTCATATGTTCTGATGAAAATACAACTGGACCAATAATGATGCTGCAATTCAGAAATATTCACTGGATCAGTTTCAATGAAATTACAGAATCCAGAATTTCTCAAGTTAAACTCCAGAAATTTAGAACTCTGAATCAGGATTTATAGAATTCTGAAATCTGCCAAATCTGTGAAACACTTGGACATTAGAAACACCATTTGTCAATGAATAAACAAGAATGGAATCTATCACTAATTCGAGAAATGCACAAGAAGCTTAGCACTCTGTAAATGATACACATTATCCAGTCCATTTCTGCCACTTCAGCATCTCTTTCCTTTGTGTTTTTTTTTCTTCTTAAAAATTTCAGAATTTAAACTCACAATGAGACCAACTCAAGCTATAAATCAGCTTCCTATGGTTTTAAAGTTGCAGATATCTAAATCAATGAGGTTTAAGCTGCTCAACTGACCAAAGAAATGCATTTCTTATACACTTACTGCTACCCAACCTCAACCTCTGATAATAACACTAAATTCCAGTTTAAGTCTTGATCAGCTTTAGTGTAACGGCAAGATAAAACTTAAGTTTGACACTCAACATACCAATCTGATACATCCATTTCAGTTTCTTTATGAAGATTCCTCAAAGATGTTACAATTTAGCAATCAAATTCAGCAAGAATTCAAGAGTTTGCAGCTTCGAAAATTCATGGTTTCAAACTTCAGTTTCTTCAAGAGAATGCCAGGTCAAGTATCATCACTTCGATTTCTTGCAGCCTTATTCCTGATCAGAAAATTTGGTTGAAAGATTGGCACAATTTGCACATTCTCTGCTGCAGCTTACAACTTTCTTCATTCTGCATATCAAAATTCAATATCAAATCCTTGCAATTGTTTCCTTCTTCCTTTTCAACGTCTTTGATACTATCTGGAACAGCTTCATGGGCTTGATAGACTTCAATCTGACATTACAGAACTGAGCTTTCTTGAACATCATCTTCAAATTCATTCCTGCAGATTTTTCCTTTCTGTAGATTTCTGCAAGTTTCTAAATTCTGTGTGTCCAACAGCTTATAAATGCATTCATATTACATACACCTAGCTTTTCTTGATCCTTCCATTGAATAGAAAATTCTGCAAGGGGAAATTGGCACATACTGCACATCAAAATCCATGAAATTAGACTCAACTTCACTGGCCTTCACTTGAGAATTTCAATAGGAATTAGATTCGGTTTCTGAAAACTCAGAAACTGAATACTAAGTTTCCAGCTTCAAAACTATCCAGCATTTTTATTCTAGCAGGGTTTTTTTTTTCCAGGTTTAATATCAGCATTTTGATTCCTTACAGCCTCAAATTTTTGCACACTAAAGACTTGAAAAGGGAAGAGCATCAAATAACAATCAACTTGAATTCAGAAATTTTGATTTTAGTTCATAAATCCAAACATCAAAATTAAGGCTGCTAGAAAGTTTCAGAAATTCAGTTTCTAGTTTCAAGTTTAAGAGATTCGATTTTTCTGAAATGATGTAAGCTCATCTTGCGGTTGTCTTTGTTCAAAATTTACCATAGAATTTGGCATGTGCTGTTAAAGCAAATACAGCTCTTACAGATAAACTGGTTGCTGAAATTTGGTTCAGAAATCAGCAGGACTTCGAAAATTTGCAGCTCCCAGTTCACATCATAATTGAGAGTCCTGTTGTATTGGTAGCAGCATTTCTGTCCAATTCGATGTAAGGTTCAACTCTTATCAGCCTTTACATTATGATCTTTTGGACTTAAGTTTCAGGATTCAAGAGTTGCAGCAATTCCAGCTGGAATTATGAAAATTTCAGCTCATACAGTGGTCTCATTTAGCAATAGAATGATTGGAACTTCAATTCAAAACCAGGTTAATCAGAATTAGCATCAGCAGCTCAAGAAATGCATTCTGTTCCAGCAACAAAAATTCAGAATTGATTTTCTTTTCTTCAGTTCTGCATTCACAGTTTTCAGAGCTGAAATTCTACATTTCCAGAAATATCAATTTTAGAAAACCCAGATTCAGAATTTGTGTCAAAAGTCTCTACATGGATTTAATCTCTGCAACTTCTAGCACGACTGAGATTGGACCTTCACTGATCAAAAGCTTGGTACAAAAACTTCAGCATTCAGCTTTCACAGCAACAACAATTTCAGTACTCAGTCATGTCTAGTGCTATTCTCACTGCTGCAACTTACTGCATACTACATTTTTGTTGTGAAGCATTCTCTGGTTTTTTTTCCCAAGCTTAGATAAGGCTTCGTAGTCATCAGATGTTGCATTTTGATTCATTCCTGCATTTAGCATTAGCCCTTCATCCAATTTCCAGACAGCCATTGTTTTTTTTTATGCACAGAAAATGTTTTGAAATTCTTCATTTCGATTCTAGAGTTCAGCATGGTCATGAAAAGTCTGAAATACCATTTGTTTTTACATCTTGCAAGTCTTCCCTTGAATGTTTCAGTCATTAAAATGTTGCATATGACTTTTGATACACTTTGATACCGAATTCCAGCTCTTCATTTTTTTTTCTCTGCACAGATTCTTTATATTAAATACATTTGACTTTTTGTTCTGCACAGATTTTGATATCCTTTCTGTTTTTGCAGCAATCTTTGAATGAAGTATCATTTTATAACTTGAAATCCATCTTGTTTCAGCTTATAATATCAATTAGAAAGTTTCTGCAGCTTCAGAATTCCTGCAATTTGACACCTTCAGAAAAACAATATTCAGCAAAGCAAATTGCTGAAAAGATAGCAGACAACATCTTTCAGCAATTAATTCCAAGTAATTTTCTTCCATTCCATAACTGCACAACAGTATGCCCTCATCCAGCAACTAACCATTCTTTAACATGCAGTGAATCACTTCAAAATTTCTTCCCAACAACTACACATGTTCATTAAAATGTGCCCATCAATTTACCACACTGCCTTTCCTTTGTGTTACAGTTTCATTTCCTTGCTCCTGATCAGAGAAAATTTTGCCCCAATGCATTCCTGCAATTCCAACAAGGGATTCGGTTTAAGAATTCCATTTTCTTGCACTGCAATGAGACTAGGCAATTTCAGCAAATCAGTTTCATTGAATTTGCATCCATCTTCCAGCTTAAATTGCCCTCTCAATACATCCATTAGGAGCTAAATTTGATTTTTGTAACTCAGCAGTGTCACTCAAAATTGAATTCCTACATTTCCAGCTTTTGAATTTTTACTTCAGAGATGTCTTTCTATTGCAAAGATAGAGGTTCAAACTGAGCCCTGCAGTAACCCAGCAAATCTCCTCTTTAAATCCTTAACAACCACAGCAACTTCAGAAAATAATGAACCCAATCAATTTGTAGAGAATCCCCATGAACTTCAAACAAATGTAATTCACTCTCACACTTAAACCTTAATCCATCTTAACAATCTAACTCATCAAGAATTCAACCAAAACTCCCAATGAAATTATGACAAACAAAGATAGTCAAGGGTTTGAATGCTAGATGAAATGAAAATGTTTCAAGAAAATTGTGGAGAAAGAAATGGAAAATATGATGGAACAAGAATGACAGTATCCTTTATTTCCATGCATACATATGCTATTGTGACTTTGAAAAGAAATTAAGCAAGTTCTAGAGTTCAATTGCTATGAGTACATGCCACACTACAAGAAAATAAAGTGTAGGCTTGAAGTGGTCCTCTCTAGGCATTTTCATGCAATCAAGCTAAATCGATCAACATGGAATCCACTACCATTTTAACCAAAATCATGTAAGTAGAGTATCCAATCATGTCAAATGACCTAAAGTTGATGATCAAATTTAAGAGAATTTTACCATCTTAAAAGTATCACTAAAAAAATTCATGGAGAATTTTATTCACATGAAATGCTATGTATACTAACAAAATGCAAAGTATGGAAGCAAATGTGGAAATAAAATGCAAAATGTAAAAACAAAGTGCAAATGCAAAGTATGAAACCAAAGAAACGTATAACGAATTTATTAACAAGCATGAATTAAAATGCAAAAGAAAATAAAATTTGAACAAACTCCCCTTTAATTCCCAGTGGTTGAAGAAGGTTTAGAAGTAGTAGCCACCCCGGAAGTGGAGTAATCATGGTTCCACTCAAATTCTTCTTATTACTCATTTTTCCTTTCAAAACTCTCTCCGGAGGTCGTAGGCGGTTCAGTTTTAATACCCACTCCGGAAGCTCATGTTCTCCTACCACATCAATAAAAGAAAATACATCCCACACGCATGTGGGGTAAAAAGAAAATAGGAGAATATCAGTGTGGTTTAAAGATATTTCAATCACAACTAATAAAATCAACAAATGGTACCTCTATAAAATTTTCTGATGTATCACAAACAATATTTACCTTATCATGTTGAAAGGTACCTAGAGTGGTGATTATTACCTCCTCATCATCAACTAAATGCTCAGACTCCAGTTCTGGCGAATGTTCAACTTCATGTAGTGATTCTTGGGTGTTTGGCTCCATAGCACAAGTCCCTACACTTACATCCTCCATTCTTGGTGATTCTTGAGGTAATGCTTCCAGTAAGCATTCCCCTACACATAAATTATCTTCTGCAACAAGACCTGCATCATTCACATCATCTAAAGCAACAACATTAGTTGAATCAAAAATTTGAACAACTACATCATCATCACAAATAATTCTAGAAAAATCTTGCGAAGAAATGGAAGTAGGGTCAGGCCTGACAAGCGCTCCACAATCCATCTCCTCACTGGAGTTTTGCATTTGTAACTGATTGATGGACGATGTAATCTGATCCAATTGACTCTGAATATTCTGTATCCTTGCAAATTGTTGCTCTTGATGCTATCTCATTTGTTGCATAACTTCATTGCATTTCCACATTGATTCTTCAATTTGTTCTTGTGCATCCTCATACCTATTCCGCTGCTCCATAGGTAGGTAGGACTGATAGGACTGAGTCTGATAAAAATAATTCTCCATCCCATCTCCAAAATACTGATGATATGGATCCATGGTCACATGAATTTCCTGTTCTTACACTGAAACACTAGCAAATAAAATCAGAAGACTCAGGAACAAGTACAATCAAACACATGGATATATAAACATGAAATCAATCAAAACAATCCTAAAATTACTAAACATTGCATATTAAAATCCCCGGCAACGGCGCCAAAATTTGATAAGCCCTAAAATCTATATTAAATGTCACAAATAGGCTTATCAAATTGTACAAATGTATTTTCCACTGAACCCCTTAACTAAATGATAATGTTGTAGTAACGAGCCCAGGATCGATCCGAGGAACCAACAGTATGATGTAATCTTAGGATCGTATTTTTATTCCTATTTTTGGGGTTTTCGATATAAAAATGGAGTTGGGGGTTTTAAAGCTTTGAATATAAATCTACAAAGGAAAACACAGCAATTAAAGAGATTAACCTAAAGCAAGAATGAAATCTAACAATGTGCCAATGTTCCAACCATAATGCATTGTCACCCTACATTATAATTAAACCATCAACACATTTAAACTAAATATGAAATAACGAGACAGGAATAAAATCTGATCTAAAACAAGATGTAAACCCTAACTTAGAACTTAAACTCTAAACAATTAATCAAGCACAACTTAAACTCAAATTAAACTACAACAAGGTAAAGAAATACTAAATTACTTGCATAAAAACATAACAACCATTAAAAGAAACAGGTTCTAAGCTACAAAACAATAATAAAAGTAAACTAAACCCTAACCAATCCAATCCCTCAACCAATTCCACAAAACTTCACACTCAAGCCGTCACACAAGAGGCCAAAATCGAGACCACCCAATTTCGGACCTCAGTGGAGATTCTAAGCTGCAAATCAGTTCGAGGAATGCTCACAAGTGCCGACGAACCACCCCCGACACTGGAAACAACCCAAAACCCAAGAAAATGCCGAAAATCTGGAAATCTGCCTCTGGATCTGATGGAAGGCTGTGGAACGCGGATGAACGTCGAGTGAAGCTCAATAACGCCGGCGGACCACCTCCAAGCGCCACTGATGGGAATCGGAGTCGCCGATTGGAAGACCACCTCCAAATCGGGCTGGAACAGAGAAGATCCGAGAGCAGATTTCCGTCGGAGAGAACACACAACGACGGTTCCAAATGATCGGGATGAGCTGCTGTAGAGATTATCCACCGAGGTTGAAGCTTTGGAAATGGATTGGAGAAGGAAAGGGGTCGAAATCCGAAGAAATGTCGCCGGGACGAAGCTGCTGTGCGTGGAGAGATCGACGAAGGAAGCTGGGTACTGTAGCTTCTGTTTTGAATCAGATCTGGATCTGAACGGACGGCTGGGATTGATTTGGAGCTAAATCAACGGTGAAAGTTTGCCCAAAATCTGATCTGAAGGTACTGATGTTGATCTAGGGTCTGGATCTACTCTCCCGTAGGTCGGATCGATCAGATCATCACTGGATGGCCCGGATCTGCACAGTCGTCATTGAACGGTCCAGATTAATCCGGCTGGATCAATGGCTGGATGAACTCAGATCTGGATCAAAACTTCTGGATCTTCATCAATGGCTTAGATCTGCTCCCCATTAGGTTGGATCGGCCAGATCTTCAACGGATGGTTCAGATCTGTCCTATTCTTGATGAACGGTCCATAATACTTCAAAGCTTGATCTTCTTGTTTGGACTCCAATTCAAGCCCAATTTCGGTCCAAATAGATCCAAATCTAAGATCCTTTGATGCCTGCAAAATAAGAATTAAATATTAGCATCAAATAACACCAAAAAATAATATAATTTGCAATTAAGTCTAAAAATACACACTATGCACAAAATGTGATATAACCATGATTTAAACTATGAAATCAACATCAAACCATGCATATATGAATCAAAATAATGCAGTAAAATCATGATTATCTATGTTAGATTGCAAGTAGGTTAGATTAGGAATGCTTTACTCTATGTTCTCATTAATTCCTTTGCAATTGTAGGTTAGATTAGACTAGAATGTTTTTTCTATTTATTAGTCTTAACATTGAATCCAAAACAAACCCCCATTTACAACAATAAAAACCCAAATCCCATTTACAAATAAATTGATTGTAAGATTATCACTTGCTGACTACATTTCTAAAGAGAGACAATCCATGTCATTCTCTACGCTATACTAGTGTAGAGGTGCTTAGTAAATTGAATTATAATCGTAGTATGACATATAGGTGTTATCAATTTTGGCACTGTTATCCAAGAGTTTTAACAGTGTTTGATAATCTTAGGATAATTATTTGTTATTTTATTTTATTTTTTTGATCGGTGAAATTTTTAGTATCTATGATTGCCCTCAAACTTCATAGATTGAAGAATTGGGGTGTAGGGATCAATACTTATAGTTTTGTTGTGAATAATGACCTATTTTAACCAAATTCTATCATTTAGATCATCTTTTCAATTTTTCAAAAAATTTTATTTCCATTTTTGGTTTTATTTTCACTTATTTTTACTTCTGTGGTGGTTGTAAAAATTGTAAAATTATTTTGGACTTTAATTCTCTTGTGTCCATGTGTTTTGACTTGTATGTCTTGACATGCGTCGGTTATACATGTGTTTAGACCTTTATTGATGCACATTTATATGTATTTCTTGTTTATGATTTGCACTATCGCACTCCTTTCTATTATTTTATTAGCATTACTACTTGTTTGTCCAAAGATCTACTCTTTTCTGTGTTTTCTATTGAAAGGGCATGAAAAGGAACAAAACTAGATGAAGAACGCAAGGGAAAAGAATCTTCCAGAGGCCAGCATTGGGTAGGCCATGCTAAGAGGCACGATTGTGCCTTCCTAATACAGGCCACATGGGCAAGCCATGCCAAATGGCACAGTTGTGCCAGACTTCCAGAAGAGCACATGGGCAGGTAGTGCCTCTCCATTCCAGAGGTGCTGAAACACCCCTCACTAACCCTTAAGATATTTTCTATTTCCGTCCCAATCATCAAGTTTGTGTATTTTTTTTAAAAGAAAAGCAAGAGAAACAGTTTTTAGCTTCCCATAGAAGGAATGTCACTCATGCCTCAGTTATTACAGTAGGAAAAATTCTAAATTTCATTTCAAAATTACAAAATTCCTTACGAGATGCATAAGCGATGACCTTTTCATTCTACATTAGTATCGCTCCCAGGTCACTCTTGGAGGCATCTATATACACTACGAACCATTTAGTATTATCTGGGATTACAAGCACTGGCGCTACCATCAATCGTTCTTTTAGCTCTTCAAAACTCCTTTCGCACTGATCTGTCCATACATACTTTGCCCCTTTCTTGGTTAATGAAGTTAGTGGTAATGCGATTCACACAAAGTTTTGTATGAACCTCCAATAATATCTTGCCAACTCGAGAAAACTTTGAATTTTTATGGAATTAGGGGTGTTTCCCAACTCCGAATTGCTACTACTTTTGCGGAATCCACCTCTATACCTCTCCCCGAAATGATGTTGTTGGTGCAATATTCCCTAGGTCAAGGTTGACCTGGTTAACTGAGCTTGAATTGGGTCAAGCTCGAGTCTTGATGTTTGCATTTCAATGTTTGATAATACATGAAGACAAGACATGGAGATTGCAGGTGCAATTGTTCATGTGGTGAGATTGTGAAGGAGAGTTAAGTAGGTCAAGGTTGACTGGATAATTGAATGGAAAACCCTGGTGAGTGAAGACAGGTGAAAGTCCTAACTGGGAGGTTAGGCAGAAGGAAAATCCCAGTGAGTGAAGCTAGGTGAAAGTTCCGGTGAGTGAAGCCAGGCAGAAGGAAAGACCTAGTGAGTGAAGCTAGGCAGAAGGAAAATCCTGGTGAGTGAAGCCAGGTGAAAGATCTAGTGAGTGAAGCTAGGCAGTATGGAAAGTCCTGGTGAGTGAAGCCAGGCAAATGATAAGTCCTAGTGAGTGAAGCTAGGCAGAAGGAAAATCCTAGTGAGTGAAGCTAAGTGAAAGTCCTGGTGAGTGAAGCCAGGCACAGGAAATCCAGATGGATCAAGTTTGATCAGACATCTGGTGTTGGAAAATCCAAGTAGGTCAAAGGGATTGACCAGATACTTGGCACGGGAAATCCAAGTGGATCAAGGTTGATCAGACACCTGGTGGAGATGAGTCCAAGTGGGTCAAGGATGACCGGACACTTGGCACGGGGAGAAAAGTCCAAGTGGGTCAAAGGGATTGACCGGACACTTGGTAAGGGAGTCTTAGGAGGTCAAAGGTGACCGGATGCTAGGAATGATGGACCAACAAGTCATGGATGACCGAATGTTGGTCTAGGGGGCTTTGGACTTGATTTTAGGCGAAATCATGAGCTGGATCGATCAGCCGATCAATTGGCTCATGCCCAAAAGCCTCCTCCCAATCGATCAGCTGATCGATTGGGAGCCTCCAATCGATCGGGTGATCGATTGGGATCGCACGATAAGCCCTGGATTGATCGGTTGATCGATCCAGGCAATTCTTGAGAGCACAGAGGCGCTCTGGATCGATCGACCGATCGATCCAAAACCTCCCCTATCGATTGGGAGCAATCCAATCGATCGAGATCCGACCGTTGGCGCTGGATAAAGCCGTTGGCATGTGATTCCTTCGCCATTGCTCGCACTGTTCACTCCCGATCTACACAGTGATCTTCGAGGGTTCTTCTCCAGAGCTCACCGCCAGTTCTTGAAGCTTCTTGGAGCAGCGTTTCCAAGGTCAAGAGGCACCCCAAGCAAGAGGAAGAAGCTAGCTAGGGTTTATTGTACACAATTTTGTAAGATTTACTTGTATTTGCTTCTTCTTCTCTTCTTGTTTGTTGTGTGAGTTTGTAAAGGCTTCTCTGCTTTCGGTAGTTACCGTAAAGGAGTATTTTCATAGTGGAGAGTGCTCGTGTGTGTGGATCCTTGGATTAGTCACCTCATCTTGAGGTGGATACCAAGTAAATCCTTTGTGTTAGCGTTGTATGTCTTGTTTCTTGTATTTCCGCTGCATATCATTGAAGAAACAAGCAACGAAGAGCACGAGGAGCACGCCGAGCTATTCCCCCCCCCCCCACTCTAGCTACATATTCGGTCCCAACAAGTGGTATCAGAGCAAGGTTGCTCTTCACCGAAATCATCGCCGAAAAGGGAAAAGAGATAGAGGGTGTAGAAGTTGGAGCAAATTCTATCAAGTCAAAGACTTCATCATCAAGCTCAACTTCAAATGGAATTCCAAGATGGTCTTGGATTCGGTACAAGGGTGCCTCCACCATTCACAATGATGAGCTTCTATCTTTGGAGATCAAGGATCGAGAATTTCTTGATGGTGGAGATAGAGCAATGGTTTGCTTTAATAGAAGGCTTCGAAGCTCCAAAGAATTCAAAGGGCAAAGTTCTCAAGAGGAGCAAATGGAGCCAAGACCAAATCCAAAGATGTGAGGCCAATGACAAAGTGACCAAGCTTTTGGTCAATTTATTGTCGAGCAACATCTTGGAGCAAATTGGAGATTTTCAAGATGCCAAAGAGTTGTGGAGCAAATTGGCCAAGATTCATGAGATCCCTTCCACTGTACCAAATCAAGATGAATCCAAAGAGGATGACTCACTGGATCCAAATCAAGTGGACTCCAAAGTTGAGAGATGCTCAACTTCCGAAGATGAAGAAGTCCAAGAAGCCTCATCTTCAAAGGAGTACAATGAAAAGGGCAAAGAGGGAGCATACTCTTTGTTCCATATATAAGATGAGGAGGAAGAAGCCTCCACCTCTAGGATTGAGGGGGAACGACCTTCAGTGACACCGGATCAAGAAGAAGGAGAAGTCTCCACATCCGGGTCAAAAGAAGAAGAGGATGAAGAAGCTTCCACCTCCACAAGTCGAGTCAAATCTATTAGAGGAGCATCACTGTTGGAACAAGAGGAAGTTTCTATATCCGGATCAAAAGGAGAAGATGCCATCCCTACATATAAAGGTATAAACGTTTCAATTTAAAATAAAAATCATATTATATGTTTTGAGTGTAAGGAACATGGGCACTACAAGAGCAAGTGCCCTAAATTGGCCAAGAAGAAGATCCAAGTGGCACCAAAGGGCAAGGTGAAGCCCAAGGAGACCATCCCCACAACAAAGAAGAGCAAGGAGCACATTGTGTGTTTCTCTTGCAATTAAAAGGGACATTACCGGAGCCAATGTCCAAAGGGAAAGAAAGCAGTCAAGGCACAAGGAGGAAGCACAACTCTCGGGGGAGCCTCCAAGGTAAAACGAAAGGTATCATTTGTTGAGCCTACCCCGTTAAATAATGGTAAAAAGCATGCTAATTCAAATTTATATCATTTTAATGTTATTTACCATAAGAATAGGAAGCATGATACATTAAAGAAAAACATATGGCTCTCCATGCTAAGACTACCACACCTAGGGTTAGGAAGGTAGGTAAAAGTTTAGGCAATAACACTAATGACCATAGTTATAAGCCTAAAAATAAAAATGCTCAAGGATTTAATGAAAAATCTAAGGTTGAGGGGTTATTGAGAAAAAATCAAGTCTTGAGGTCAAGACTTGATAAATTAGAGAGGACTCTTAGAAAAATCACAAACAATACACAAGGGTCAAAGAGTCAAAACCTAGGTCTAGGAGCACAAAAATCATCCAATGACTATAGAGGTTTGGGATACAAACCTAAAACCAAAAAGGATGTGCCTTCTTAACATAGAGTTTCATATAGTTATGGAACTAACCCAAGGCTTAGTGGTCAAGTCAAAAATACAAGGGAAGTTATCCCTAGAATTATTTTTGTAACAACAAACGTGACTAAGACTTCTAAGAAGTCTAAGAAAGTCACAAAGAAGGTCACAAGGGAAGAAATCCCTAGAGTTGACCTAGAAAAGATGACCAAGGACTCTAAGAAGCCTAACAAGGTCACTAGGAAGATATCTAGGGAAGTTATCTCTAGTGAATACCTAGAGCATCCAAGGAGCACCAATAGGTGTTGGGTTCCTAGGAGCATTTTCTCTACCCCTTAGATGGGTTAGAGAGTGTCAACATCGATTAGAAGGGCAGTTAACCCAACTTTGATGAAGTTGACACTCGGAGAGCATTTTCAAGGTTATTGTTAACCTTTGAAAATGAAAAGGATTTTGATTTACTCTTGAAATGAGTAAAATGTGCCATGATTTGATAAAATTGATTTTAAATTAAATTGGCATAAGTGAGAGAATCGTAAAGAAATGTCAAGTTGGGATTTTGACATTTTATTGGGAAGTTAAAGGCAAATCTAAGCCTTATTTTAATGTGTTACTCTTTAAAAGAGTAATTTGTGCCAAAATTTGAGGAATATGCTTAATTTATATTGGCACAATTTAGGAAAAGCAAAGGAAATGTCAAAATTGGGTGTTGACATTTTCTTGGGAAATATTGGGCAATTTAGGTTTAAACTTTAAGTTAGCTAAGGCTTTAGGATACTTAGATAAGTAACGTAGGTATATTTTATTTATCCTAAAATTTGTCATGCTTTGTTTGCCCATCATATGTCATGACATCATATTTATTCTTGCACTCAAGCCTTATTATGAAAAACACAAAAATACCATGTCATGTCATAGGAAATTTTCTTTTGAAAATTATTTATCTTTGATGTATACCATAACATATCATGCATTATGTTTAATTCCTCGCAATTAAGGACAAATGATATTTATTAACAAATAACATCCTTGGTGGTTGTTCCTAACCTCAAAATGCCTAGATAGATATGCATGATCCCTAGATTAGGGCAAAACCAAACTTTACATCTCACAAAAGAACTATAAGGTGACGTGTATGTATTTTAGTGCATATTAGATACAAGTGAGATATTAGGATGATGAACAAAACTCAATATGTTGATTTAGTGCATTTTTTTTGAGTTTTAAGTTCATCAAAATACATAGGTATGTGTTTTCCAATCATTGGGAAAGCTAATGTACAAGTCATGTGCATTGAGCCCAAAGAACATGGTTGGATATTGGTTTTGAAAATTATTTTAAAATACTTTTAGAAAACCTTGATGAAGACTATCTTTTGATAGTAATCATCATTGAATAGTTGAGCACAAACTTGAAGAAAACACTAAAGTGTTTACAAGTTTTCAAGTTTGTGTCAATCTTTGAAAATATGAAGTATTTTCTTAGAAAACTATTTTTCCATGATACTATATGCCCTAAATAATGTCTACAACTATTTTTATGATTTTTGGAATTTTGTAGATTTTTCTAAGGGTTTTTGAAATTGACTGAAATGAAATTTCAGCTTTTTCAGAGCTTCAATCGATCACCCGATCGATTGAAGGGTCTCAATCGATCGGGCGATCGATTGAGAGCAAGCTTCTCGTGAACAGAAGCTTCCTGGATCGATCCACTGATCGATCCAGCCCTCCTGAATCGATCAATGGATCGATTCAAGCAGGTTCAATCGATTGGGACCCAACTCCAATCGATTGGGGATGCTGATTTTGGCTGGGAAAGCCTGATTTCAGCATTTTGGACCATGTTTTAGTCTATGTAACCATTCCTTACCCCTCAAAACATATTTTTATACATCTAAGGGGAGTTTTCATGATGAGAACAAGGATGAATTGGTTAATGAAGACTAAGTCGAAGTTTAGGTTGAGGTTTGGTTTCATTATTGAATTTATGAACCTCAAAACTTCTAATTTTGGGTTTCCTAAAGGTTTAGGGATTCCAAGTCATTGTTGGTGCAATGACAGAAGTTTCGTGCATGTCTTTAGGGGGAGTTACTCCTTAAGGACATGAAATATATTTTTCATACACCTTGGAAGGTGGTTAACATTCTTTCGCGAAAATGCTCAAGGTTGAGCTTTTGAATATAATGGAGAGCGGATATCTTCATTATTCAAGTGGTGTATGCTCATGGATGAGCGTTGAGAATAATGAAGGGTATGGAACCTTCGTTATTGTGTTGTGAACAACAAGTGAAGTTGTAAACAACGTTGGGTAACTCTTCAGGGGGAGAGTTTTTGATGTGTGCCAATAGGGGGAGAATGTGTGGTTAAGTTAGGCCTTCATTACCTAAGAGGGAGTTTCCCTCTGGAAAAGGAGGAGAATAAAGGAAACCATCATTCTCATATTGGCATGAAGAAAGTTCAGGATATGGGATTAGCCTAACTTACAAGTGGTATTGTCAAACATCAAAAAGGGGGAGATTGTTGGTGCAATATTCCCTAGGTCAAGGTTGACCTGGTTAACTGAGCTTGAATTGGGTGAAGCTCGAGTCTTGATGTTTGGGTTTCAATGTTTGAAAATAAATGAAGACAACACATGGAGATTGCAGGTGCAATTGTTCATGTGGTGAGATTGTGAAGGAGAGTCAAGTAGGTCAAGGTTGACTGGATACTTGATTGGAAAATCTTGGTGAGTGAAGTCAGGTGAAAGTCCTAACTGGGAGGTTAGGCAGAAGGAAAATCCTAGTGAGTGAAGCTAGGTGAAAGTCCCGGTGAGTGAAGCCAGGCAGAAGGACAGACCTAGTGAGTGAAGCTAGGCAGAAGAAAAATCCTGGTGAGTGAAGCCAGGTGAAAGACCTAGTGAGTGAAGCTAGGCAGTATGGAAAGTCCTGGTGAGTGAAGCCAGGCAAATGAAAAGTCCTAGTGAGTGAAGCTAGGCAGAAGAAAAATCCTAATGATGAAGCTAGGTGAAAGTCCTGGTGAGTGAAGCCAGACAAATAAGAAGTCCTAGTGAGTGAAGATAGGCAGAAGGAAAATCCTAGCGAGTGAAGCTAGGTGAAAGTCCTGGTGAGTGAAGCCAGGCACAGGAAATCCATATGGATCAAGTTTGATCAGACATCTGGTGTTGGGAAGTCCAAGTAGGTCAAAGGGATTGACCGGATACTAGGCACGGGAAATCCAGGTGGATTAAGGTTGATTGGACACCTGGTGGAGATGAGTCCAAGTGGGTCAAGGATGACCGGACACTTGGCACGGGGAGAAAAGTCCAAGTGGGTAAAAGGGATTGACCGAACACTTGGTAAGGGAGTCTTAGCAGGTCAAGGGTGACTGGATGCTAGGTATGATGGACCAACAAGCCATGGATGACCGAATGTTGGTTTAGGGGGCTTTGGACTTGATTTTAGGCGAAATCATGAGCTGGATCGATCAGCCAATCGATTGGGGGAGTCCCCGTGACAAGTCTCCTCCCAATCGATCAGTGGATCGATTGGGGAGAAGTGTCGCACGAATAGAAAGCCTCCCAATCGATCAGCCGATCGATTGGGAGCCTCTAATCGATCGGGTGATCGATTGGGAGGTGCGATTTCGCACGATAAGCCCTGGATCGATCGGCTGATCGATCCAAGCAATTCTCGAGAGCACAGAGGCGCTTTGGATCGATCAGCCGATCGATCCAAAGCCTTCCCGATCGATTGGGAGCAATCCAATCGATCGGGATCCGACCGTTGGCGCTGGATAAAGCCATTGGCGTGCGATTCCTTCTCCATTGCTCGCACTGTTCACCCCCGATCTACATAGTGATCTTCGAGGGTTCTTCTCCATAGCTCACCGCCAGTTCTTGAAGCTTCTTGGAGTAGCGTTTCAAAGGTCAAGAGGCATCCCAAGCAAGAGGAAGAAGCTAGCTAGGATTTATTGTACACAATCTTGTAAGATTTACTTGTATTTGCTTCTTCTTCTCTTCTTGTTTGTTGTGTGAGTTTGTAAAGGCTTCTCCGCCTTCGGTAGTTACCGTAAAGGAGTGTTTTCATAGTGGAGAGTGCTCGTGTGTGTGGATCCTTGGATTAGTCACCTCATCTTGAGGTGGATACCAAGTAAATCCTTTGTGTTAGCGTTGTATGTCTTATTTCTTGTATTTCCACTGCATATCATTGAAGAAACAAGCAACTAAGAGCACGAGGAGCGCGCCGAGCTATTCACCCCCTCTAGCTACATATTCGGTCCCAACAGATGTGCCCTAGAAAGGCAACCTATCCCATCCAAAAATCACATTTGCTAAATTTGGCATATAAGTGTTTATCCTTCAAAGTCTATAATACCATAGTCAGATGCTGACGGTGCTCCTCTTGGCTCCCTGAGTAGACCAATATATCATCAATGAAGACAATAACAAATTGGTCCAAGCGAGGTTGAAAGATGTGATTCATTAAGTCCATAAAGGCAACTGGGGCATTAGTAAGTCCAAACGGCATAACCAGAAACTCATAGTGGCCATATCGAGTTCTGAAGGAAGTTTTATGAACATCCACCTCCTTTAATTTCAATTGACGATACCAGACCTCAGGTCAATTTTTGAGAATACAGTTGCTCCTTGTAGTTGATCAAACAAATCTTCAATCCTTGGTAATGGGTACTTATTTTATTTATAACCCAGTTCAGTTCTCGATAATCCACACAGAGCCGCATGGTCCCATCTTTCTTGCGAACAAATAGCATCGGTGCGCCCCATGGAGAGACACTTGGTCGGATGAAACCCTTATCCAGTAGTTCCTGTAGTTGCTCCTTTAGCTCTTTCATTTCTATAGGCACCAATTGGTAAGGGGCTTTAGATAATGGGTGGTTCTAGGTATCAAGTCAATCCCAAACTCTACTTCTCTATCAGGTGGTAGTCCAGAAATATCATCCAGAAACACTGCTAGAAACTCCCGGACCACCTCAACCTTATCCAAACATGGTCTCTGTGACACGAGACTAACCATGATACCGACAAGGATTCCACCATACCCTTTACTTAACATACGATGAGCTTTACATGCCATGATAACATGAGGTGGGTTCGGTGTACTGGTGGCATGGAAAATGAAATACTCTTCATTCGACAGTTTTAACTTAACTAGCCGCCGCTTGCAATCAATGACGCCTTCATGCAAAGTTAGCCAATCCATTCCCAGAATCACATCGAATTTGGCCATGTCTAGCACAATCAATTTGACATACACTATACAGTTCTGCATTAGCATCATACAATTCTCTATCACCCCATCACTGTACAGTTCTTCTCCTGAGGGTAAGGAAACTCTGTATCCTATAACCATTCTATCAGGTGTTATTCCAAGATTTACAACATATGTCACAAATATGAATGAGTGGGTAGATCTTGAATCTATTAATGCATGGGCAGGTAGACCGGTAATGGAAATCATACCTGTGATGATAGCGGTATCTAAGTCCACCTGCTCCTATGTCATAGCAAATACCCTTCCTCTGGTTGGCTCCTTGAGTAGTGGGCAATCTCTAGTGTAATGTCCCTGCTTCTTGCACATATAACATACATCTGAAAACATCAAACATTGCCTAGGGTGGGTTTTCCCGCACTTTGGACATGGAACTCTATCCTTGCTCTGAGAGGTAATGCCTTTCATTGGTCGAGATCCCTGAAATTGTTGATAAGTCTGTGATGGCTTCTGTGGCTTGCCCTAATGCTGAGTAGTGAAAATCTTCTTCTTTTCTAGTCCCATCTGATCCCTTCCTTGATAACTGAACCTCTTGTTCTGTGCCTCCTTCACCATTTCTCTCTATGGTCTCTTTCTGCTATCAGTGCCTGATCTACTACCTCCTGAAGGGTGGAGGCTCTGCTCAACTGAACATCATGTCGTATCGTAGTACTTAGTCCTTCAACGAAATGCTTCAGCTCCTCTTGTGGTTGACTTGCAATCATCGGCACGAAATAGCGCCCCCTCTCAAACTTCTTCACGTAGTCTGCCATAGTCATATCCCCCTATCGCAACTCCAAAAACTCTCTTTCCAGTCTGGTTTGGTTGTCAGCGGTGAAATACTTTCCGTAAAACACTTCCTTGAATCTTTCCCAGGTGAGGGTAGCTAGGTCCATAGTAGCATGCGCTCCCTCCCACCAGATACGTGCATCATCACGTAGCATAAAGACTGCACATTTGACCTTATCGGCTTCAGTAAGCTGCATGAAGTCATATATGATTTCCAATGATCGAATCCACCCCTCTGCCACAATCGAATTGGTGGACCCTTTGAACTCTGTCGGTCCAAGTTCCTAGAACTGTCTATACACTAGTGTGGTGCTCGAGGTGACCCGGCTGAATGCCTGCTCACTTTCTTTGATACGAAGAAAACAAAACTAATTACGCAACGGAATTAAAGAACTAGTTGTACCTTTCTTAGTAGCGAAAGACCTCTTGATCTTTTGCTTTATTCCTCTTCTCTTCTTGGACGTCATGTGGGCGACGATCTACCAAGATAAAATCACCCTTCTTCTCTTCTCGATTTCCAAACCACCGGTTACAAAAAAGGAGGCTCTAGGATGGCGTACCTTCTAATCTTCTTCCTTCTCTTCTTCTTCCACTTCTCCAATCCGTCGGCCACCAAGTAGGAGGGAGCACCGACCACCAAGGAGGAGGGGCACCAGCCACCAAGGATAAAGGGGGCACCGACCCTAGCAAAGGAGAAGGGGAGGGGCGCCAACCCTAGGTGAGGAGGAAAGGGAGGAGCGCCATACACAAGGAGGAGAAGAGGGAAAATTAGAAAGTTAGATTTTAGGGGCCACCACCTACTCCTTTTTATAGGCTTGCCGTTGGTTACAAAGAAAGAAAAATAACATAATTCTGTTAAGAAAAAAATCACACTTTCTATAACCAAACCAAGTTAAACCAAGTTAAGTTAAACTAAACCAAGTTAAACCAAGTTAAGTTAAACTAAACCAAGTTAAACCAAACCAAATTAAACCAAGTTAAGTTAAACCAAACCAAGTTAAACCAAGTTAAGTTAAACCAAACCAAGTTATGGATAGGTGGATGCGAGGCTTTATATAGAGGCTACAAAAAGGACCTAGAAGAGGAATTGGTTTAGGCCTCCTGATGGGCTTGGGCTTCCTGTGTTCGGCCCGAACACCCAACCCAAGTCCATCAATAATAACTTATACCACTAAAGGGTTATTATTGAACTACTAACCAATCCCATATTACAATATGTGCTTCTTCTTATTATGAGTGCGTTAAACTTCCTGTGTTTAAGATATCATATGCCCGTTAATTAAATGAGTTACTGACAAATCAATTAATTAACATCTAATTCCAAGAGTAGTACTACTCAACTTTATTATCATGTCGGATTAAGTCCACCTGCAGGGTTTACATGATAATCCTTATGAGCTTCTCAAGGGGACATCATCAACCTAAATAATTAGGACACAGATTCCTTCTATAATCAACAACACACCATATAAATAGTACTATTTCCCAACTCATCGGGCCTATTGATTTAATGAATAAATCTCACCCATTGATAAGTTAAAGAAATAAACACTAAGTATACATGCTTGTTATTGTATAGGGATTAAGAGGATGTACATCCATAATAACAGAGGTTCTATTCTTTTATATAGTCAATATAAATCGAAGAACCTCAAATGGTCATGCTCAATACACACATAGTGTACTAGTGTAATTTTATCGTCAAGACAGACTAATACCAAATTACACTACAACCATTTCAATGGTTTGTCCCGATCCATCTTGGTTGTGAGCAATTATTTATAATTTATAAGGAACTGATAACATGATCTTCTGTATGGCACCACACACCATGTTATCTATAATATAAATTAAATAGACAACTGCATTGACATAAATATAAAATGCAAAAATTTTACCAAAGTGATTCTCATTTCAAAATATTTCAAAACAGATGTTCATACAAAAGCTAGGCTTATAGTATACATCCCAACAGAAAGACCCACTAGAAATTGATTTAACTATTGCCCCACTTCTCTGTTGTTTCTTCTTGCCGCCATTATCCTACACATCCAATCCGATCATTTCATTATTATATATATTTTGCCATGAAACTTACTAAAACATAACACTAGACAAATAACAGTTACAAGCAAAATAAACCTTACAGACTCGAAGGCGGCTTTGTCCGAGTTGGAGATGAGATTCATTTCACATACTATTTCTCAGGAACTTTTCTCTGATACCTGTAGTATCGAAAAAAAATTTAGATATCTCTATAATGACATGATATTGTCCACTTTGGGCCTAGACCCTCATGACTTTACTCTTGGGCTCTCCCCAAAAAGCCTCATGAGAATGACGATATCTTTCTCTTTTTAAACCCATGGTCTTTCCCATGTGTTTTCAATGTGGGACTATGCTTGCAACCTTGCAACCCCAATAATCTCCCCTTAAACAAAGGACCACAGGCTTCCCACGTCCGATCATCGACCCACCAGGTCTTCTTGCCCCTCGGTCCACTCGACCTACTAGGACTTCCTTTCCTAGCCGTAACTAGGACTTCCTGCCTAGTGTCTGGTCCTCTTGATTTGAACATAGGAGCCTCCACTTTCTTTGTTTGAGGTCAATATTGTACCCACATGGCTCCATCAGACCATAGCTCTTATGCACAATCGGAGGTTAAAAATAATAACCAATCCCACTAAAGGGTTATTATTGAACTACCGCACCAATCCCATATTACAATATGGACTCCTTCTTATCATGAGTGCGTTAAACTCCTTGTGTTTAAGATATCGTATGTCCATTAATTAAATGAGTTACTGACAACTTAATTAATTAACATTTAATTCCAAGAGTAGTACCACTCAACTTTATTATCATGTCGGACTAAGTTCACCTATAGGGTTTACATGATAATCCTTATGAGCTCCTCAAGGGGACATTATCAGCCTAAATAATTAGGACACAAATTCCTTCTATAATCAACAACACACAATATAAATAGTACTATTTCCCAACTCATCAGGCCTATTGATTTAACGAATAAATCTCACCCATTGATAAGTTAAAGAAATAAATACTAAGTATACATGCTTATTATTATATAGGGATTAAGAGGACGCACATCTATAATACCAGATGTTTTGTTCTTTTATGCAGTCAATATAAATCGAACAACCTCAAATGGTCTTATTCAATACACACATAGTATACTAGTGTAATTTTATAGTCAAGATAGACTAATACCAAATTACACTACAACCGTTCCAATGGTTTGTCCCAATCCATATTAGTTGAGAGCCAATATTTATAATTTATAAGGAACCGATAACATGATCTTCTATGTGGCACCACATACCATGTTATCTACAATATAAATTTAATGGACAACTACATTGACATATATATAAATATAAAATGCAAACATTTGACCAAAGTGATTCTCATTTCAAAATATTTCAAAACAGATGTTTATACAAAAGCTAGGCTTATAGTATACATCCCAATAGTAAGACCCACTAAAAATTGATTTAACTATTCCCCCACTTCTCCATTGTTTCTTCTTGCCGCCATTATCCTACACATCCAATCTGATCATTTCATTATTATATATATATATTGCCATGAAACTTACTAAAACATAACACTAGACAAATAACAGTTACAAACAAATAAACCTTACTGACTCGAAGGCGGCTTTGTCCGAGTTAGAGATAAGATTCATTGCACACATTGTTTCTCAGGAACTTTGCTCTGATACCTGTAGGATCGAAAAAAATTTAAATATCTCCATAATAACTTGATATTGTCCACTTTGGGCCTAGACCCTCATGGCTTTGCTCTTGGGCTCTCCCCAAAAGGCCTCATGAGAATGACGATATCTTTCTCTTTTTAAACCCATGGTCTTTCCCATGTGTTTTCAATGTGGGACTATGTTTGCAACCTTGCAACCCCAACAATCCCCCCTTAAACAAAGGACCACAGGCTTCCCACGTCCGATCATCGACCCACCAGGTCTTCTTGCCCCTCGGTCCACCCGACCTACTAGGACTTCCTTTCCTAGCCGCAACTAGGACTTCCTGCCTGGTGTCTGGTCCTCTTGATTTGAACATAGGAGCCCCCACTTTCTTTGTTCGAGGTCAATATTGTACCCACATGGCTCCATCAGACCATAGCTCTTATGCACAATCCGAGGTTAAACCTTCTGGCAGCCCGAGCTTTGATACCAATTGTAGGATCGAAAAGAATTTAGATATCTCAACAATGATATGATATTGTCCACTTTAGGCCTAGGTCCTCATGGCTTTGCTCTTGGGCTCTCTCCAAAAGGCCTTATGTCAATGGAGATATCTTTCTTTTTATAAACTCATGATCTTTCCATGTGTTTTCAATGTGGGACTATGTTTGTAACCTTGCAACCCCAACAATACCAACTAAAACACCTGATGTGCATAGATTTTATACACTTGTTTAGCATGTTTTGATGCACATTGCTATATTTTATGCATGCTTTATCTATGAATTTTCATACTCCTTGCTTTACTTTTAGCATATTTACTCTTCTTTGTTCGGAGATCTGCTCTTGTGTATTTTCTATCTACAGGAGTCAAATTTAGAGATGAAATGATGTTCATGGTGAATCTAATCAATAAACAAAGGAAGTCAGCTCCAGCCATGTGTTCCACACAGCCATGCCAAAGGAATAGGAAGGAAAATGATCTTGGCCGTGTGGAGTAGACCGGGTGTGTAGCATCAGCAGAAGAGGGGGTTGACATGTCCGTGTGGTTTCACATGGCAGTATCACTTTAGAAGCAGAATTAGAACATGACCGTGTAGATCTACATAGCCGTGGAACCTTTCCAAAGACCAAGCATTATCAGGTCGTGTGTGCCACACGACCTTGCAACATTTCCAGAGGCCAAGATTGGCACGGCCGTGTGTGTCGTCTAAAGATGAAGCATGGCACGACCGTATTAATCTCACACAGCCGTGTGACTCTGGCTGAGAGCTAAGTAGCCGAGCCCGTGTGAGGTCCACACGGCCGTGACACGGGCCATGTGATGCCCAAATCCCCTATTCTATATAAAGGGTTTCTTCCTCTTTGAAAGGGGAGGCTCTCCCTTTGGGGAGATCAAATCTGAAGGCTTTTCTCCATCTTTTGGGTGTCGATCCTGTGATCTAAAGACGTTTTCATTCCCGATTCGACTCCGGTATCAAGGATTGGTTCCGAAGATTACTCGTCGTCTCTAGATAAGCATTTCCTTTCTATCTTCTTGATTTGGATCGAAATGTTTACGATCTTCTTATCTTTAGATCTTTTTCTTTGATTCATGGAGTAGATCTTCTTGTTCTAGGATGGAGGGAGTATTTGTGATGTGAATTGATGTAAGATTTCAAGGATTTGCCAACTTCTTGTTTCAATGATGTTGTTATGTTTTGTATCAATTCAATCTTGTATGGATTGTTGTGTTTGGATCTAATTACCATTCTTGATTGGATATTTGTATTACTTGTGGATCTTGTAGAGGAATTCTCTAGATCGTATGGCCGAGAGGCGTCGTGACAGGGCTGCCCCGTTAACGAACATCTTGGGGATCACCTTGAAGGGTGAAGTAGGAATCTGCAAAGAAGTAGGATAGATAGATGAGATGTTCCCTATATCTTGATGTGAATTGATTAGTGATATGTTTCTATGTTATATGACTGAGGGGCGTCGTGACAGGGCAGCCCCACTAACAAACTTCATAGGGATCATGACTATTTAATTGCTTAAGGTGTAGATATAAGTCCCTTGCCGGTGTTTTCTGCAGGAGATAACCGACGACTTCTTACAAATGCATGACAATTGAGGATATAATTGGTAAATCATATTACATTGATAAGTATCACAAAGAAATCAAATCTTCTAGAACTTTCATAAAACCTAGTTTCTGCATTACTTTTCTATTTCTATTTTCTAGTTGCTTCTTAGTACGTGTAATTCCTAGTTGATTGTTTAGCTAATTCACTTTCAGATATCTTTAGTGGTTATAACTAGTCCCTGTGGATACGGTCTCTTTTTGTTATTGACGACGAAACCGTGCACTTGCGGTTGTGTAATAAGTTTTTAGCGTCGTTGCTGGGGACTACGTCTATAACATTAGAGATTATCATTTGAGTTAGACTAAAATCTAGTTGTAGCTAAACTTAGAAATTTTGTTTGTTTTCATAATTGCATTTTGCATTTGCAACTCAAATATGGTATTCAGATCATTGAAAGATTATGGAGCTCTAAAGTTTGTCCTAGAATTAGGGCCAATTGTTAATCCGGAAATTCAAACGAGGAATTGTGTGATTGGACCATCCTTTATCTCAAAGATTCAGCAGGATCAGTTTGGGGGATTAGAGTTGGAGAACCCTTATTCACATCTCATGGAATTCCACAAATATTGTAATACATTGAAATATAAGGAGGTTTTATCTGATGCTATATGATTATTGGTTTTTTCCTTTTAGTCTTAAGGATGTTGTGAAGAGGTGGTTTAATACTTTGCAATCTCAGAGTATCAGAATTTGGAATGAGTTAGAGAAGAAATTTCTGAACAAATATTTTTCACCACAAAAGACCATACATTTGAGAAATCAAATTCTGAACTTTAAGCAACTTGTCAGGTAGGAATTACATCAAGCATCAGAGAGATATTTATCTCTTCTGCATTCATGCCCACATCATGGTATCAAGAAATTGTTAATTGTACATTTATTCTATGTTGGCTTTCTTTCAGAAGTAAGAGTCAGTTAAATTTAGCATCCAGAGGATCTTTCATGAAGAGAAGCTTGGATGAAGTATATGAGATAATATGCAGGATAGCGTCAAATCTTAATGATTGGTCAGGGCAAAATTTAATGACTCTCTCATTTAGTGTATGTGAAGATAAAGAAAAAGAAAGTGATGAGGAAAATAAGCAAGAATGTGTAAATGAGCTTGAAGGAGGCATCACTTTGAATCAAAAAGATTTCCAAGATTTATTTCGTGAATCTCTATAAAAAATGTTTCGCAAAGGGATATCTTCAAATGAACCTTTTGAAAAGGCAGAATATCTAAATGTTTACAAAGATATTTATGAGGAAAATAAAGAGATGGTATTGGAAATAGAGGAGAATCTAGAAGAAGAGTATCCAAAAGAAGGAATAAAGTTGATAGAGTAAGACTTAACTTTGCCAGAAATTATGCCTGCACAGCTTGAGTTAAAGCCATTACCACCCAACCTCAAATATGCATTCCTTGGACCGAATTCCACTTTTCCAGTTATAATCAATGCAAATTTAACCAAGCTAGAAACACAAAGATTGCTTAAAGAGTTAAGGTTGCATAGAAAAGCAATTGGGTACACTATTGATGATATTAAAGGAATTAGTCCTTCTCTTTGCATGCATAGAATCTTACTTGAAGAAGGATATAAAAATTCAATTGAACATCAAAGGTGGTTGAACCCAAATTTGAAAGAGGTGGTGAAGAAAGAAGTGCTTAAACTTCTTAATGCTGGGATAATTTATCCTATTTCAGATAGTGAATGGGTGAGTCCAGTGCATGTAGTTCCAAAGAAAGGAGGGATGACTATAATCAGAAATGAGAATAATAAATTAGTTCCAACACGAACAGTCACAGGGTGGCGAATGTGTATTGACTACAGGAAATTAAATAAAGAAACTAGGAATGATCATTTTCCTTTACCATTTATTGATGAGATGCTTGAAAGATTGGCAAAACATTCATATTTTTGTTATTTGGATGGTTATTCAGGATTGTTCCAAATTCCAATTTACCCTTAAGATCAAGAGAAGACTACTTTTACATGTCCCTATGGAACTTTCACTTATCGTCTTATACCATTTGGACTTTGTAATGCTCCGGCTACATTTCAAAGGTGCATGATGGTAATTTTTTCAGATTTAATAGAGAAAATCATGGAAGTATTTATGGATGATTTCTCAATTTATAGAAATGATTTCGATACTTGTTTACTAAATCTTTCGACGGTTCTTTAACGGTGTGAAGATTTAAACTTGGTGTTAAATTGGGAAAATGTCACTTCATGGTTAAAGAAGGAATTGTTTTGGGACACAAGATATCAAAGCATGGGATTGAAGTAGATCAAGCCAAGGTGAAAGTAATAGAGAAGTTACCCCCATCGATTAATGTGAAAGGAGTAAGGAGTTTCTTGGGGCATGCTGGATTCTATAGGCGCTTTATTAAGGATTTCTCAAAAATTTCTAAGCCACCTACAAATTTGTTGAATAAAGATGTTGTTTTGATGATGATTGTATGGAGGCT
Source organism: Zingiber officinale (assembly GCF_018446385.1). Lineage (NCBI taxonomy): Eukaryota > Viridiplantae > Streptophyta > Magnoliopsida > Zingiberales > Zingiberaceae > Zingiber > Zingiber officinale. The sequence goes on from NC_055998.1 coordinate 66,601,904, forward strand.
TTCAAAAAGATTAAAAGTTTTCTTATCTCAGCTCCAGTAATCCAAGCACCAGATTGGGAGCTCCCATTTGAGATTATGTGTGATGACAGTGATTTTGCAGTAGGAGCAGTTTTAGGGCAAAGGAAGAACAAGGTTTTACATGCAATTCACTATGCAAGCAAGACATTAGATGCAGCTCAAGTAAACTTTTCTACTATAGAAAAGGAATTCCTAGCAGTAGTTTTTGCATTTGATAAGTTCAGATCTTATCTAGTAGGTTCCAAAGTGATAGTTTAAACTGATCACGCGGCCATTCGATATTTACTAGATAAGAAGGATGCTAAACCATGGCTTATCATATGGATCTTACTTCTTCAGGAATTCAATTTAGAGATCAGAGATAAGAAAGGGGCAGAGAATGTAGTGGCGGATCATTTATCTCGAGTATGGCAAAATGGAGAAAAGGATGTAGAGTGTGATGTACCTATTGATGATATTTTTCGAGATGAACACCTATTGGCATTGGCATGTGTAAAGACACCTTGATATGCAAACTTTGTTAATTATCTAGTATGTGGAGTTCTTTCCCCAAATTTCTCTAGACAACAAAAGAAAAAATTTCTTTCGGATGTTAAAAATTATATTTGGGATGAACCGCTTCTTTACAAAAATATAGTGATGTGATCTATCGAAGATGTGTACCAGAGGAAGAAGTTAAGGATATTTTGTTCCATTGTCATTTTTCATCATATGTATGACGTTTGGGATGTTCAAAGACATCTACAAAAATTCTACAGGCAGGGTTTTACTGGCCTACTCTATTCAAAGATACACGAGAATTTGTGTAATCCTGTGATCAATGCCAAAGGACTGGAAGTATCACTAGGAGAAATGAAATGCCACTAAACTACATTCTTGAAGTTGAATTATTTGATGTATGGGGGGATAAATTTTATGGGACCATTTCCTTTTTCATATGGAAATAAGTTTATTCTGGTGGCGGTCGACTATGTGTCGAAATGTGTGGAGGCAATAGCTTCTCCTACAAGTGATGCAAAAACAGTCATCAAATTGTTTAAAAAGACAATCTTTCCATGATTTGGCGTACCTAAGGCAGTCATTAGTGATGGGGGGTCGCATTTTATAGAAAAATAGCTCAAAAACTTACTCAAGAAATATGGAGTAAATCACAAAGTGGCAACACCATACCATCCACAAACTAATGGGTAAGTTGAGATCTCTAATCGTGAAATCAAAGCTATACTAGTGAAAATAGTCTCAACTTCACGCAAAGATTGGTCATTGATGTTAGATGATACTTTATAGGCATATCGTACTGCGTATAAAACTCCCATTGGTATGACTCCATTTCGGTCAATCAATGGAAAGTCATGTCATCTTCCAGTTGAATTGGAACATAAAGCTTATTGGGTAATTACAAAACTTAACATGGATCTCAGGATAGCGGAGAAAAAAAGAAAACTTCAGTTAAATGAACTTGAGGAATTAAGGATGGATGTTTATGAACATGCCCGATCTTATAAGGAAAAGACAAAGAAATGGCATGATCAACATATTTTATGCAGAGATTTTAAAGAAGGAGACTTAGTTTTATTATTTAATTCAAGGTTAATACTTTTTCCAGGAAACTTAAGTCACGATGGAAGGGTCCATTCAAAGTTAAAAAGGTTTATCCTTTCGGAGTAGTAGATATTTGGAATGAAGAGATGGGAATAATTAAGGTGAACGGTCAACGTCTAAAAGCATATATACATGGTATGAATTTGGAAGAGAAACAAAAATTATACTTCTTTGAACCTCATCCCCCAGATTAAGGAGACCGGTTGAGCTAATGACCTTAAACAAGCGCTTCTTGAAAGGCAACCCAAGGGTTCTTTTAGATTAAATTCGATTTGTAATTGTCTTCTTCATTAATTAGTGCTTTTAAATTTGTTATTATTTTTTTTAGGTTGTATTTCGCTTCCATGAGCTGGCCATGATTTATTCATGGGCATGGAAGCTTGGAGAAGTCGGAAAGGAGGAAAATCATCAATGTTGAGATAAACATAGCTCGGTCGTGTACCAAACACGACCGTGTTAAGTTAACAGAGGAGGAGGAGTATTCGACCTTGTGACTCACACTGGCCATGTGAACTTACCCGAGGAGGAGATGTGCTCGGTCGTGTACTAGACATGACCGTGTGAAGATTCCATAGAAGAAAAATTGCTCGGGCGTGTACCACACACGACCGTGTGAGTATACTCGAGAGGAAGACTGCACTGCCCATGCCAATTGACACGACCATGTAGAAATTCCTGAGAAGAAGAAGGATTCAGCCGTGTACCACACACGGCCATGTGAATCAAGCTGGATAGGATAATGCAAAGCCCGTGTAAATTAACATGGTCGTACTGAAAATCTAGACACGGTCATGTGAAGGGAAAAGCATGGCCCAACCCAGTCTTTAAAGGCTATGGCACGGGGGTGTGTGTGCTACACGGTCGTGCTCGCCGCACACTCCCCTTTTCTCTCTTCTTTTTCTCCTTTTTAAGGGTTCTAAACTACTTCCACTAAATTCCTTCTCTCATCTTCCTTAAAAGTTCAACCTTTTTAGCTTCTACTTTGTCGAATGTAATCAAGGATACTTCATCAACAAGAAGTGGGAAAGAAAAGATGCTTGCCACAAAAGGAAGAAACTCTTGCTTCAAAGGTATTTTCAACAAGAAAGGTATTTTCATCTTCCTTAAAACTCTTCCTTCTTCAGGTTGGAATATGACCTTTTGTTTACGGCACTCTATAGAAGCGTCGTATCTGATCAGAAAATCCATCCCAAAGATGACATCGTAGTCAGTCATTTCTAGCACTATCAGATCACCAAAAAGTTCTCTGTCTGCTATAATGACTGGCACTGCTCTGAGCCAGTGTGTAGATGTCATAGTGTCTCCTGAGGGTAGTGTTGTCAGAAACTGACTATTGAGTACCTCTGGAGGTGTTGCTAATTTTTCAGCAAACGCCCTGGATACATAAGAGTGGGTTGCCCCAGTATCGAATAAGACAGTTGCATTATGCTGTAAAATACTGATCTGACCTGTGACAACTGTCGAGGCATTTGCTACGTCCTCTCTGGTCAGTGAGAAAATCCTGGCATTCGTGGTAGCTGTGGGGGCTTCTAATCTGCCCTGACTGATCTGTGGACCATCTAAGGCAGCATACATCTGGTGTAGCTGCGCTGGCTGAGCTCCATACTGTATCGGCTGAGGCTGAGGAAGACTGTTCTTGTTCGGGCACTGCTTAGCCATGTGCCCTTCCTGTCCACATTCAAAACAACCTCGCGTACCCTTGCGGCAAACTCCTGGATGATGTTTCCCACAAGTAGCACACTTGGGATGTCTGGAATGTTTTCCAGCTGGTCCTCCTTTTGGGTCACTGCTTGCCTTACGTTTCCCCTTCCAGTTGGAGCTATGTCCCTGTTGTTTCTGCTGAGTACCTGAGCCCGCTTGTCCCTTGGGCTCTGTGAAAACCTGCTTCTGCTGGGTGATGCTGTGCTGATAGTGCTCGGTGATCAGAGCACTACTCACTAGCTCCTCTGTGGTTTGTGGCCTATGAACGCCACCAGCCACATTCATTGCGATCTCTGGTCTGAGCATCTTCAGCATCAACCGTACCCGTTCCTTCTCTGAGCTGACTAGTTCTGGACACAGACGGGCCAACCTGTTGAATTTCTTCACGACCTCCTGAACTGATAGGTTGCCCTGACGAAACTCTGTAAACTCGTCATAGTGTCGGTTCGTGACTTGCATGTGAAAGAATTCCTCGAAGAATTCTTTCTCGAAGTTGGCCCATGTCATCTGATTTACTGGCCACTTCGATTTAATCCGCTCCCACCACATACGTGCGTCTCCTGTTAAACAGAAGGAGGCACACTTCACCTTTTCGTGCTCTGGCCAGTCTAGAAGCTCCATCGTGCTTTCCAGTGTTTTAAACCATGCCTGAGCATTCCATGGTTCGCTGGTGCCTGAGAAGTTCTCGGGCTTAATTCTCTGCCACTAGATAAGGTAAGCTTCTCTCTTAGTCCCTGCTACTGGGGCTACTGGGCCTGGTACTGCAGGCTGAGCTGGTACTACCTCTGTGATTACTGGAGTCGTGAGGTTTGGTACTGGAGTGACTGGGGGAGTATTCTGCTGGTTAGCCTTTAAGGAGGCTATCTCCTGCTGCTGTTCAGCTAACTGCTGCTGTAGCTGAGCCACTAGTGCTGTAAGGTCTGGGGGAGGCACTGAACTGCCTGCCTCATGCTGGGGCTCAGCCGCTGATGCTTTCTTAGCTGGACGTCCTCGTACCATTTTCTAAATAGCAGAGAACACATAAACATAACTAGGCTATCATGTCATAGTTAACTACTGGTAACATGTCAAATACTATTACTGTAAACATGAATTAATTAACTACCAACATGAGAGCAAACATGAAAGCACATATAACTGATATGAAAGCTGAAAACAAAACTGAGTGAGAGATGTTCTTACTTGGAAGCTGTAGGCACAATGCTGATGTGTGTGTAGGAAGTATGGAACACAGCTCTGATACCACTCTGTAACGACCCGCCTTCTACTGACTAGGCTGTAAGGCGAATCGCTATAATACTGCTGTACTGACTGTGCGGAAAACTGAGCTAATTTAAAATTTGCTAAACTAATTACTGTGAAGTCTTAACTTGACGTTCTAAGAGTACCTAAGTGTTGTACACATGCTAGGAGAGACAATCTATGCCTCTTGGATGTCCTGCTAGCTGTAATCAGACATTTCAACCGATCCGTGAGTCGATTGAGCCATCGGAACGATTCACAGATCGTTCCAGCTGATACTGGCACGGAGGCACCCTCTGGATCAGTCGGAAGACCGATCAGTGAGCCTCCGTGTTTCTGCTGCGTTCTGTACGCAACTGGATCGGTCTACCGACCGATCCAGATGGTCCCTGATCGGTCAAGGAGACCGATCGGTGGCCATCTTTCGCGACCCAGCAATTCTGTACGCCGCTGGACGTAGCTGGATCGGTCTCCTGACCGATTCAGGAGTACCCTGATCGGTCGGTAGACCGATCAGTGCACTTCCTATGTTTCTGTTCGCATCTGGATCGGTCGGCTAACCGATCCCTAACCCTTGTCAACTCTCTGTTCGTGCTTGGGTCGGTCGGCTGACCGATCCAGTGGCACCAACCCATTTCTGATCAGTCGGCTGACCGATCAGGGTTTCTGATTTCGAACCTGACATTCTGAATTCAGAAACTGGGTCATGCCAACTCCACATATAAACTATCTAATGCCTAATAAAAATTCTAACCACTTGCAGTTAACATTCCAACATGGTTACTGACATTTTAAAACATTCTTTCATAGTTCAATGCGTTCCAAATCTAAATTGCATGAAAATGAAAATATCAAAACTAATAAGCTGAAAGTGCTGAACGTAAATGCTAACGAGTTCTAATGCATAAATAAAGCTTGTTAGATCCCTGAGATCTTTCATTCCAGTTCCACACACACATCCTCATCTGCATTGACCTCCAGCCTCCACTGCTAGTCCATTTTCCTTTTTCCTGTATCTGCAGTATAAGGAGAATAGTATCTGTAAGCTTAAAGCTTAGTAAGAAACCATCTACCTCACTAAAACATGCAACGATGCGATTATGTTTTTAAATCATGCTGTTTGAAACATACTGAATATGTAAGCATGGCATGGCATGGTATCATACAAAGCATAAACTGGAACTGAAACATAGCATAGCATATAACTGAACATGAAACTGAACTAATCATGCATATCTCTAAATCTGTACGTGAACTCAACTCATGTAAACTGAACCTGAACTGAACTGAAAGCTAAATTAGTTTTCTCATCACTGGTTTCAAATTTGAAAACTATACATATAATAGATGAAAATACTAAACATGCTGCTGGGGCCCTGGCATCTGTACTTACTGTGCGCGCATCCCTACGAGACCCGGGATTGCAAGTTCCGAATCCAGTAGGGTTACTAGGTTATCTGAACCTAGGGATGATTGTGGGAGTCCAGCCCATGGATATCTGATCCAAATACAGTGCCAACTAAATAAAAGTAAAATACTGAATACTGTTTTATTTTACTTTGCTGTTCTAGGTTATCTGAACCTAGAGCTAGGTTATCTGAACCTAGAGGCTACTGTGGGAGCCCACCCAATGGATATCTGATCCATATAGTTGTAATAACTGATAATAAACTGAGTAAAATGTTTCTAATACGTTTTACATGCTGTTAGGACGCCTACTGGTGCATCCTTCTGAACTAGGCATTCTACCGAATGCTTGGTGTGCACTTAGAGCACACCCTATAACTGAAAACTGTAAAACTACTAAACTAACGCCAAAACTAACAAGCGAGAGCAATTATACTGCAGGTGAGGGGTTTCTTACCTCGTGAGCAAAGATTCTTACAAATCTAAGCGTTAGGTTTCCGGAGACGAAGACCTTCTCGACGAGCTGCTTGCGTCTACGCGTTCCTCTCGCGGAGGGGAACGTCCTTGTATCGAAGATCTTGCCGGAAGGTGCTCTCGTGACCCTTAGGGAAGGAACCCTAGGTTCCTTTTTGCTTGTGCTTGGGGGCGCCGAGCGAAGAGAGGAACCGAGAGGAAGAGAGGCGTGAGGGCTTCGGTGGAGAGGGATTTTGCCGAACCAAACTTCTCAAATAAACCAAACCCTCTTTAAGTTTTTAATTTATATTAAGTGGTTTAATGAACCCAACTCTAATATAAATATATTTGGTTCTCCTTTCTTTCAGCACGGCCCTGCTGGGTACACCGGTTACTAAACTTATCCGTAAACCATAGGTCTCGGGTTCGATTCCCGCCTAAGCTATTTTACGGTTCCAATTATTTTTGCTACTTCCGCTACTCGGAAATTCCGGAAAAATATCTAAAAATTCCAGAAAAATCATAGAATAATTCTAAAATAAATTCGGGAATTTTTCGGGCTATACAAAGATTTAGATTGATTAGAGGATGACATGGTCTATGCCTCATTTTGATCAATCTAGATGTCTAGGATAGAAGGACACTTGTCATATATTGTGAGGAGTCACAATTAGTAGTCACAAGGTGATGTTGGATCTCAACATTCTTGTAACTTGGGTAGTAATGATGTATTGCTAGATACCGCTCATTACTTATGCTCCTAAATGGGTTTAGGGGCATTGCCAACGTTACAAGAACCTATAGGGTCACACACTAAGGACAATTAGATGGAGATTAAGTTCATATGATGAACCAAGAGGATTAGATTCATGTGATGAATCAAATTGGATTAAGAGTAATCCTAATTGGGTTAATTGAGTTGGACTCAAGTTGATTCATGTGTTCAATGAGTCTAATTTAGATTATGACTCATTGAATCAATTTAATTAAATGAATTAGATTCATTATATTAAATTGGCTTGAATTAAATGGTTGGATTAGATCAACCATGAGAGAGAATAAGTCAAGTTTGTCTTGACTTGAGAGGAAGATGAAGAGTCAAGTTTGACTTGACTTTATGCCACCTCATTGGTGTGTTGACATTATGTGGACCAATGATGATGCTCCACATCATCATGGTTACTTAAGTGAAGTACCACCTCATGGGAGTTACCAAGAGTTGTGACTCTTGGTATCCCATGGAGGTTACAAACAACATAAGTGTGGCCGACCACTTTATTGGATGAATAAGTTTCATTTTTGCAAGTGTAACTCTTATCTTCTTCCTCCTAGTGCTCTCTCTTCTTGCTCTTCCTCTCCTCATCTTGCCGAACCCTACTAAGGTGCTAGCACACTTTTGTTTGGTGATCTCCTTCTTGTGTTCATGTGGATACTTCTAGAAGGTTGTCTACATTGACAATCTTCAGATTCGGCACCATTGGACGAGCGGGATTCGCGAAAGGCACGCATCAAGGGTAAAACTCATACTCTAATGTATATCTAAAGTTTGTAAACTCGTACTCGTAATGTTTTCGGAGTTTTATTATTCGTACGGATCCGGTGGCGGGGCTTTCGGGGTTTCCGCGACGCGAAAAAGCGGTTTTCACGACCCAAAAAACCCAACAGTGGTATCAGAGCCACGTGCGAAGACTTGTACGAGTTTATTTTTGATTTTTATGAAAAATATTGCTTCTGTGATTTTCTATAAATTTAAGTTTTTATGGATTTTTATGAGTAATTTTCTCGTAGAAGCGAAGCACAAGTGTTTATACACTTGTAGGGTTCGACTACCGAGAAGATTTTTCCGAAACGGCAAGGTTTCGCCCCAAAACTTTTTGGGACAGCGGACTAAGGTGCTGTAGGATCGCTAAGGGACACTCGCGATGGTTAGATCGCGGGTAGGGGTGCTGCCCCTGGCCCCGCAAGGGGATTCGTTCCGCGATTGCACCCAAAAATCGCTAAACGGGACCACCGGGAAATTTTACTCGTAAAAATTGTAAAAATTAGTATTAAAATTATAGAAAATTATGAAAATTACATAATTTTAAAATTATGTATAATTTGTGATAGTTATGGCCCAAAAGACCCAATCTGATTGGATTTGTGTTGTAATTCATATTACGGCCTGTGCGCCGTCACTTGTGTTGTGCGTGTTGTACATTTTATTCGCGACCTGCGCGTCGTGCCTTTCTATATTATATATTCTTGTTGTAAATTAGTTTAGACTCGAATGTAACTTGAGTTTCAAAATTGTAATGTACAAAAATGGAGCCGTGGAAGGTCCACTCGAGACAGAATTATGAGGAGGGCGCAAGCAACACAAGGTGGTCAAAGGGAGGAGCTTGAGAAGCTGTTGACCTTAGGTTGACCATCCGATCTTCTCATTGGCTTGAGAAGATCGTAGTAGGGCCATGACTAATCACAAATTAATTTAATTAATTGCTTGTGTGTATGTGATGCATGATTAGTAATTAATTAGTGCCTAACGATTAGATTAGATCTAAATCGTGTACAAGATGCACCCTTTCGATTAGATTAGATCTATCGCGTATTTGATACACATGGACAATTAGATTAGATCTAAATTGCGTCAACTCTAATGCCTACCGTGCCGTGATACCTATCACTACCTTGATCACATGTGTTGTTGAATCTGCCAAAGCAGAGCAACACATATTATCTTGGTAGGGTACGGAGGGACAATCTTGGTCCCGCTTATCAACGCATGGGCGAATACAAACTCAATTAGATTGAGTATTCCTTGTTAACTCGGTTGGTTCTAGTACAACTATAGGCATTCTTCCAAAGGTTGGAAAGATAGGACATAAATCACATTTATATTAATTCTTGGGCGTATTAGCCAAAGCTAACTCAAGTTTTAATATAACTGCGGATAATGATCCTATAAACAAGAGTTGCATAGAGATGTAATTGGTAAATCGTTACCTACCGATCATACTAAAACTTGGGTGTATTAGCCAAAGCTAACTCAAGGGTTAGTATGATGTGGATCTTGTCCCACATGAATTATAGAATTCAGTGGGAGCATCATTTAGTTAAAGGCCTAATTAAATGATTTAAAAGAATATGATATTTATTTTCTGCATTTTCCTGTTGTAGATAACCATGACGTCGAATACGAACACCTTCTCTTTGTGTTCTGTCCTTGAGAAGGACAAGCTTAACGGAGCAAATTTCCTAGACTGGTACAGGAACTTGAGAATAGTTCTCACCCAGGAACGTAAACTGTACGTTCTGGAGCAGCCCATTCCGGCGGCTCCTCCTGCCAATGCCACGCGAGCAAACAGAGATGCTTACAAGAAGCATCAAGATGACGCATTAGATGTATCCTGTCTAATGCTCGCGACCATGAACTCTGAGTTTCAGAAGCAACACGAGTTAATGGGTGCTTACGATATGGTTGAACATCTTCGTCAACTGTATCAAGGACAAGCGAGGCATGAGAGATTTGAGATATCAAGGGCACTGTTTGTTAGCTAGAGCCCTAGAGCCAATCATTTAATGATTGTATTATGGACTTGTTGTATCATATTCTATATAAATAAAGGCATTTGGTTTTTGGTTATTATACTTACTTGTATTGGTGTCAAATAAACTAAGTATAATAACGTCCTTGAGTAGAAGGTTCTTACCTATATCAATCGGTTAGCTGAACTAATAGTGAGATGATATAGGGAACACTACTCTTAATCATTCCTAGTCGAGTATTAACATTCAGGGACAATGTTAATGCAATAAGACTAGCATGTAGGTCAACTCGATGACTTGATCTCACAAGTCATGTATATAGAGATATCAAGTTGACACATGGGTATGTATTAGAGAATGTATACTGAATGACCCGCCATGAGAAAGTATCATGGATCGTTATATGAGTGGCATATACTTTCTCATGTGGCTATTAGTATGACTACTAGTCCTTAGACCTGAAGTCACCATGGATCCCTACATAAGTAGTTATGTACTTTAGTTTCATCAAACGTCAACCGTAACTGGGTGGACTATAAAGGCGATTACTGGGTATGTAACAAATTATGCGGAGGGATGTGAGTGATGTAGATGGGATCTATCCCTCCTATATGACGGGTGCGACATCGATATTCTTGATAAAGTGAGAGCACGAAGTGCATAGCCATGCAAATGAGTCAATATGAGATATTGAGCTCATTTGATTGAGTTAGTCTACTTGGAGTTCAAGATTTAGATTGATTAGAGGATGACACGGTCTATGCCTCACATTGATCAATCTAGATGTCTAGGATAGAAGGACACTTGTCATATTTTGTGAGGAGTCACAATTAGTAGTCACAAGGTGATGTTGGATCTCAACATTCTTGTAACATTGGGTAGTAATGATGTGTTGCTAGATACCGCTCATTACTTATGCTCCTAAATGGGTTTAGGGGTATTGCCAACGTTACAAGAACCTATAGGGTCACACACTATGGACAATTAGATGGTGATTATGTTCATATGATGAACCAAGAGGATTAGATTCATTTGATGAATCAAATTGGATTAAGAGTAATCCTAATTGGGCTAATTGAGTTAGACTCAAGTTGATTCATGTGTTTAATGAGTTTAATTTGGATTATGACTCATTGAATCAATTTAATTAGATGAATTAGATTCATTATATTAAATTGGCTTGAATTATATGGTTGGATTAGATCAACCATGAGAGAGATTAAGTCAAGTTTGACTTGACTTGAGAGGAAGATGAAGAGTCAAGTTTGGCTTGACTTTATGCCACCTCATTGGTGAGTTGCCATTGGGTGGGCCAATGATGATGCTCCACATCATCATGGTTGCTTAAGTGGGATGCCACCTCATGGGAGTTACCAAGAGTTGTGACTCTTGGCATTCCATGGGAGGTACACACCCTCTTAATGTGGCTGGCCACATGAATGGGGAGATGTTTTTTCATTTAGTGAATTAATCTCATTCATTCCTTCATCTTCTTCCTGGCTCCAATTTTGCTCTCCCTCTCCTCTCTTGGCTGAACCATCCGAAGGTGGTAGCACACCTTTTGTGTGGTTTTTCTCCACCTACTTGTTTGTGTGGATACATATAGAGAGTTGTCTACGTTGACATCTTCGAGATCCGGCACCATTTGTACGAGCGGGAACACGAAGGGCTTCGCTTCAAAGGTATAACCTTTTATTTTGTAGATCTAAGTGTAGATCTAGGTAGAAACTCGTATTCGTATGTTTTTCAAATTTTTCTTTTCACGGATCCGTTGGCTAGTGGCTTTCGGGGTTTCCGCGACGCGAAAAAGTGATTTTCGTGGCACAAAAAACCCAACAATGGTATCAGAGCTACGTGCAAAGACAATGTAACACCCACGAATTTCTTAAGCTAAGTAGGTGAAGATTTCTTTTAGAATAAAAGAAGATAAGATAGAAAAAAAAAAAAAATATATATATATATATATATATATATATATATATATATATATATATATATATATATATATATATATATATAAAGAATTAGTCAAGGATTGAACCTTGAACCTTCTTAAGCTAAGAATTATAGAATTACCACTAGACCATCATGAGTTATTGTTAAATAGAGAATGAATATTGTAGATAAAGGTAAGACCATGATTAAGAGAAGAAAGCAAGAAAAAGACAAATTGTCTTCTTCTTCTTCTTTTCATTTTCGTGGATAACAATAGAGAAGGAGAGGAGAGGAAGTAGGGGGATGAATGAAGACATTTCTTCATCATTAAGAGACTAAAAGATGAGTTAAGAAGAAGGGAAAGCAAAGCCTCTTTTTTCTTCTTACTTCCACCTAGCATAAAGGGAAAAATCAAGAAGAGACTTCATTTTTTCTTCCCTTCCCTCACCTTGCCGTGACCTAGAGCCCCCTCTTTTCTTTCCCAAAAATCTAACTAAGGTTTTCTCCCTAAGAAAACCAAACTACAAGGAGGAACCCTCAAGATCTACCTCTCACAAGCAAGAAAAAACACAAAGGAGCACTAGGAGGGGGAGCTCTCTTCTTTCTTTTTACAAAGGGTACCTTCTCTTAGGAAAAGACCAAGCAAGAGGATGTGTATATCCCCTCACCTGTGGTACAAGTGGTTCTATGGTTTTTGTTTGAGTTTATATGAAATTTTAACCTAGAGTTCTCCTTTAGAAATTTCGGTTATGATGCTTGTGAAGTTATGGAAGCTTAAAAACCAAAATCCATAAGTTTAAGTTTTCCTCATGATATGTTATGAATATAACCTTGATATTTCATGCTTGTATAAGGCTTAGGGTTAGGTAATACCCTACCTTAGGGTTCGGCCATGAATAGGTTTGAAACCTAGGAAAGCTCAAGTTAAAAACTAACATGTCTATGACCTATTCTATGATGTTATATGAATGTTTTTCTTGATGTTTGTACTTGTATGTTGCTTAGAACTAGTAGACCCCTACTTTAAGGTTTCGGCCATGAAGGGATTTAATACCTTAAGGAGGTTAAACCTCAAATCTAACTTGCTTATGTTTCTCTTTATGAAAAGATATGAAAAATGACATAAAGCACTTGGGATTCATGTTGTTTAGGGTTAGGTTTTTACTTGATAAACTTTCGGCCAACATGAAATGTAAGGCTTAAACAAGCCTAAATTCAACCCTAACATGTTTATGTTCCTCCCCATGATATGCTATGAAATTCATAAGGTACTCACATGCTTGTAAATTCTAGAAGAGGTATTAAGTATGAAGTTTTCCACCATATGTTGTTCTCTTGATGTTTATAACTTGTATGTTGCTTAGAACTAGGAGGATCCTATCACAAGGTTTCGGCCATGTAGGGATTTAAATACCTTAGTGAGGCTCAACCTCAAATCTAGCTTGCTTATGTTTTACCTTATGAAAAGATATGAAGATAACATTATGCACTTGAGTTTTCAAGTTGCTTAGGGTTATGTTTTTCACATGTTAAACATTCGGCCACCATGAAATGTAGGGCTTAGGCAAGCCTAAATTCAACCCTAACATGTTTATGTTCCTCTCCATGTATGCTATGAAATTTATGAGTACCCACATGTCTAGAATCCATGCTTTGGTGGCATTCGGCCACTTACATTTGGTGAACTTAGGAAGCTTGAACTTTAACCTAATATGCTCATGTGAATGCCTATGATAAATGCATGGAAAAATTTATTTAGATTCACATGCTTACATGCTATATGTAACCTAGTTGGGACCTTGTATGTTTCAGCCAAGGTGGGTTTAAAACCCTAGGAAGCATAGAACCTAAAATCACATATGCTTATGATGTTCCCTATGTTAAATGTTATGGAAATGAATGTGGGTTCATTTGCTTGTATGATTTCATGAAACCTAAGTGAGCCTATGCATGTTTCGGCCACCCTTAGTGGGTTGAGAATTTAGACTAAGTTATAACTCAATATGTACTTCCCTTGCCATGACATGAATTAGAAGAAGTTAACTTGTGAACCATGCATGATTATGTTTTCTTTTTTTTGTGTCATATTGCTCATTTGAATATGCTTATGAACCATGCATGAGAATGATATCTAAAAATGGCTATGTGCCCAAATATGATGGCTATGTGCCCAAGACAAGTATGATGGCTGTGTGCCCAAGTATGCATGGCTATGTGCCCATTTATGCATACCCTATGAATCACATGAATATGATATGTTACGAATGACAACAATATGCTATGAAGGACATGAACATGATATGCTATAAATGACATGATTATGATATGCTATGAATGACATGAATATGATATGTTATGAATGATATGAACATGATATGCTATGAATGACATGAATAAGATATGCTATGAACGACATAATTTTGTTATGAAATGATAGAGATATGATATGGCATGTATTTTACTTTGAATGGCTTGTACCAAAAGGGTGGGCTCCTCATGCCCCCCTAGGTCGAATTACGGGCCTAGTAAAGGGTGGGCTCCTTACGTGCCCCTAGGTCGAGCTACGGGCCTAGTTTCCTAGTAGGTTCAAGACTAGCTACATTGGGTCTACTTAGGATGCGCGCATTATATATGTATGTTGTACTAAGCCGGGCCCCTTTCATGTTGAGATTATTTTCAAGTACTATATGATATTGTTTTAAGACATCCCACCCATGACATAAATCATGTTTTGAAAGGCATATTGTATATGACATTTCTCATGTTTTAAAGGACATCTTGTATCCATGCTCATGATATGATGATTTACTCATGCTATGATGTACACTTATGTTATGATATGATCTATACCATGATATGATGATTTACTCATGCTATGATGTACACTTATGTTATGATATGATCTATACCATGATATGATGATTTTCTTATGTTATGTTAGTACCTCCATGTTATGATATGATCTATACCATAATATGATGATTTACTCATGCTATGATGTACACTTATGTTATGATATGATCTATACCATGATATGATGATTTTCTTATGTTATGTTAGTACCTCCATGCTATGATATGAACTATACTATGATATGATGATTTCTTATGTTATGATGTGATTCATGCTAGGATATGATGTTACATGTATTATGATAAGATATATGCCATAATATGTTGTCTACCTTACGTTATGCTATTATTGAGATTCATGCCATGATATGATATGTTTTAATTTCATGATGAGATGAGCATCAATTACTCTAATGTATGATTTGATGATGTTGCATGATTACGTTGGTTTTTGTGAGTAGGAAAGGATCTCACTAAGCCTTGAGTGCTTACAGATACTTTTCCTTGTACCACAGATAATGGTAAAGAATGGAGAAACTAGAGGAGCAGCGGGAAGGGGCAAGAGATGTGTGATGGTGACTTGGCTAAAGAAATAAAATGACCTGCTGAAATGAACTTAGAATAATATGTTATGTTATGTGATGTCTTTTATGATTCCTTATGCATGTGCTAGAAATGGATACTATGACTATTTAAGTTGAACCATGTTATTTCATATTCATATGTTTGGTATGTCTTCCGCTGTATGTATGTATGAATGTTTAAATTTACTAAGTCTAAGAAAGTAACCCCGCCCTCACTAGGCAGGAGTGGTAGTAAAGGGGCGGGCGTTACAGATAAATACGAGTTTATTTTGTGTTTTATGAAAAACTTTTCAGTTCTGTAATATTCTGTAAATTTATGAATTTTATAGTTTTTATGGGTATTTTTTTCGTAGAAGTGAAGCACAAGTGTCTCGACATTTGTAGGCTTCGACTACCGAGTAGTTTTTCCCAAAAGGGCCAAGTTTCGCCCCAAAACTTTTTGGGACAGTGGGCTAAGGCGCTGTTAGATCGCAAAGGAACCCTCGCGATGGTTAGATCGCGGGTAGGGGCGCTGCCCCTGGCCCCGCAAGGGGATTCGTTCCGCGATTGCGCCCGAAAATCGCTAAACGGAACCGCCGGGAAATTATACTCGTAAAAATTGTAAAAATTATAGAAAAATTACAGAAAATTATAGAAATATATATTTTTGAATTATATATTATTTTTGTGATAGTCATGGCTCAAAGACCCAATTCGATTGGATAAATTTGTGTTGTAATTCAAAATATGGCCTGCGTGCCATTTTGTGTGTTTGCGTGTGCTGTATTTGATACGCGACCTGCGCGTCGTGCCTCCCTATTTATATTCTGGTTGTAAATTAGATTTAGACTCGAATGTAACTCGAGTTTCAAAATATAATGTAAATTTTGAAGCGGTGGAAGGTCCACTCAAGATGGAGTTACGAGGAAGGCGCGAGCAACACAAGGTGGTCAAACGGAAGGCACTTGAGACGTTGTTGACCTTAGGTTGACCATCCGATCTTCTCATTGGCTTGAGAAGATCGTAGTAGGGTCATGACATAATCACAAAATTATTTAATTAATTGTTTTTTGTGTGTATGTGATGCATGCTAGTTAATTAAGTAATTAATTAGTGCCTAACGATTAGATTAGATCTAAATCATGCACATGATGCACCCCACGATTAGATTAAATCTATCGAGTATATGATACGCATCATCATTTAGATTAGATCTAAATCGCGTCAACTCGTAATGCCTATCATGTCGTGATACCTACCACTACCTCGATCGTATGTTGTTGTTGAATCTGCCAAAGCAGAGCAACACATACTATCTTGGTAGGGTACGGAACGACAATCTTGGTCCCGCCTATCAACGCATGGGTGAGTACAACTTAATTAGATTGAGTAACTAGTTAACTCAATTGGATCGAGTTTAACTATAGGCATATCCAATGGTTGGTAGATAGGTCAAAATCACGTTTATATTAACTCTTGGGCGTATTAGCCAAAGCTAACTCGAGTTTTAATATAAATGCGTATTTTATCCTATAAACAAGAGTTGCATAGAGATGTAATTGGTAATTAGTTACCTACCGATCATACTAAGTCTTGGGCGTATTAGCCAAAGCTAACTCAAGGGTTAGTATGAAGTGGATCTTGTCCCACATGAATTATAGAATTCAATGGGAGCATCATTTAGTTAAAGGACTAATTAAATGATTTAAAAGAATATGATATTTATTTCTGCATATATTTCTGTTGTAGAATTTCCATAACGTCAAACACGAACAACTTCTCTATGTGTTCTGTCCTTAAGAAGGACAAGCTTAATGGAGCAAATTTCCTGGACTAGTACAGGAATCTGAGAATAGTTCTCACCCAAGAACGTAAACTGTACGTTCTAGAGCAGCCCATTCCGGAGGCTCCTCCTACCACTGCCACGCGAGCAGACCGAGATGCTTACAAGAAGCATCAAGATGACGCATTAGATGTGTCCTGTCTTATGCTCGCGACCATGAACTCTGAGCTTCAAAGGCAACATGAGTTGATGGGCGCTTACGATATGGTTGAACATCTTTGTCACCTATATCAAGGACAAGCAAGGCACTGGAAGAGGAACTCCAAAGAATACCTAGAAGATCTTAAGAAGAAGAGAAATAAGATTTCTACTCCAGGTATACATGTTATAGAAGTCAACCTCTCTATTTATTCTTCGTGCGTATTAGATACCGGATGTGCTTCGCACATTTGTAATAATGTACAAGCGCTGAGAAATAGCAGGGCATTGACGAAGGGTGAGGTAGACCTACGAGTAGGCAATGGAGCACGGGTTGCTGCTATTGCTGTAGGAACTTACTATCTATCTCTACCCTCTGGGCTTGTACTAGAATTAGATGATTATTGTTATGTGTCTGCCTTGACTAAGAACATAATTTCAGTTTCTTGTTTGGACAAGAAAGGATTTTCGTTTACAATAAAGAACAAATGTTGTTCCGTCTATTTAAACGATATATTCTATTGTAGTGCACCTCTGATGAACGGACTCTATATTCTAGACCTTGAGAGCCCTATCTATAACATAAATACCAAGAGGTTCAAGTCCAATGACATGAACTAAACCTACCTCTGGCACTGTCGCTTAGGTCATATAAATGACAAGCGCTTATCCCAGCTCCATAAGGATGGTTTGCTGGACTCATTTGATTTTGAATCATATGAGATATGCGATTCATGCCTACGAGGCAAGATGACCAAGACTCCCTTTAGTGGGCACAGCGAGAGAGCGACTGATTTGTTAGGACTTATACATAGTGATGTATGTGGCCCTTTCAATGTCGCTGCTAGAGGCTGTTATAGGTACTTCATCACATTTACTGATGACTTCAGTAGATATGGTTATGTGTACTTGATGACACATAAGTCAGAATCCTTAGAAAAGTTCAAAGAATTCAAGAATGAAGTACAGAACCAGCTTGGCAAGAGTATTAAGATACTTCGATCAGATCGAGGTGGAGAATACCTTAGCCATGAGTTTCGTGACTATCTAGCCGAGTGTGGGATTCTATCCCAACTCACTCCTCCTGGAACACCACATGGGAATGGTGTATCCGAAAGGAGGAATCGTACCCTATTAGATATGGTACGATCTATGATGAGTCACACAGATCTTCCGACATACCTTTGGGGCTATGCTCTAGATACGGTAGCTTTTATACTCAACCGAGTTCCATCCAAGGCCGTGACAAAGTCACCATATAGGATATGGATTGGGAGAGATGCCCAGGTGTCTTTCATGTGGATTTGGGGTTGTGAGGCTTACGTTAGACGTCAAGTCTCAGACAAATTAGGACCCAAATCTGACAAGTGCTACTTTATTGGATATCCCAAGGAAACTAAGGGATATTACTTCTACATTCCCAGTCAGCACAAGATAGTTGTGGCAAAGACTGGAGTCTTTCTAGAAAGGGACTTTGTTACTAGAAAGATTAGTGGGAGTACATTCGATCTTAAAGAAGTTCAAGATGTGAACAATAGCGCTGAAACCTCGATGGAAGTCGAACTGGAACCACAAAGTGTTGTGGATGATGTTGTTCCACAAAGAGTTGAGGAACAACAACCAGTTCAAGTAGACATACCTCTTCGCAGGTCTGATAGGGTACGTCGTCAGCCTGAGAGATACTCATTTCTCTTGTCTGACCATGATGACGTTGTGCTCATAGAGGATGAGCCTACCACCTATCAGGAAGCTAGAGCCCTAGAGCCAATCATTTGATGATTGTATTATGGACTTGTTGTATCATATTCTATATAAATAAAGACATTTGGTTTTTGATTATTATACTTACTTGTATTGGTGCCATATAAACTAAGTATAATAACGTCCTTAAGTAGAAAGTTCTTACCTATATTAATCGGTTAGCTGAACCGATAGTGAGATGATATAGGGAACACTACGCTTAATCATTCCAAGTCGAGTATTAACATTCAGGGACAATGTTAATGCAATAAGACTAGCATGTAGGTCAACTCGATGACTTGATCACACAAGTCATGGATATAGAGATATCAAGTTGACACATGGGTATGCATTAGAGAATGTATACTGAATGACTCGCCATGAGAAAGTATCATAGATCGTTATATGAGTGTCATATACTTTCTCATGTGACTATTAGTATGACTACTAGTCCTTAGACCTGAAGTCACCATGGATCCCTACATAAGGAGTTATGTACTTTAGTTTTGTCAAACGTCACCCGTAACTGGGTGGACTATAAAAGTGATTACTGGGCATGTAATAAATTATGCGGAGGGATGTGAGTGATGTAGATGAGATCTATCCCTCCTATATGATGGGAGCGACATCGATATTCTTGATAGAGTGAGACCACGAAGTGCATGGCCATGCCCAAATGAGTCAATATGAGATATTGAGCTCATTTGATTGAGTGAGTCTACTTGGAGTTCAAGATTTAGATTGATTAGAGGATGACATGGTCTATGCCTCACATTGATCAATCTAGATATCTAGGATAGAAGGACACTAGTCATATTTTGTGAGGAGTCACAATTAGTAGTCACAAGGTGATGTTGGATCTCAACATTCTTGTAACATTGGGTAGTAATGATGTGTTGCTAGATACCGCTCAATACTTATGCTCCTAAATGGGTTTAGGGGCATTGCCAACGTTACAAGAACCTATAGGGTCACACACTATGGACAATTAGATGGAGATTAGGTTCATATGATAAACCAAGAGGATTAGATTCATTTGATGAATCAAATTGGATTAAGAGTAATCCTAATTGGGCTAATTGAGTTAGACTCAAGTTGATTCATGTGTTTAATGAGTCTAATTTGGATTATGACTCATTGAATCAATTTAATTAGATGAATTAGATTCATTATATTAAATTGACTTGAATTAAATGGTTGAATTAGATAAACCATGAGAGAGATTAAGTCAAGTTTGACTTGACTTGAGAGGAAGATGAAGAGTCAAGTTTGACTTGACTTTATGCCACCTCATTGGTGAGTTGGTATTGAGTGGACCAATGATGATGCTCCACATCATCATGGTTGCTTAAGTGGGATGCCACCTCATAGGAGTTATCAAGAGTTGTGACTCTTGGCATTCCATGGGAGTTACACACCCTCTTAATGTGGCCGGCCACATGAATGGGGAGATGTTTTTTCATTTAGTGAATTAATCTCATTCATTCCTTCATCTTCTTCCTTGCTCCAATTTTGCTCTCCCTCTCCTGTCTTGGTCGAACCATCCAAAGGTGCTAGCACACCTTTTGTGTGGTTTTTCTCCACCTACTTGTTTGTGTGGATACATATAGAGAGTTGTCTACGTTGACAACTTCGAGATCCGACACCATTTGGACGAGCGGGAACGCGAAGGGCTTCGCTTCAAAGGTATAACCTTTTCTTTTGTAGATCTAAGTGCAGATCTAGGTAGAAACTCGTATTCGTATGTTTTTCAAATTTTTCTTTGCATGGATCCGTTGGCTAGCGGCTTTCAGGCTTTCCACGACGCGAAAAAGCGATTTTCGTGGCCCGAAAAACCCAACACTGTTTCAGTCCAAGATGTTAGATGGGGCTTCCGTAGGCCCATATGTACTCAAAATGATTGGGTACATAGAAAACTTATAGAGGTTGGGATTCCCGCTTGGCCAAGAGCTGGCCACTGTCCTGATCTTGCAATCCTTGCCGGATAGCTATAGTCAGTTCGTTCTAAACTACAATATGAACGAAATTGACAAGCCACTGCCCGAGCTGCTTAGCATGTTAAGAACTGCTGAGCTGAACCATAAGAAGGCAAAGCCCCACTCTGTTCTGATGGTTCAGAAACACAAGGGCAAGGGCAAGCCCAAAGGCAAGGGAAAGTCCCAAGCCAAGGGCAAAGGCAAGGCACTGAAGCCTAAAGGAGGGGTCGCCAAGAATGCTACCTGCTTCCACTTCGGTCAGACCGGGCACTGGAAGAGGAACTGCAAGGTGTACTTAGAAGATCTTAAGAAGAAGCGAAGTGAGACTTCCACTTCAGGTATATATGTTATAGAAGTCAATCTATCTATTTCTTCATCATGGGTATTAGATACCGGATGTGCATCTCACATTTGTACTAATGTGCAAGCGCTGAGAAATAGCAGGGCATTGGCGAAGGGCGAGGTGGACCTACGCGTAGGCAATGGAGCACGGGTTGCTGCTGTTGCTGTAGGGACTTATTTTCTATCTCTGTCCTCTGGGCTTGTATTAGAGTTTGATGATTGTTGTTATGTGCCTGCATTAATTAAGAACATAATTTCAGTTTCTTGTTTGGATAAGAAAGGTTTCTCTTTTATAATTAAGGACAAATGTTGTTCTATTTATTTAAAAGATATGTTCTATTGTAGTGCACCTCTGATGAACGGACTCTATATTCTAGATCTTGAAAGCCCTATCTATAACATAAATACCAAGAGGTTCAAGTCAAATGACATGAACCAAACCTATCTCTGGCACTGTCACTTAGGTCATATAAATGACAAGCGCTTATCCCAGCTCCATAAGGATGATTTGCTGGACTCATTTAATTTTGAATCTTATGAGACATGCGCGTCATGCCTACTAGGCAAGATGACCAAGACTCCCTTTAGTGGGCACAGTGAGAAAGCGACTTACTTGTTAGGTCTTATACATAGTGATATATGTAACCCTTTCAATGTCGCTGCTAGAGGCGGTTATAGGTACTTCATCATATTTACTGATGACTTCAGTAGATATGGTTATGTGTACTTGATGACACATAAGTCAGAATCCTTTGAAAAGTTCAAAGAATTCAAGAATGAAGTACAGAACCAGCTTGGCAAGAGTATTAAGATACTTCGATCAGATCGAGGTGGAGAATACCTTAGCCATGAGTTTCGTGACTACCTCGCTGAGTGTGGGATTATATCCCAACTCACTCCTCTTGGAACACCACAGTGGAATAGTGTATCCAAAAGGAGGAATCGTACCCTATTAAATATGGTACGATCTATGATGAGTCACACAGATCTTCCGACATACCTTTGGGGCTATTCTCTAGACACGATAGCTTTTATACTCAACCGAGTTCCATCCAAGGCTGTGATAAAGACACCATATAGGATATGGACTGGGAGAGATGCCCAGGTGTCTTTTATGAGGATTTGGGGTTGTGAAGTTTACGTTAGACGTCAAGTCTCAGACAAATCACTACAAGAAAATCCTTCATAGACATCGGTGGAACAACAACGGTTTTAAGC
The DNA here is from genome assembly GCF_018446385.1 of Zingiber officinale. NCBI lineage: Eukaryota > Viridiplantae > Streptophyta > Magnoliopsida > Zingiberales > Zingiberaceae > Zingiber > Zingiber officinale. Next base: position 66,624,462 of record NC_055998.1, read on the forward strand.
AAAAACCGATGTCTTTGAGTATTTTACACCGATTTTTCCAAAAACCGGTGTCTATGAGCACAGATTTTCGCTCATAGACATCGGGTTTTTAGGTGATGTCTATGAGTGCCTTTTTTTTCGTTAATAGACATCGATTTTAACATCGGTTTTTAAAACCCGGTGTCTATGAATCAAAATTTGAACAGACTTTCTTAGCGCGCTTTCTTTTGGCTTCTCCTCGCCCACCATAAATCTAAACCCTAATCCTCAGGCGCCTATCCCGCTCCTCAGGCGCTTTCTTTTGCCTCCCGCTCCTCAGACGCCGATCCCGGCTCCCCCCGCCAACTGCACTCCTCCCCAGCCCCCGGTGCCGTCCTGTAAATCGAGTCCCTCCCACTCTTCCGCGATGTACCCGTACTCGAGCGCCAGGCGCTCTTTCTCCGCAAACTCCGGATCTGCTCTGTGCTCTTCGACTTCTCCGACCCGGAGGAGGAGGACCCCTACCTCGACCCCACCTGGCCTCATCTCCAGCTCGTCTATGAGCTCCTTCTCCGCTACGTCGTGTCGTCCGACACCGATACCAAGGTCGCCAAGCGCTACATCGAGCACTCATTCGTGCTCCGCCTTCTCGACCTCTTTAACTCCGAAGACCTCTAAAGGAACGAAGATAACTCCTCCTCACCAGCTGCAGTCACCGGAGTTCTGTTGGAAAGACTATTGCTCTGTAAACATATCCTTTTTATTGTCTCTAGCTTGTTCGCATTTGTTTTGTGCATCGATTTGTGTGTTTTGGCTCTTTTCCGGAGCGCTGGGTTAGGTTTGAGGCCGATATCGCAAGTGTAGGCTGGATTTGTCTTGGTTCATCGATTGGGAGAGATGGTCGGAGGCGGAAGCAGGAGGGACGATGGGCCGCTGAAGATCAATAGCACTAACTTCTTCGCGGTGCTTGAGACTCTCAAGAAGAAGAAGAAGTCGGACAAAGAGTCGAAGAGCAAGGGGGTGTCCAAGAGCCAAGGGAAGGAGCAGGAGAAGCAAGTGTTTTGGGCCCTGGCGCCTCTACCGTGAGCTGCACGGAAGGACCAGCTGCTGAGGGAGCAGTGAAGATAAAACCCATTCTAGGTATGGCTTCTCAAATCTCATGCATCCGACTGTTTCATGTTGGTTAGCGGTTAAGGGACATAGACCTCTTAATCTGTAGTATCAGGTTCTCCAAAGCTTAGTTCTGCTGAAAATTGGAAGTTATTGTGATGCAATGTTTAGCTTCCTGCTACAAGTTGCCAGTCTTACAACGTTATGTTGTTGATCTTTCTTTGCAGTCTGCAAAATAAATTTTTCTTTAAAAAAAGAGAGGTTATTTGTAGTTCAAAAATAAGGCTCTTGTTTATATAATTGCGCTTTTAGTTCTGTGGAACATCTAAGATAATATGATTGAATGGAGATCTCTTCTCATAGAACGAGAATTATCAACTTCTGAAGATGTTTGTGTGTTTTAGTAAATATGTTAGTTGAAAATGTTCAAATTAAACAGATAGTCCTAATCATGTTTGTTGTACTTTGCAATGGCTGCTGTCTAGCATTAGCAGCCTACCTTATAATAGATTATCACTGATGATAAACATAAAACAACAGGTCAAAATAAATAGAGATAAGGAGAAATGTGGCTTCAAATGTTATATTTTAAGTAAGTAATGCCATGAGCTTATGTTTACCACAGTGCCTGCTCTTTGATGCAACTCTATAGACACTTTTCATCTTTCTGTTTGAACTTCAATGTATCATAAGGTCAACTTCAAAATTTAATGAAGTCCGACATGACTTATTAGTATCCAACATAGCGTTCAGACTTTTTCTATGCAGGTTATGCTTGCTCACTTAAGGATAGTGTCGTCTTTCAGATACAGCAATTGAATATGGTCAACCAAACATTGCAGCTTGATTTCATGCTAGATTGAAATTTTCTCTTATTCATTGTAACAATATACTTCAATGTTGTTTCCTATAACAATTATCTATCATGATCTTTGTAGGATTGTGAGCATCCTCTAGCCCCACGTCAAAAAAAGTATGTACGAGTTCGTTTTTATAGATCGGGTTGGCATATAAGACAAGGCAAGCAAGTTATATTGTTGAAATTTTTGTTACTACATTTTTTAGCATGTTTAGTACCTCTCGTACTAACTATTTTCTCGTCTTATTTAATGAAGGATTTTCTTTTTTGGCAAATTTGTTTAGCCTAAGACTTTGCTTAACTAGGTCTCGTCTTTGATGCACATTGTTAGAAGCCATCTCATTTACTCAATTAATGTCTCCAATTAAAAACTATCTTGGCTGGAATGATACTTTATTAAGTTTATACTGGACAACATTCGACACTCAGCAATCAGTTATTTCCAACTTCTGCTTGCGTTCTGAGTCTCTGTATTCAGCTGATGGTTTATTTGTTCAAGACTTCTTTTCATTGCCGAGAAAGACTATCCATTCTGTATGATTAGAGTATAAATAAGCAAAGATTAACATCTAATGTTACTTTCTACATCAAAGAGCAGAGCTCATGACCAAACATGTTTTTTTTTTTAAAAAAAATTATTTTATTTTTGGTGGCATCTTTGATCAAAGTCTTGATATGTGAAGCTTTCTGTTGCAGTTCCTGGTAGGGACGCCTGTGAAATAACAGTGGTTCATCAAGAAGATGCTGGCCTCAATGTTGAGATGGCAAAACTGACATTCGCCAAAGGAATATGGAGCTTTGTGAGTAAGACAAACAGTGCTTTGCGTGGTTATTCCTCTCATCCTAGTCGCTCAGTATTAGTCCTTGCTCTTCTTAGACTTATTAAGAAGGTAAGCATTATTAGCTGGTTAAGGGACATAGACCTCTTAATCTGTAGTATCAAGTTCTCCAAAGCTTAGTTCTGTTGAAAATTGGAAGTTATTGTGATGCAATGTTTAGCTTCCTGCTACAAGTTGCCAGTCTTACAACGTTCTGCTATTGATCTTTCTTTGTAGTCTGCAAAATAAATTTTTCTTTAAAAAAAGAGAGGTTATTTGTAGTTCAGAAATAAGGCTCTTGTTTATTTAATTGCGCTTTTAGTTCTGTGCAACATCTAAGATAATATGATTGAATGGAGATCTCTTCTCATAGAACGAGAATTATCAACTTCTGAAGATGTTTGTGTGTTTTAGTAAATATGTTAGCTGAAAATGTTCAAATTAAACAGATAGTCCTAATAAATTTGGATTCAGTCAATCCACTCGATTATAATATAATAAATTTGTATTATATGTAGTACTGGATAAACTTGATTATTCTATTGTAATGCAATATCTGATTCTGGACAGAATCATGAGGTGGATAGAGGAGGAAGAAACACTACAATATCTGATTCTGGACATGGACGGTAAGCCTTCTTTCTTGTTGAAAATAATTATTATCAGGTTCAGATGATATCAAATTAAGGAAAATAGTAAAATAAAAATAACCATTATTGTAAACTTGAAAATTTTTAGAATGTTTAAGAAAGTTATCTATGCTGTCAAACAAATTTGTAGAGCATGGTTTAAGAAATCACAAGGTTACTAAATTGATAATCAAATATTTATTGAGTACAACTTAACAAACTAAGCACCATCAATGTCTATGCTCCATTATGTTCTAGCTTGATGGAGAGAAGTAGAATAAATAGTTATAGACTTCAATATTCATCCCAAATTGTCTATCTGTTATTTTATGTATGGGATTTGTATCTGATGTAATTTTACTCTTGGTATTAATATAAACAGTGCCTTGGTTCCATCCTTCTGGTTAGACATTCCTACATAAACTTTATTAACATATTCATGTGAAATTTTGCTTGTATGTGGAATTTTGATTATGGTTTGTAAAAAAATAGGTGGTCTTCAAGGATTGCATAATATTCATGGAAGCTTCAACCTGTCAACTGTGCCTGGTTCGCTTGCATCTAGAGAGGCCGCAATGGGTGTTGTACCATCAGGTGGTGTTCAACAACCAGGAGGAAGCATTCCTAGTGGACGGTTCTCATCAAACAATCTTTTGGTTGCATTATCCCAGGTCTGGCATGAGTTTATTTCCACATTACTTCACTACATCATATGGTCCTTTGAATGTGTTTTATAGTATTGATTTTGGATTTTTTTTCATGCAGATGCCTCATGGCTCTGGTGTCACAAATAGAGGGGGTATTAATGTTGTTGGAAATCATGCTTTTAGTAGTAGTAATATTAATGGAGTCACTGGGTCAATAATTGGTATTTCCTCAAGTTCAGCTTATGGGAATTGTAGTTCTATTCCTGGTTTGGGAGTTTCTCTAGTATTGAGTAATGTAGGGCCAAGACTTACAAGCTCTGTAGGCAACATTGTTGGCAGTGGTAACATGGGAAGAAGCATCAGTTCTGGAGGATTATCTGTGCCCAGTTTAGCTTCACGGGTAAACTTAGCTACTATGCACAGAGCAAGAAGGATAATGTTGGCACCAGTAAGAAACATATTTGTGTACTATCTATTACCTTTTGATGTTGTAAGAAGAATAGTTATGTGTAATTTGTGGATACCAACTTGATGTACACAATATCTATTATCTTTTTATGTTATAAGAAGAATATTTATGCGTTGGTTATATGGATATTAACTTGGTGTGTTTAGATACATCGGTGCATTTTTATTTGTGATTTTATTAGTGAATTAATAATATTAACTTAATTTTATGATTTACTTGGTGATAATATTGGTTTTTCACTATTTCGGAAATTGGATTTGTGTCGTTAAACAATATTGATATTACATCGGTTTTTCACCGTTGCAAAACCGGTGTTATTAACTAATATTACATCGGTTGTATACCGCTGTCAAAACTGGTGTTATTAACATATAATATTACATCGGTTTTACACCCGATGTAGTTAAGTGATACTACATCGGTTTTAACCCGATGTCTAAAATGACAGACTTTTTACATCGCCTTCATAGACATCGGTCGAAAATGTAATAGACATCGGTGGAAAACCGATGTCTATGAAGGTTTTTGTTGTAGTGAATTAGGACCCAAATCTGACAAGTGCTACTTTATTGGATATCTTAAGGAAACTAAGGGATATTACTTCTACATTCCCAGTCAGCACAAGGTAGTTGTGGCAAAGACTGGGGTCTTCTAGAAAGGGACTTTGTTTCTAGAAAGACTAGTGGGAGCACGTTCGATCTTGAAGAAGTTCAAGATATGAACAATAGCACTGAAGCCTCGATGGAAGTTGAACTGGAACCACAAAGTGTTGTGGATGATGTTGTTCCACAAGGAGTTGAGGAACAACAACCAGTTCAAGTAGACATACCTCTTCGTAGGTCTGATAGGGTACGTCGTCAGCCTGAGAGATACTCATTTCTCTTGTTTGACCATGATGACGTTGTGCTCATAGAAGATGAGCCTATCACCTATCAGGAAGCTATGATGAGACCAGATTCCGAGAAATGGCTAGAGGCCATGAGATCCGAGATGGAATCCATGTACACCAACCAAGTATGGACTTTAGTTGATCCACTTGAAGGGGTAAAACCCATTGGGTGTAAGTGGGTCTTTAAGAGAAAGACTGACATGGATGGACTTATCTATAAGGGTCGCTTGGTAGCTAAAGGTTTCAAGCAGATTCATGGTATTGACTATGATGAAACCTTTTCTCCAGTAGCGATGTTTAAGTCCATTCGGATCATGCTTGCTATTGCAGCATGACTATGAGATATGACAGATGGATGTCAAAACTGCGTTTCGAATGAAAACCCGCTCGAGGATGTGTACATGACACAACCTGAGGGTTTTGTAGATCCACAGCATGCTAGCAGAGTATGCAAGGTGCATAAAGCAAGCTTCTCGGAGCTGGAATCTTCGATTCGATGATGCAATAAAACAGTTTGGTTTCATCAAGAACGAAGATGAGCCTTGTGTCTACAAGAAGGATGTAGGGGATATAGTTGTCTTCCTCATATTGTATGTGAATGACATACTACTCATTGGGAAGGACATCCTTTTGCTTCAGTCTGTCAAGACCTGGCTAGGGAGTTGCTTCTCAATGAAGGAATTTAGTGAGGCATCCCGCATTCTAGGGATACAGGTCTATAGAGATAGATCTAAGAGATTGCTTGGCCTAAGTCAGAGTACATATATTAACAAGGTACTCCTTCAGTTTGGCATGCAGAACTCCAAGAAGGGATTTCTGCCGATGTCACATGGCGTGAGTCTTTCGAAGACTCAAGGTCCCTCTTCTAGAGAGGAGAGAGACCGCATGGATCATATCCCTTATGCGTCAGCCATAGGATCTATCATGTACGCCATGCTATGTACTCGACCTGATGTCTCGTATGCTTTGAGCATGACGAGCAGATACCAGTCAGATCCAGGTGAAAGTCACTGGATAGCGGTTAAGAATATTCTTAAGTACTTAAGAAGAACTAAAGAATATTTCTTGATATATGGAGGCAATGATGAGCTAGCTGTAAAGGGTTACAGTGATGCTAGCTTCTTGACCGATCAGGATGATTATCGATCGCAGTCAGGGTTCGTGTTTTGCATCAATGGTGGTGCTGTGAGCTAGAAGAGTTCGAAGCAGGACACAGTCGCTGATTCTACGACAGAGGTAGAGTACATTGCTGCATCAGAGGCAGCAAAGGAGGCAGTTTGGATCCGCAAGTTCATCACTGAACTTGGGGTGGTTCCTAGTATCGCTGACCCTATTGAGCTCTATTATGACAATAATGGAGCTATAGCACAGGCTAAGGAACCTCGCTCACACCAGCGGACCAAACACATACTACGACGCTTCTATCTCATTCAAGATATTATCGAGAGAGGAGATGTAAAGATTTGTAGAGTACCTATAGAGGCTAACATCGCAGATCCCTTGACCAAGGCTTTGGCACAGAGGAAGCATGATGGTCACACTATGTCATTGGGGCTTAGAGCCTACACTGATTGGCACTAGTGCTAGTGGGAGATTGTTAGTTAGAGTCCTAGTGCCAATCATTTGATGATTGTATTATGGACTTGTTGTATCATATTCTTATATAAATAAATACATTTATTTTGGTTATTATACATACTTGTATTGGTGCCAAATAAACTAAGTATAATAGCGTCCTTGAGTAGAAGGTTCTCACCTATATCAATCGGTTAGTTGAACCGATAGTGAGATGATATAAGAAACACTACTCTTAATCATTCCTAGTCGAGTATTAACATTCAGGGACAATGTTAATGCAATAAGACTAGCATGTAGGTTTACTCGATGACTTGATCTCACAAGTCATGGATATAGAGATATCAAGTTGACACATGGATATGCATTGGAGAATGTATACTGAATGACCCGCCATGAGAAAGTCTCATGGATCGTTATATGAGTGTCATATACTTTCTCATGTGGCTATTAGTATGACTACTAGTCCTTGGACCTGAAGTCATCATGGATCCCTACATAAGGAGTTATGTACTTTGGTTTCGTCAAACGTCACCCGTAACTGGGTGAACTATAAAGGTGATTACTGGTATGTAATGAATTATGCAGAGGGATGTGTGTGATGTAGATGAGATCTATCCCTCCTATATGTAACACCCACTAAACTTTTAAGATAAATAAGAGAATGATGAATTTTGCCTTAGAAAAATAATAAGAAGTGAGTTGAAGCAAAAAGAAATAAAATGAAATAAAAAGAAGAGGAGGTCAAGGATTGAACCTTGAACCTCTTATATTATAATTTATAGAATTAATTAGTAGTAACCAATTGGGATAGAGAGAAGATATTGATAGCAAGGAAAGGGAATGCATGATAAAGATAGGAGTAAAGATCTAAGAAGAGAAAGCAAGAAAAGAGCAAGAGAAAGGCAACTTGCCTTCCTCCCTTTCTCTCTCTTTTCCCTCTCTTGCCGTGACATTAAATGGAGAATGAAGGGGATTCATTCCCCCTTGTTCTCATCATAAATGATGAGAATAAATTAGAAAATAAAATAAATAAAAGAAAATAGAAAATGAGTTAAAGGAGAAGGAAAGCAAAAACCAATTTTGCTACCTCTTCCCCCTTAATATAAAAAAAATGATGTAAAGGGAAAAGTCTATTTTTCTCTTATTTTCCCTCATCCTCCCTCTCCCTCACTGAACCCTCAGTCCCCTCTCCTCCATCTTCGGCCCAAGCCAAGGTTTTCTCCTAAGAAAGCCTAAGATACAAGGAGGACTTAGCAAGGGAATCAAGGGAAGGGAACTAGAAGAAGAGGCTACTTCTTCCATCACCACACCTTAGATCCACAAGCGAAAAGGAAGTAAGCTTCCCCTCACCTGTGGTACAAGGCGTTTTATGTGCTTTTCAGATTTTATGAGGATTAGAAAACCTAGAATAGAATTTAAGAAAAATTCGGCCAAAGAAGAGTTTTCAAATCTAGGAAGGTTTAAACAAGTCCTCATTTCATGATATTTTTCTATGCTATGTAGGAAGGTTTTCCTTCATGTTTTTATACCTATATGATGCTTGGTCAAAGGAGTACCTAACCCTAGAATTTCGGTCAAAAATATTTTAAAGAGGTTAGGGAAATCATTGTTTAACCAAACTAGTACAAGATTCCCTCCATGAATTACTAAGGGTCTTTTGTTGGTTTTTCTTGCTTGAAAGTTACTTGGAACCAAAAGAAATCCACTCATATGTTTTGGCCAAGAAAAGAGCTTAGGGTTAGGAAGACCTTTAAATTTAAGTAACCATGTTTATATGATAGAATATAGAGTTCTCTTAAAGAATTGCATGTTGAATATTGCTAGAAATTCATGAACTCTTCATTAAGATTTTCGGCCATGATAAGATGGATAGCTTAGAAAAGCTTAAACAAAATTTTAACATGCTCAAGACCTCTGTGATATTAAGATATGAAAGTTGTTTAATGCTCTCATGCTTAATTAGGGTATAGAGAATTTAGTTACATGATATATGACATGTAAGATCACAAGGGTCCTAGCTGGTTTATGAACCAAATTTGTATATGATGTTCTTAGTAATTTTTGACATGAAACTTACTTAGGTTTTCCATGCTTTAGGCCACTTAAAACCTAGTTTAGAGATTGGTAGGTTTCGGCCATGAGGAAAAATAAAAGAAAAAGGAAAGAAACCTAGGAAGCCTAAGACACAATTCACATGTATGTTTATTATGCTTGTCTTTATACATGCTATGAAACTTGTATGACTTCCTATGCTTTTAGGCTATTTGAAGCAAATTTAAACACTGATGAGTCTCGGCCAAGTAGGGTTTAAATGACCTAGAGGCCTTAGAATTGAAACCAATTGTGTTAAAAATGCTTCTTATGGAAATATGATAATATGTTGATTGAGTCACATGCTTGTATAATTTTTCCATGACCTAAATGGACCATTGTATGTTTTGGCCATGAAGGGATAGATGCCCTAGAAACCCTAGAACAAAAATTAAATATGCTCATGTCACTCTACATGAAATATGATAAGTAGAAAGCCAAAGTTCTCATGCTATATGTTGTTTAATGACCTAAAATGAGGCTAGGGTAAATTTCGACCATACCCATTGTATGATGCCTTATTATGAATTTATACATGATGTTAGTTTAAGTTCACATGCTTGTATGCTTGCTTTTAGCCCTAATGAATACTTGTTAAATTTCGACCATGACATATGTTAAGGGCTTGAAGAACTTAGGAACTAGCTCAAATATGCTTACTATGTTACTTGGAAAAAAATGCTATAAATATGGTTTAAGGTTTCCATGCTTTCATGACATTTGGGACCTTATTTCACACCTGATAGGGTTCGGCCACATGAAGTTTAGGGACTTGGAGAACTTAGAAACCAAGTTAATCATGCTTATAATGCTTCCTATGAAATTGATGTGATGATAATTTAGGTTCCACATGCTTGGAGATTGTTTTTACCTAAATTGAGATCTAAGGGGGGGTTCGGCCATGATAAGAACCCAAGGGATTAGGAAGCTTAGAACCCAAGCTAACTATGTTACCATGTTTCTTATGATAGTATAATCACATGATACATCCTTATGCTTAAACATGTATGCTTGTGATTTATACTTTCCATGATATGATATGTGCTTAGAAATATGCATGCTTTGATGATATGCTATGTGCTTAAAATATACATGCTTTCATGATATGCTATGTGGATAGAAATATGCATGCTTTGACGATATGCTATGTGCTTAAAATATGCATGCTTTCATGATATGCTAGGTGGATAGAAATATGCATGCTTGGATGATATGTTATGTGCTTAAATTATGCATGCTTTCATGATATGCTATGTGGATAGAAATATGCATGCTTTGATGATATTCTATGTGCCTAAAATATGCATGCTCTCATGATATGCTATATGGTGAAAATATGCATGCTTTTATGACATGATGTATGCCTAAGTGATGCATACTTTTTATGACATGATGTATGCCTAAGTGATGCATACTATTTATGATATGATGTATGCCTAAGTGATGCATACTTTTATGACATAACGTATGCCTAAGTGATGCATACTTCTATGATATGCTATGTGACTAAATGATGCATTTTTATACATGCTACTTTACTTTGTAAGGCTTGTACCAAGGGTGGGCTCCTAATCAGCCCCTAGGCCTTTGGCTGTGTGATCCAGGCTAGTAAAAACAAAGGGATGGGCTCCTTAGTACGCCCCTAGGTCTATGGCTGTGTGATCCGGACCTAGTTCCTTGTATGATTCAAGACCTGCTACCTAGGATATACTTAGGAAGTGCGCATATCTACGTGATTTATCTATGTGTGGTACAAGCCGGGGCCCTGATTATGTTGATATTATGTTCAAGTATATATGTAAGAAGAAATGGTTTTAAAGATCATGAGACATACACATATTTTTCGGATAGATGTTTTCAAAATCATATTGCATATACCTTATGATCATGTTGTGATGATGCTATGATTTATGATATGCCATGATTAGATATGATTATGTTATGTTTCATGCTATGCTTTAAGAGCTTGATATGCCATGCCACCTTATGATGATACTATGATATGCCATGATTAGATATGATTATGTCATGTTTCATGCTATGCTTTAAGAGATGATATGCCATGACTAGTTATGATTTTGTTATGTTGCATGATATGCTTAAAGAGTATGATATGTTATGCCATGACTAGTTGAGATCATGTTATGTTGAGACATTCTTTGATCATGTGATGATTTTCGGTTTTAGTGAGTAGGAAAGGAACTTACTGAGCCATGAGTGCTTATAACTTACTTTCCTTGTACCACAGATAAAGGAAAAAGCTGGATGAGCTAAAGGAGCAGCAGGAGAGGCAAGGAGATGTGTGTGGCAGTGGCTAGGCAACCAAATAAGAACCTGCTTTAAAAACTTTTAAAGAACTATGCTTTGGTATCATGAATTGTAGTACCGTATGTGTGACTTGATGTTATGTTTCTACTAATTTTGATATCATGTTATTGATGCCATGATAGTGTAGTTCAGATTTGATGAAAAGAAAAACAAAAGAAAAGTTTTTATTAAACTAAGAAAATTATTTTAAGTCTTCCGCTGTTTTAAAAAGAAAAATTTGTACATGGAGTATCGTAGCCCCGTCCCTTAGGGTTAGCAGGGAGGGCGGGCGTTACACTATATGACGGGAGCGATATCAGTATTCTTGATAGAGTGAGATCACGAAGTGCATGGCCATGCCCAAATGAGTTAATATGAGATATGGAGCTCATTTAATTTAGTGAGTCTACTTGGAGTTCAAGATTTAGATTGATTAGAGGATGACACGGTCTATGCCTCATTTTGTTGTCTAGGATAGAAGGACACTTGTCATATATTGTGAGGAGTTAGAATTAGTAGTCACAAGGTGATGTTGGATCTCAACATTCTTGTAACTTGGGTAGTAATGATGTATTGCTAGATACCGCTCATTACTTATGCTCCTAAATGGGTTTAGGGGAATTGCCAACGTTACAAGAACCTATAGGTCACACACTAAGAACAATTAGATGGAGATTAGGTTCATATGATGAACCAAGAGGATTAGATTCATGTGATGAATCAAATTGGATTAAGAGTAATCCTAATTGGGTTAATTGAGTTGGACTCAAGTTGATTCATGTGTTCAATGAGTCTAATTTAGATTATGACTCATTGAATCAATTTAATTAAATGAATTAGATTCATTATATTAAATTGGCTTGAATTAAATGGTTGGATTAGATCAACCATGAGAGAGATTAAGTCAAGTTTGACATGACTTGAGAGGAAGATGAAGAGTCAAGTTTGACTTGACTTTATGCCACCTCATTGGTGAGTTGGCATTAAGTGGACCAATGATGATGCTCCACATCATCATGGTTACTTAAGTGAAGTGACACCTCTTGGGAGTTACCAAGAGTTATGACTCTTGGTATCCCATGGAGGTTACAAACCACATAAGTGTGGCCGACCACTTTATTGGATGAATAAGTTTCATTTTTGCAAGTGTAACTCTTATCTTCTTCCTCCTAGTGCTCTCTCTTCTTGCTCTTCCTCTCCTCATCTTGCCGAACCCTACTAAGGTGCTAGCACACTTTAGTTTAGTGATCTCCTTCTTGTGTTCGTGTGGATACTTCTAGAGGGTTGTCTACTTTGACAATCTTGAGATCCGGCACCATTGGACGAGCAAGATTCGCGAAAGGCACACATCAAGGGTAAAACTCATACTCTAATATAGATCTAAAGTTTGTAAACTCGTACTCGTAATGTTTTCGAAGTTTTATTCTTCGCACGGAACCGGTCGCGGGGCTTTCGGAGTTTATGCGACGCGAAAAAGTGGTTTTCGCGGCCCGAAAAACCCAACAGGAACATGTTAAACCTTGGTGTAGTGTATTTTCCTATCTTTTGGCTATGCATGAAACACACAAACCGTTAAGAATTGCTTATGATGATTTACAGTTTGGTAGTAATTAGTGTGTCACAGACTCTTCCTCAAGAAAAGGAATGGAATGTAAGTCTAAGAAGGAGTACAAAGGGGAGAACAACCTCTTTTGTAGGGCTAGGTGTGACCCGCACACGTCCCGTGACACGCCTGTGTGGAGTCACACGACCATGGTCCTCTCCCATTCGGCCAAGGTGACACGGCGGTGTGAATTCACACGGCCGTGCACCTCTTGCTCTCGGCCAAGGTGACACGACCATGTGATTTCACATGGACATCCACCTCTTCCTGTCGGCCAGAGTGACACGACCGTGTGGATTCACACGGACATGCACCCTTTTGGTCTCAGCCAAGGTAACACGGCCGTGTGAAGTCACACGGTTGTTGGTAAGATGACATGATCGTGTGGCTTCACACGGTCGTGCCCTGCTCCAGTAGTGAAGGCCTTACACGGCCATGTGGCATACACGACCGTGCCCAGACTCGGGCCCGGTAAGGTCACACGGCCGGTTATCACCACACAGTCATGACTAGCTCCTTCTCGTGTGAGGCTACACAGTCGGTCAGAGTCACACAGTCCAGACCCTCTAGCAGCTCTAGACTTTATCTTAGCTTTGCTTCACTCCAAGACATGGCTTAGCAGTCGAAATAAGTTCAGAGGAGATATCTGGGCAGAGTAGTGTGCACATAACGAAGTCTTTAGAAGGTATGAAAAGTGTAACGTCCGTGCCTTATGTTAGGGTAATAAGTAGGGTGGTCGTTATAGTTTGGTATCCAAGCAAGTTCCACCCTTCCGCCGCACACACCTCAAGCATTGATCCTACATCTTCTAAGTAAGAAAGTACCTTTTTCATAACTTTTATGCATTTTATTCCAGTATGATTAGTAAGAAATGCTTGTTAAGATTTAGCATGCTTATATATGAAAGTAGCAAGGATAGCAGGTAGGAATGAGTATGGGTTGACGTATGTCTCACTGGTTTGGTTTATGATATGTAGAATGCCTAGAGGATGACTGGCTAGACAGCCGAGAGTTAATTAAGCTCAACCAGTGGAAAATAAGTCTGCTCCACAACCCAACCTGTTAGAAATAGTGGCTCAGCTGTAGAGACAACTGGCGGAGCAGCAACAAGTTATTGCTACCTTGAATGCTAACCAACAAGCTCCTCCCATACTCCGACCGAAAGCCAATATGGTGGCACCTATTACAGCAGAAGTTCCATCAGTTACACCTGTAGCCCCAACAAAGATAGTGAGGCAAGAAGCATACCTCATCCAGTGGCAGAAACTGAAATCAAAGAATTTCTCTGACACCAATGAACCATGGGATGCTCAAGCATGGTTCAAAAACCTGGAGAGCATAATGGAGCTACTGGACTGGCCGGAAGTAGAAAAGATAAAATGTTCTTTCTTCTGTTTTATAAGTGATGCAAGAATGTGGTGGGAACGGGTCAAGGTAAAATGAAAAGTGGATCAAATGACCTGGTCTGACTTCGAAACGGAGTTCTTCGAAGAGTTCTTCTATATTCGAGTCATGAATAACATTATGACGAGTTTATGGAATTTCGACAAGGAGATTTATCAGTCGACAAAGCCGTGAAGAAATTCAATAGACTAGCTCGCCTATGCCCCGAGTTGGTCAGCACGGAACGAGAAAGGGTGAGGCTAATGCTCAAAATGCTGAGGTCAGAGATAGCCCTAATCATGGAGCATTATCTGAATAGTATCAAGCAGTAGAAGCCAGTATTGATAGAGAATAAAAATCAACGAAGTTCTGGCACTCAGAAACCCCAGAGTCATGGGTCAACCTGGAAGGGGAGCTCCAAGAGGAAGCAGTTGAGTAATAAGAAGGGAGGATCCATAAGCAAGCAGCCTAAGTATGCTACATGTTCCACGTGCGGAACGATGCATCTAGGAATTTGCCATAAGGGCACGAGTGGCTATTATACATGTGGTCAAGAGGGGCATATGGCCAAGAATTGCCCAACCATGATCAACCTACCTCCCGCACAACCTGTGCAATATGGAGGCAAGTAGGCATAACTACACCAGGTGTAGGCCGCGTTGGAGGGTCCTCATATTAGCCAAGGTAGACTGGAAACTCCACCAAGTTGTACAAATAGTCGAGTTTTCTCCCTTAACAGAGAGGAGGTATCAAACGCCTCCACCATTGTCACAAGTCAGATACACATTTTTAATTGATATGCAACTGTACTATTTGATACTGGGCAACCCATTCGTTTGTCTCCATAGTATTTGTTGAAAGTATAGGTATACACCCAGAGGTCCTAAGCGGACAGTTATTGATGACACTACCCTCGAGAGAGATAATGACATCTACACACTGGCTATGTACTGTGCCAGTCAAAATTTCAGACAGGGAACTGTACAGTGATCTGATAATACTAAATATGTCTGATTATGATGTTATTTTTGGGATGGACTTTCTGAGCAAATATGGTGCTTCCATCGAGTGTCGTAAGTGACGAGTCCTGTTCCAACCTGAGGCAGAGCCTAAGTTTGAGTTTATCGGAGAATCAAAGAAGAGAATCCAGAAGTTCTTATCGGACATAAAAGCTCATAAAATATTGGTCGATGGATGTGTCGAGTTTCTAGCACATGTGGCTAATACCCAGCAAGAAAGAGACCAAAAGCTAGAGGAAGTTAGAGTCGTATGTGACTACCCGAAAGTGTTTCTGGATGAGTTGCCAGGTGTAGCTTCAGATAGAGAAATTGAATTTGAAATTGAACTCATTCCTGGTACCCATCCAATCACAAAAGCACCTTATCGCATGGCTCCGGCAGAATTGAAAGAACTTCAGGGATAGCTATAGGAGCTACTTGACAAGGGTTTTATTCACCCTAGTCACTCACCATGGGGAGCTCTGGTGTTTTTCATAAAGAAAAAGGATGGGTCCATGCGAATGTGTGTGGACTACCGAGCGCTGAACAAAGTAACAATCTAGAATAGGTATCCCCTGCCGAGAATTGATGATCTATTTGATCAGTTAAAGGGAGCCATAGCCTTTTCTAAGATAGACTTGCGGTCTGGATATCATCAAGTGAAAGTGCAAGCGGATGATTACCGAAGACGACATTTCGAACGAGGTATGGGCACTACGAGCTTGTAGTTATGCCTTTTGGAGTGACGAACGCTCCTGCTACGTTTATGGATCTGATGAACAGAGTATTCAAAACATATTTGGATAATTTTGTAATCGTCTTCATAGATGATATCCTTATATACTCCAAAACTCAGGAAGAACATGCTAAACATCTGAGGACAGTATTACAGATTGTTCAGTAGAGCCCGTTGTACGCAAAGTTCTCCAAGTGTGAGTTCTAGCTCGATCAAGTGTCCTTCTTAGGTCACATTATTTCATAAGATGGGGTTATGGTGGAGCCAACAAAAATAGAAGTTGTGAGTAACTGGAATAAACCTAAGAATTCAAGTAAAATCAGGAGTTTCCTTGGGTTAGCAGGCTACTACAGGAAATTTGTAGAGAACTTCTCAAGGATCGCTTCCCCATTGATAGTACTTACTAGAAAGAACAGAAAATTTGAGTGGACAAAAGATTGTGAAAAGAGAATAATGAGAGATTCGATATTTACAGCGATGCTTCTAAATTGGGGTTCGGGGCTGTACTGATGCAGAATGGCAAAGTCATTGCCTATGCCTCGAGACAACTCAAGGATTATGAGAAGAACTATCCTACTCATGACCTTGAGTTAGCAGCGGTAGTCTTCGCTCTCAAGATTTGGAGGCATTACCTATACAGAGCTTAGTGCAAGATTTACACAGATCACCAGAGTCTTAGGTATTTCTTCACTCAGAAAGACCTGAACATGAGACAACAAAGATGGCTGGAGCTAGTCAAAGACTATGACTGTGAAATCCTCTACCATCCAGGGAAAGTGAACAAAGTGGCAGATGCACAAGTAGGAAATCTTGTGCAACGTTATTGTCTATATCTACTATGTCCCATCCCCTACAAAAAGAAATAATAAATTTTGGGCTTGAAATTATTACTGGGCAGCTCTCCACTTTGACTCTAGTGTCAACCCTGCTTGATGATATACAGAAAGGGCAAGATGAAGATCCTAATATTCAGAAGATCAAGCAGGGAATACCGGAAGGAGAAAATGGAGAGTTTCGAATGTCAGATCGTGAGATACTATATTATGGTGATCATCTCTGTGTCCCTAATCAAGAAGAACTGCGAAGAAAAATTTTAGATGAAGCCCATGGAACACCCTATGCAATGCATCCTGGTTCCACCAAGATGTACCAAGATATAAAGGAACGCTTCTGGTGGTCGGGAATGAAAAGAGATGTTGCTAGATACGTTAGTACCTCTCTGACGTGTCAACAGGTTAAAGAAAAATATCAGAGACCAGGCGAAGTTCTGCAGCCTATCCAAATCCCAGAGTGGAACTAGGAGGATATATCTATGGATTTTATAGTAGGATTACCCAGAACTATGAATGGTTACGATGCCATCTAGGTAATAGTGGACAGATTGACCAAGTCTGCTCATTTCCTAGCTATCAGAACATCCTACTCTATTGAACCGCTAGCGTAACTGTATGTTAAAGAGGTCATCAGATTGGATGGGGTACTCAAAACCATAATTTATGATAGAGATAGTCGCTTTACTTCACACTTCTGGGAGTGTGTTCAGAGAGCTCTTGGTACTAAACTATGGTTTAGCACTGCATTTCATCCTCAAACTGACGGGCAAACAGAACGAGTGAACCAAGTTTTGGAGGATATGCTACTGGCTTGTGCTCTAGATTTCAAAGGGAGATGGTGTCGATACCTATGCTTAGCAGAATTCGCATACAACAACAACTATCAAACTACTATTGGAATGGTACCCTTCAAGGCTTTATATGGGAGGAGATGTAGATCTCCTATCTGTTGGTATGAAGGTGGTGAAAAGAAAGAAATGAGACTCCAGACAGACCTTATGGAGGACACCACTAAAGTCATTCAGAACATTCGCCAGAGAATAGAAACTGCTCAGAGCAGGCAGAAGAGCTATGCGGATGTGCACTGAAGACCGTTGGAATTTGAGGTTGGGGACTTAGTGTTCCTCAAATTAGCTCCTATGAAAGGAGTGATGTGGTTTGGAAACAAAGGAAAGTTGAGTCCACGTTATGTGGTGGCATACCTGATTACTAAAAGAGTTGGCAAGATAGCTTATGAGCTAGGACTACCTCAAGAAATGTTAGCTATTCATAATGTATTTCATGTCTAAATGTTGAAGAAGCATGTTCCTAATGCAAACCAAGTGATTGAGCCACAGACAGTACAAGTTCAAGAGGATCTCAATTATGAAAGCTGACCTATTCAGATAGTAGATCAATAAGTTAAGAAGCTGAGGAACAAAGAGATACCATTAGTAAAAGTGTTGTGGCAAAGTCAACAGTATGAAGAGGCAACATTGGAACGTGAGGAAGATATGAGACAGAAGTATCCGCAACTATTCTAAGTTTGAGGATGAAGTTTTTATAAGGTATGGGGGATTGTAACACACGTAATTTTTTTTTATCCCAAAAGAGCAAAAAGAAATAGAAGAAGAGAAAAGAAATAAAAATATATTCATAAATGGCCCGGGCAAGGATTGAACCCTAGACCTCTTACTTGAAATTAGTTTAAGTTGCCATTAGGGTGGTGGTAGAGCATGACATTGGCAATAGGAAACAATTCCTTATAAGCAAATTTTGTGTGAAGAGATGTTTCAACATCCACTTAGTATAAAAAGGAAATGAAGAGACAAAAAAAACCTAACTCTTGATTCCCTTTCTTCCTCCCTAGCCGAATTCCGTCTCCCCTCTTGTCATTTTTCAGCCAAGAACCCTAGGGTTCCAAATTTCCAAAGTTTTTCAAGAAAAGAACCTAAGAGGAGGCTTCCCCACGAGGATTAGTACGTGGGGGAGGAGAAATCTAGAGACTAAGGCATATAAGGGAGGCTTATTCTCCCAAAATCCTAGTGGTATAATCGTAAGGAATAGCGAAAGGATGTAAGTATCTCTCACCTGTAGTATAAGTTGTTTTAAAGATCTATTTTATAATGTCTTTTATGCATGATTTAGAAGATGCATGTTGAGATATGCTTTAGACGTGTTAAGGAAGAAGCATGTCATGTTATGTATGATGCCCTCTAAAGTTTTAGGGTTAAGAGCATGTTTAGATCATCTAGATTTGCTTCCCATTAAGATTTGGGACTAAGAAGTATAATCAAGTGTCTAAAGTGCTTCCCTATAAGTACAGGGGAATTAAGCGCACATAAGATGTTTGGTTAAATGCCAAGCAAGTGCAAGTACAAGAAATTAATAGTTAAAAGAAAGTATTTTACTTTAGAAAGGCATGTACCAGACACAAGGTCCATAGGTGGGCTCCTAGATCGCCCCTAGGCCCCTAGATCGTCTAGTAGTACCTTGATAGGTTCGGGATTAGCTACATCAGATCTTATTAAGGATGCGCGCAAAGAGGTACAATGTCGGGCCCAAAGAAAGATAATTATTATTTTTACTAATTATGTACAATAATGTTTTCAAACTCCATGGTTTGTTTTAGTGTAAGATTCCCAAGTTGAGAATTTGAGTTATATTGTGTAACATTGATGAACTCTATAATATGCCAAGAATCTTGTGTTCCTTACATTGCCAGCATGGTTTTTAAGTTGATGGTTTGCATGATAAACTCGTTTAAAAATGCATGTCATGTACATATTTCCGAAGTATGGTTTTAGTGTAAGTTACTGTCAAGTGCATGCTTGTGTTTTCCCTAAGCAGTTTTAAAAGCATGGTTATGTGGTTGCATTTTCCTCCAGCAGTTTTAAAAAGCATGTCTTCTTTTAATGTATCATTTTGTGAGTAGATGGTACTTATTAAGCATCCGCTTATAAATTTGCATTTCCTTATACTGCAGATAAAGGTAAAGGAAAGCTCGAGTAAGAGGGGGTAGCAGGAGCAGTGCTTGGTGGGTGTGTGTGTCGGAACTATGGAAGAAGATCCTGGAACAAGCTAGAGCAAGGAACATGTTAAACCTTGGTGTAGTGTATTTTCCTATCTTTTGGCTATGCATGAAACACACACACCGTTAAGAATTGCTTATGATGATTTACAGTTTGGTAGTAATTAGTGTGTCACAAACTCTTCCTTAAGAAAAGGGATGGAATGGTAGTCCAAGAAGGAGTACAAAGGGGAGAACAACCTCTTTTGTAGGGCTGGGCGTGACCCCCACACGGCTCGTGACACGGCCGTGTGGAGTCACACGGCCACGGTCCTCTCCCGTTCGGCCAAAGTGACATAGCCGTGTGAATTCACACGGTCGTGCACCTCTTGCTCTCGGCCAAGGAGATACGACCATGTGGTTTCACATGGACGTGCACCTCTTCCTTGTTGGTTGGTCCTAGGAAGATCGTACTGGTTCCACTGTACAAAAATTTGTACAAGTGTCGAACCTTTCCTAAACAACCTATTGTGTTATTTAGAAGTTAAATTAGGAATCGCAAACGGAACTTAACATTATTGATTCCAAATTTAACTTATCTGTTCTTAATAGTTTAGACTTGGATCGCAAGCGGAACTTAACACTATTGATCCAAATCCACCTATGTTATAAATTTAATTAAATTTTAATTTCCAAAATTGGCTTCCAGGACTGTATGGTGAGGCACATGACCTTCTTAGGTATGGGAGCATCCACCACCGCCTAGACAAAGCCTTTTAAGGACAGCTAATATTTAATTTCCTTATATAACTCTAGGTTTAACCAAAGAGAACAATCGAATCACAAATTCGAAAAATAAAAGAAAAAAAACATAACTTCGAAACAAATCCGAAAACTCTAGAATCTAATGCCTCTTGTGTTTGGTATTTCCAAAAATAACTATATAAAGAAAACTAGTATGATGCGGAAAACAATTACTAGTTATACCTTTCTTTGTAAGTGAATTAACCTCTTGATCTTCTACCATATTCCTCTTCATATCCAGGACATTATGTGGGCAACGATCTATCGAGATGAGAATCCACCTAAGCCACCTTCTTCTCCAAGCAAGATTCGGCCACCATAATTTTCCAAGAGAAGTAGAGGTCCGACCACCGCCACCAAGCTCCATGGGATGCTAGAAACAAAATCTCCTTTCTCTCCTTCTTCTCCTAGCTAGAACCGGCCATCAACAAGAGCTCCAAGAGAAGATGAAACCGGCCACTAAAGAAGAAGAGAAGAGGAAAGGGAAAACCTCTAGGGTCGGCCACAACAAGGATGTAACACCCCGCCTTCTACTGACTAGGTTGTAAGGCCGGGGGTTAAATTATGCTAAACTATTCTTGGGACTATCACTGAATATTATGATGCGGAAAAAAAAACTGAACTAATCAAAACTCTCTGCTGTTTGCTATAAAATCTGAAATTTATATTCAAAATACACTTCTGAAGTTATACATACGCTAAGGAAGGGAACCTAAACTTTCTATTTGCTCCAACAGCTAAAATCAGACTTCCTAGTTGAAATCAGACTTCCCAATCGATCGACTGATCGATTGGAGTGGTTTGATTGATCCACCGGTCGATCCAACGTGCTACTGTGCATGGAAGTCCCGTCTGGATTGATCGGCTGATCGATCCAGTCTGGCCAATCGATCCAGAGGTCGATTCAGAATCTCTCTGTTCGCGGGATTTAAATTCCCGATCGATCGGCTGATCGATCGAGGGCTCCCCAAATTGATCAGCTGATCGACTCAATAGCGTT
This sequence comes from Zingiber officinale, assembly GCF_018446385.1. Classification (NCBI taxonomy): domain Eukaryota; kingdom Viridiplantae; phylum Streptophyta; class Magnoliopsida; order Zingiberales; family Zingiberaceae; genus Zingiber; species Zingiber officinale. The sequence goes on from NC_055998.1 coordinate 66,646,163, forward strand.
CTGTACGCGGGGACTTCTTCTAATCGATCGACTGATCGATTGAGGGTTGCTCAATTGATCGGCTGATCGATTAGATTTCTGATTTCTGCAAAAATCAGACCCGACCTCGTGCAGAACCTTCAGAAATTCAACTACAAATATAACACTACTACTGGGCATGTCATTACTCATGGTTAGTTATCTAATATCCAGACAACGAGTAATCTAAGCATAACTTTCATAATTCAAGACACTTAAATAACTAAAGGTGCAGAAAAGTAACACTATAAGAAATACTAAGTTCTTAAATTTGCTAGTTCCCAAAGATCTTCATTCCAAGTTCCTTCTCACACACATCTTTATCACATTGCCCTCCAGCCTCCGCTATTCCATCTTCCCTTTACCTTTTTCTGCAGCATAAGGAAAAAGGGAAACTATAAGCTCGAGAGCTTAGTAAGAAACCATCTACCTCACAAAACATGCATGCGAAGAAATCATGCTTTTAAAAGATGTTATTCGAAATACATGCTAATGATCATGCTGAAAATGCTAAAACATGGCATATCGGCAATTAAGTCATGCTAAATAAATACTGAACAAAAGATAATCATTGTATCAACAAGCTAACTAAATCAATACATAAGCTAGGCTATGCATTATAACGACAAGAAACTAAGCTAGAGCTAAACTGTATTCACATATCTGGTTTGTGAAGTATGAAAACTATTTTCATAAATAGATAAAAATACTAAACATGCTGGTGATGAGCTCGACAACTGTACTTGCTATGCGCGCATCCTAACTAGGCCCGAGGTAGCAACTCCCGAATCTAGTAGGGTTACAAGGTTATCTGAACCTAGGGACGACTATGGGAGCCCAACCCAAGGACAACTGATGTCCAGTACAGTGCCATTGATAAAATAAAATACTGTTTATAACTGATTTATCTTATCTTGCTTTTACTAGGTTATCTGAACCTAGAGGCGACTATGGGAGCCCACCCATTGGACCGTAGTCCCATATAAGCTGAGGCAAGACTACGTATACTATTTAAAATGCACCTATGGCATTTAACTGAGCTATTAAAACACCTACTGTAGCATATAACTGTACTAGGCATTTTATCGAGCGCATGGTGTGCTCTAACTCTACCTATGGCTGCACTATGAATATAAAAGCGAACTAAGGACACAAAAACATGCAATTAGCTACTTATACTGCAGGTGAGGGGTTACTTACATCCTGCGCTATGTTTTCTTACAATCCGATCGCTATTTCCAGAGAAGAAGATCGTTTCGGCGATCCTCTTACATCTACGCTTCCTTCTCTTGGAGGGGAGCGTCCTCGTATTGAAGACGTCGCCGGATGGTGCTCCTACGACCCTAGGGATGGAACCCTAGGTCTTCTTGGGCTTGGCGTGCTATGAGGGTGCGGGAGAGGAGAGAAGGCGGCGTGTGAGGGTGAGGGAAAGAGAGTTGCCGATCCAAAATATTAACTCTCCACTTAATTTCCCTATTTATATTAAGTGATTATTACACCCCAACTAAACCTTAAATATAATTGCTCTCCTTTCCTTTCAGCACACCTCTGTTGGGGCCCCTTAGTTACTAAGTCACCCTATAAAGCATAGAGTCCATAGGTCGCGGGTTCAAACCCCTGCTTATGCTATTTTATATTTTTGTTTTCTTTTGCTACTTCGACTATTCTAAAAATTCTATAAAAATATCCTAAAATTCCAGAAAAATAATCGAATATTTCTAAACTTAATTTGAGAATTTTTGGGCATTACAATCCCCATACCTTATAAAAAGTTCGTCCTCGAACTTAGAATAACTCTGGGTACTTATGTCTCATACTAGCTTCCGTCTCCCAAGTTGCCACTTCTGTTGTGTGATTTTGCCAAATAACTTTTAATAATAGTACCTCCTTATTCCGCAATTTCTTAACTGCTCGGTCTATTATCTGAATAGGCCGACTGTCATAGCTGAGGTCTTCGCAGACTTGTACCGACTGGGGCTTAATCACCTGGGTGGCATCTGGGATATATTTCTTCAGCATAGAAACATGAAATACGTTATGGATAGCTGACATCTCCTGGGGTAGCTCTAGCTCATATGCTACTTTGCCAACTCTTCTTGTGATAAGGTATGGTCCCACATATCTGGGACTTAATTTGCCCTTCTTCCCAAAACGCATTACACCCTTCATGGGAGCCACTCGGAGAAATACTGTATCACCAACTGAAAACTCTAAGGGTCGACGCCGTGTATCAGCATAGCTTTTCTGGCGGCTCTGAGCTGTCTCTATCCTCTGGCGGATCTACTGTATAGCTGCTGTGGTATCTACACTAGATCTGTCTGAAGTTCTAGTTCTTTCTGTTCACCACTTTCATACCAGCAGATTGGAGATCTACACCTCCGCCCGTAGAGGGCCTCGTAAGGTGCCATGTCGATAGTGGCCTGATAGCTATTGTTGTATGCAAATTCTGCTAAACTCAGGTATTTGCATCAACTTCCCTTGAAGTCTAGGGCACACGCTCGGAGCATATCTTCGAGTACTTGATTTACTCGCTCCATCTGACCATCTATCTGAGGATGGAAAGTTGTGATAAACTTTAATCTGGTGCCCAACGCTGACTGTACACACTCCCAGAAGTGTGATGTGAATCTACTGTCTCTGTCTGAAATAATGGTCTGTGGGACTCCATGCAGTCTGACGATCTCCTTGAGATACAACTGAGCTAGTTGTTCCACGAAGTACGATATCCTGATAGCTAAGAAGTGGGATGATTTAGTCAATCTGTCGACTATTACCCAGATGGCATCAATATCATTCGTGGTTCTGGGTAGTCCCACTATGAAATCCATGGAAATATCCTCCCACTTCCATTCTGGAATCTGAATAGGTTGCAGAACTCCTCATGGTCTCTGGTGTTCTGCCTTGACCCTCTGGCAGGTCAGACAAGTACTGACATATCTAGCGATGTCTCTTTTCATCCCAGGCCACCAAAAATGTCTCTTCAGGTCTTGGTACATCTTGGTGGAACCAGGATGCATCGCATAAGGAGTCCCGTGAGCCTCATCTAGGATCTTCCTCTGTAGTTCCCCCTGATCTGGAACACATAATCTGTCACCAAAATACACTACCCCACTATCAGACACTCTGAACTCTCTACTTTCTGATTCTGCTAACCCTTGCTTGATTTTCTGAATTTCAGGGTCCTGGTCCTGAGCTGTCTGAATGTCACCAAGCAGAGTAGATGCTAATGTCATAGTAGAGAATTGCCCAACTATTAATTCGAGATGGAAATCTGTAATCTCCTTTTGTAGGGGCGGTGACATGGCTGATAGGGATAATAAGGTGGCACTGGACTTCCTGTTAAGTACGTCTGCCACCTTGTTGGTCTTTCCTGGATGGTAGAGGATGTCGATGTCATAGTCCTTGACCAGCTCGAGCCATCTGTGCTGTCGCATATTCAGATCCTTCTGAGTGAAGAAGTACTTCAGACTCTGATGATCTGTATACACTCTGCACTGAGCTCCATATAGCTAATGTCTCTAAATTTTGAGGGCGAAGACGACTACTGCGAGCTCAAGGTCATGAGTAGGGTAGTTCCTCTCATAGTCCTTGAGTTGTCTGGAGGAGTAGGTGATCACCTTGCCATTTTGCATCAGTACTGCTCCTAGTCCCAATTTAGAGGCATCACTGTAAATGTCAAAGCCATCCGTGTTTTCTGGCAGAGTTAGAATGGGTGCGCTGGTCAATCTTCCTTTGAGCTCTATGAAGCTGTTCTCAAAGTCCTTTGTCCACTGAAATTTTCTGTTCTTCCTAGTGAGAGCTGTCAGTGGGGAGGCTATCCTGGAGAAATTCTCTACTAATTTTCTATAATAGCCTGCTAGTCCTAGAAAGCTTCTGATTTCACTGGCGTTCTTAGATCTCTTCCAGTTACTCACGAGTTCTATCTTACTGGGGTCTACCATGATACCATCCTTGGAGATGATGTGACCCAGAAAGGATACCTGATCGAGCCAGAATTCACATTTCGTGAACTTGGCGTACAGCTGGTTCTGTTGAAAGGTCTGCAATACTATCTTCAGGTGCTCTGCATGTTCTTCCTGAGTCCTGGAATAGATAAGGATGTCGTCGATGAACATGATAACAAACTTATCTAAGTATTCTCTGAATACTCTGTTCATAAGGTCCATGAAGGTAGCTGGAGCATTCGTCACACCAAAGGGCATGACTACGAACTCATAATGCTCGTACCTGGTCCTGAAAGTCGTCTTGGGTATATCACCTTCTTTAACTCTCACTTGGTGATATCCCGATCTGAGGTTTATTTTAGAGAACACTGCTGCTCCCTTTAGCTGATCAAACAGGTCATCTATCCGGGGAAGAGGATACCTGTTCTTAATCGTGACCTAGTTTAGTGCCCGGTAGTCTATACACAGGCGCATGCTCCCATCCTTCTTCTTCACGAACAATACAGGCGCTCCCCATGGTGAGTGACTAGAGCGTATGAAGCCTTTGTGAAGAAGCTCCTGTAGTTGCTCCTGAAGTTCCTTTAGTTCTATTGGAGCCATGCAGTAGGGTGCTTTGGAGATGGGATTTGTACCAGGAACAAGTTCTATCTCGAATTCAATCTCCCTGTCTAGTGCTAGGCCTGGTAACTCCTCAGGGAAGACTGCTGGGTAGTCACATCCAACTCGGACCTCCTCTAGCTTTCGGTCCTTGTCCTGACTGGTACTGACTACATGTGCTAGGAATCCCGTACATCCTGAATCCAGTAGTTTCTGTACTTTCAGAGTTGAGAGAAACTTCTTAGCCTTTCTCTTTGGTTCTCCAATATACCCAAACTGCACTCCTGCTTCTGGTTGGAATACAACTCTTTGTTTATGACACTCTATGGAGGCACCGTATTTGATCAGAAAGTCCATTCCCAAGATGACATCGTAATCAGCCATATCTAACACTATCAGATTACCAAAAAGTTCTCTGTCTGCTATAATGACTGACACTGCTCGGAGCCAGTGCTGGATGCCATTATTTCTCCTGAAGGTAGTGTCATCAAAAACTGACCACTGAGTACCTCTGGAGATATTGCTTGCTTTTCGACGAATGTCTTGGAGATATAGGAATGGGTTGCCCCAGTATCGAATAAGACAGTTGTATTTTCCTGTAAAATACTGATCTGACCTGTAACAACCGTCGAGGCATTCACTACATCCTCTCTGGTGAGTGAGTAGATCCTCGTGTTCGTCGTGGCTGAGGGGGCTTCTAGTCTGCCCTCACTGATCTGTGGACCATCTATAGAAGCCTGCATCTGATGTAACTGTGCTGGGTTACCTCCGTACTGAATCGACTATGGTGGAGGGAAACTGGTCTTGTTCGGGCATTGCTTAGCCATATGCCCTTCTTGGCCACATTCGAAGCATCCTCGTGTGCCCTTGCGATAAACTCCGGGGTGGAATTTCCCACAAGTAGAACACTTGGGATAGCTAGGCTGTTTACTAGCTGGTCCTCCTTTTGGGTAACTCCCTGGCTTATGTTTGTTACTAGAGTTCCCTTTCCAATTAGAGCTGTGGCCCTGGTGTTTCTGAGTACCTGAGCCTCCTTGGCCCTTAGACTCTGAGAGGGCTTGCTTCTGCTGTTTGATGCTATTCTGGTAATGCTCGGTGGTCAGAGCACTACTTACTAGTTCTTCAGTGGTTTGCGGCCTATGCATGCCACTGGCCACATTCATTGCTATTTCCGGCTTTAACATCTTGAGCATCAACCGGACTCGTTCTCTTTCAGTGCTGACTAGTTCAGGGCATAGGCGAGCCAGTCTGTTGAATTTCTTCATGACCTCCTCAACTGAAAGATTGCCCTGACGAAATTCAGTGAACTCGTCGTAGTGGCGGTTTGTGACCCGTATGTGAAATAACTCCTCAAAGAATTCTCTCTCAAAGTCATCCCATGTCATCTGGTTCACTGGGTGCTTCACTTTAATTCTCTCCCACCACATACGTGCGTCTCCTGCCAGGCAGAAGGAGGCGCATTTCACCTTTTCATACTCTGGCCAGTCCAGAAGCTCTATCGTACTCTCCAGTATTTTGAACTAGGCTTGGGCATCCCATGGTTCACTGGTGCCTGAGAAATTCTCGGGCTTGATTTTCTGCCACTAGATCAGATAGGCTTTTCTCCTTGCCCCTGCTGCTGGGGCTACTGGTGCTGCAGGTTGGACTGGTGGAACCTCTATCACTACTGGGGTTGCTAAGTTAGGTTCTGGAGTGACAGTGGGAGTGTTCTGCTGATTATCCCTTAGGGTGGCTATCTCCTGTTGCTGTTCAGCTAGTCGCTTTTGTAACTGAGCCACTACCTCTATAAGGTCTGGGGGAGGCACTGAGCTGCCTGCCTCATGCTGGGGCTCAGTAGCTGGTGTCATTCTAGCTGGGCATCCTCGTACCATTTTTAAGAGGAATAAAGGACATACTTAACTAATACAATCATATTTGCATCACTATTATTATCATGTTAGATGCTATCATATACAAACATGCTTTAGTCATCTATAAACATGGAAGCAAAACATAAATAAAGTGAGAGGTATTCTTACTTGGAAGTTACAGGTTCAATGCTGATGTGTGTGTGGAGGGGGTATAGAACTTGCTCTGATAACACTCTGTAACGCCCCACCTTCTACTGACTAGGCTGTAAGGCCGGGGGTTACAGTATGCTAAACTATTCTTGGGACTATCACTGAATATTATGGTGTGGAAAAAAAAACTGAACTAATCAAAACTCTTTGCTGTTTGCTATAAAATATGAAATTTATATTCAGAATACACTTCTGAAGTTATACATACGCTAAAGAAGGGAACCTAAACTTTCTATTTGCTCCAACAGCTGAAATTAGACTTCCCAGTTGAAATCAGACTTCCTAATCGATCGGCTGATCGATTGGAGTGGTTTGATCGATCCACCGGCCGATCCAACTTGCTACTGTGCATGGAAGTCCCGTCTGGATCGATCGGCTGATCGATCCAGTCATGCCAATCGATCCAGAGGTCGATTCAGAAGCTCTCTGTTCGCGGGATTTAAATTCCCGATCGATTGGCTGATCGATCGAGGGCTCCCCCAATTGATCAGCTGATCGACGCAATAGCGTTCTGTATGCGGGGACTTCTTCCAATCGATCGGCTGATCGATTGAGGACTGCTTAATCAATCGGCTGATCGATTGGGTTTCTGATTTCTGCAGAAATCAGACCCGACCTCGTACAGAACCTTCAGAAATTCAACTATAAACACAACACTACTACTGGGCATGTCATTACTAAGGTTAGCTATCTAATGTCCAGGCAACGAGTAATCCAAGCATAACTTTCATAATTCAAGACACTTAAATAACTAAAGGTGCAGAAAAGTAACACTATAAGAAATACTAAGTTCTTAAATTTGCTAGTTCCCAAAGATCTTCATTCCAAGTTCCTTCTCACACACATCTTTATCGCATTGCCCTCCAACCCCGCTATTCCATCTTCCCTTTACCTTTATCTGCAGCATAAGGAAAAAGGGAAACTATAAGCTCGAGAGCTTAGTAAGAAACCATCTACCTCACAAAACATGCATGCGAAGAAATCATGCTTTCAAAAGATGCTATTCGAAATACATGCTAATGATCATGCTGAAAATGCTAAAACATGGCATATCGACAATTAAGTCATGCTAAACAAATACTGAACAAAATCTAATCATTGTATCAACAAGCTAACTAAATCAATACATAAGCTAGGCTATGCATTATAATGACAAGAAACTAAGCTAGAGCTAAACTGTATTCACATATCTGGTTTGTGAAGTTTGAAAATTATTTTCATAAATAGATAAAAATACTAAACATGCTGCTGATGGGCCCGACAACTGTACTTGCTATGCGCGCATCCCTAACTAGGTCCGAGGTAGCAAGTCCCGAATCTAGTAGGGTTACTAGGTTATCTAAACCTAGGGACGACTATGGGAGCCCAACCCAATGACAACTGAAGTCCAGTACAGTGCCACTAATAAAACTAAAATACTGTTTATAACTGATTTATCTTATCTTGCTTTTACTAGGTTATCTGAACCTAGAGCTAGGTTATCTGAACCTAGAGGCGACTATGGGAGCCCACCCATTGGACCGTAGTCCCATATAAGTTGAGGCAAGACTAAGTATACTATTTAAAATGCACCTATGGCATTTAACTGAGCTATTAAAATGCCTACTGTAGCATATAACTATACTAGGCATTTTTATCGAGCACCTGGTGTGCTCTAACTCTACCTATGGCTGCACTAGGAATATAAAAGTGAACTAAGGACACAAAAACATGCAATTAGCTACTTATACTGCAGGTGAGGGGTTACTTACATCCTGCGCTAAGTTTTCTTACAATCTGATCGCTAGGTTTCCAGAGAAGAAGATCGTTTCGACGATCCACTTACATCTACGCTTCCTTCTCTCGGAGGGGAGCATCCTCGTATCGGAGACGTCGCCGGATGGTGCTCCTACAACCCTAGGGATGGAACCCTAGGTCTTCTTGGGCTTGGCGTGCCGTGAGGGTGTGAGAGAGGAGAGAGAGGGCAGCGTGTGAGGGTGAGGGAAAGAGAGTTGCCGATCCAAAATAATAACTCTCTACTTAATTTCCCTATTTATATTAAGTGATTAATACACACCAACTAAACCTTAAATATAATTGCTCTCCTTTCCTTTCAGCACACCCCTGCTGGGGCACCTTGGTTACTAAGTCACCCTTTAAGGCATAGAGTCCATAGGTCGCGGGTTCAAACCCCCGCTTAGGCTATTTTACGTTTTTATTTTCTTTTGCTACTTCGGCTATTCTAAAAATTCCATAAAAATATACTAAAATTCAAGAAAAATAATCGAATATTTATAAAATTAATTTGAGAATTTTTGGGCGTTACAAAGGAGGAAAAGAGAGGAAGAAAAAGAATAGAGTTCACTAGCCATAAAGGCACCTCTACCCCCTATTTTATAATCCTTGGCCTTGGCAAATAAGGAAAGTTTTAATATAACTTTCTTATTTTCTTTTACATGAAAAAGAAAAAATTAATTGATAAAAATCAATTTTATTTTCTCTTATTAATGTGGCCGACCACCTTAAGAGCTTCCAAAACTAGGTAAGTTTTAAACAAAATTAAAACTCTCTTATTTGTTTCCGGAAATTTTAAAAATAAAATTTCTCTAATAATTTTTTCCTTGATGGTAGTTTGTAAAAAGGAAATTTTATAAATTAAAATCTTTCATTTAAACATGTGGATGATTTCCAAAAAGGAAAGTTATCTCTAAAAATTAAAAACTCCTTTCAATCTACAAATAAGGAAAGATATCAAATCTTTTCTTAAACTTTTGTAGAAACTTATAAAAGAAATATTTAATTTTTAAACTCTCTTTTAAATCATGAACATGGTTAAAAAAGGAAAGTTTTCTTATAATTAAAATCCACCTTTCAATCTACAAATAAGGAAAGATTTCAAATCTTTTCTTAATCTTTTGTAGAAAGATATAAATGGAAAGATTTAAATTTTAAACTCTCTTTTAAAACCATGATATCCACATTAAGAAAACATTAAAAATAAAATCCCTTTTAATATGATGTGGCCGGCCACACCAAGCTTGGGTTCAAGCTAGGGCCGGCCACACCAACTCAACTCATCCTTTTTACTTGGCCGACCCAAGCTTGGGTTCCAAGCTTGCTTGGCCGGCCCCAATAGGATGGGTATAAAGGTGGGTAAGAAGTAGGTATGTGGTAGGTATAAATCTCTATATACAAGAGGCTACGATAGGGACCGAGAGGAGGAATTGATTTTGGTCTCCCGATGAAATTAAGCTTCCCGTGACACAACTTAACTTCATCAATAATAATTCATACCACTAAAGAATTATTATTGAACTACCGCACCAATCCCAAATTACATTTTGGGCTCCTTCTTATTATGAGTGTTTTAGTCTCCCTGTGTTTAAGATGTCGAATGTCCACTAATTAAATGAGTTACTGACAACTCACTTAATTAATATCTTTGTCCAAGAGTAGTACCACTCAACCTCATCATCATGTCGGACTAAGTCTACTTGCAGGGTTTAACATGACAATACTTATGAGCTCCTCTTGGGGGCATTCTACACCTAGATTACTAGAACATAGTTTCCTTCTATAATCAACAACACACACTATAAGTAATATCATTTCCCAACTTGTCGGGCTTATTGATTTATCGAGCTAAATCTCACCTATTGATAAGTCAAAGAAATAAATACTAAATATATGTGTTTGTTATTATATTAGGATTAAGAACATACACTTCCATAATAACTAAGGTCTAGTTCTTTTATCAAGTCAGTATAAAAAGAACTTACCTAAAATGATCTTACTCAATACACTTAAAGTGTAGTAATTTATTAGTCAAGATAAACTAATACCTAATTACACTATGACTATTCCAATGGTTTGTTCCTTTCCATCTTAGTCGTGAGCAACTATTTATAATTTATAAAGAACTGATAACATGATCTTCTGTGTGTGACACCACACACCATGTTATCTACAATATAAATTAATTGAACAACTACACTTAACAAATAAATGTAGGTATTTGACCATTGTGATTATTTATTTCTAAATAAATGTTTATACAAAAGCTAGACTTTTAGTATACACTCTAAAATTCCTGTCAGCCAGAGTGACACGACCGTGTGGATTCACACGGTCGTGCACCCTTTTGGTCTCAGCCAAGGTAACACAGTTGTGTGAAGTCACACGGTTGTGCACCTCTTCTTCTTGGGTAAGATGACATGGTCGTGTGGCTTCACACGGCTGTGCCCTGCTCCAACAGTGAAGGCCTTACACGGCCGTGTGGCACACACAGTCGTGCCCAGACTCGAGCCCGGTAAGGTCACACGACCGGTTATCACCACACGGCCATGACTAGCTCCTTCTCGTGTGAGGCTACACGGTCGGTCAAGGTCACACGACCCAGAACCTCTAGCAGCTCTAGACTTTATCTCAGCTCTGCTTCCCTCAAAGACATGACTTAGCAGTCGAAACAAGTTCAAAGGAGATCTCTGGCCAGAATAGTGTGCACATAACAAAGTCTTTAGATGGTATGAAAAGTGTAACACACGTGCCTTAGGTTAGGGCAATAAGTAGGGAGGTCGTTACACCGAGTCTCTTTGAGGATAGTCAGAAACCTTAAACTTGTAACTGGTACGTATTAGATTTAAACTTCCTCAATATATCATTATTACATGCCAACTCGCTCGGGAGGACATTCCCGATCGAAATGTGGCAATATTCTAGCCTCCTCATATTAATTTAAATTTGCTTGGAAGTGCATACCTGACCGAGATATATCAATACTCTAGCCTTCTCATATTAATTTAAATTCGCTTGGGAGTACATACCCGACCGAGATATGTCAATATTTTGACCTTCTCATATTAATTCAGATTCGCTTAGAAGTATATGCCTGAACGAGTTATATCAATACTCTGGCCTTCTCATATTAATTTAAATTCGCTCGGGAGTACTTAGGCGACCGAGATATGTCAATATTTTGACCTTCTCATATTAATTCAGATCTCCTCAAGAGGACATGCCCGATAGAGATATATCAATACTCTGGCCTTCTCATATTAATTTAAATTCACTCGGGAGTACATACCCGACCGATATATGTCAATATTTTGACCTTCTTATATTAATTCAGATTCGCTCAGAAGTATATGCCCGACCGAGATATATCAATACTCTGGCCTTCTCATATTAATTTAAATTCGCTCGGGAGTACATACCCGACTGAGATATGTCAATATTTTGGCCTTCTCATATTAATTCTGATCCGGTTAGGAGTGCATGCCCGACAGAGATATATCAATACTCTGTCCTTCTCATATTAATTTAAATTTGCTCAGGAGTACATACTCGACCGAGATATGTCAATATTTTAACCTTCTCATATTAATTCAGATTCATCCAAGAGTACATTCCTGACCGAAATATACCAATACTCTGGCCTTCGAAAAATGTCAATGCGATGGCCCTCTTACATTTGCTCGAAAGTACATTCCCAATTGAAACATGCCCAAGTTCTTGTAAAGTTCACCCTTAGACACAGAACTTAACTGGAATACTACTGATTTACTCTAAAGGTAGGAGTAAAATAAGGATAGTTTTGAAGATAAACTGGTATGTCTTAACTCTCAATTAGTCATTTATAATTCAGAAACATATTATATACATTTAACTACTTTACAAGTTTCCATTTCATGCTTTAGTTACCACATGCTCATTTTGAAAATTCATTTGCAAGTATACTTGAAGTAATTAGCCATAGTAGGCAAGTGTTACGCTTTAGCAAGTGCACAGATACGTCGTCAGTAATAAAAGATTATCGATCCCATGAGGATTGGTTATAAGCACTAGTGATTGTTCATGTAGAATTAGCTAAACAACCGATGGTTGTAGGTGAACTATTTCCTAAGAAGAAAAGAACATGGGAAGTAGATGTGAGAACAAGTGAGAGAGAGAGAGAGAGCGAGAGAGTTTTACTTGGCTTGTGAAGAGCTCTAGGAGTTCAATTTCATTGTGGTGGTAGTTGATGTATCATGTTCTATCCTTTCCTCATTGTCAATCAACATGTACTCGTTGGATGTTCAAGTTACTACCCTTAAGCACTAAACAGAGAAGATCCTTGTGAAATCCTGTTACAGTTAACCCCTATCACTAGTGCGCCTCGGTAGATCACAAGAATGCGAATCTGATCGGTATCATTAAGGATAGAGATAGGGGTTTGGTTTGGTTTCCTACTTCCTTGTGAAGAATTACCTCTCCTTTCAAGGGAGTATCCTAGATGTCCGTGAACGGGTTACCCCTGTCATTAGGGCCCCTCGGGTATACGATATAAGATCCTATCTTTAATAAATTAGTAATTCCTACACAATCAATTAATACGACATCGTAATCTGAAGGGAGTTTCATGCATATCAAATAGAAACAAGACAAGCGAAATCATTCAATGAGAAAAAGGCATAAACATGAGTAAGATAAAGGTACTTACTAAGCATCCGCTTATAGATTTACATTTACTTATACTGCAGATAAAGGTAAAGGAAAGCTCGAGTAAGAGGGGGCAGCAGGAGCAGTGTTTGGTGGGTGTGTGTGTCAGAACTGTGGAAGAGGATCTTGAAACTTGCTAGAGCAAGGAACATGTAAACTTTGGTGTAGTGTATTTTCCTATCTTTTGGCTATGCATGAAACACACACCATTAAGAATGGCTTATGATGATTTACAGTTTGGTAGTAAATAGTGTGTCATAGACTCTTCCTCAAGAAAAGGGATGGACTGGTAGTCCAAGGAGGAGTACAAAGTGGAGAACAACCTCTTTTGTAGGGCTGGGTGTGACCCCCACACAGCCCGTGACATGGTTGTGTGGAGTCACACGGCCACGGTCCTCTCCCGTTCGGCCAAGGTGACATGGCCGTGTGAATTCACATGACTGTGCACCTCCTGCTCTCGGCCAAGGTGACACGACCGTGTGGTAACACACGGCCGTGCACGTCTTTCTGTTGACCAGAGTGACATGGCCGTGTGGATTCACACGGTCGTGCACCCTTTTGGTCTCGGCCAAGGTAACACGGTCGTGTGAAGTCACACGGCCGTGTACCTCTTCTTCTTGGGTAAGATGACACGGCCGTGTGGCACACACGGGCGTGCCCAGACTCGGGCCCGGTATGGTCACACGGCCGGTTATCACCACACGGACACAACTAGCTCCTTCTCGGGTGAGGCTACATGTGTTGGGTTCGTCGGGCCGCGAAAACTGCTTTTTCGCGTCGCGGAAACCCCGAGTCACCCAAAGCCATGGATCTCGTGCAAAGATTCGTAAACAAAACTTTTTGAAAAACTTTTTCTTGTACGAGTTTGTAAAAACTTTAGATCTACACTAAAGTTAAGATCATTACCCTTGTAGCGAAGCCCTTCGCGTTCCCGCTCGTCCAAGAAGTTGCCGGATCTCTAGACCGTCAACCGTCGGTCCTCTAGAAGTATCCACACGAACAATTCTTGATAGAGAAAACCTAAACAAAGGTGTGCTAGCACCTTGATAGGTCACGGCAAGGAAGAGGAGGGAGAGCAAGGAGAGAACACAAGGAAGAAGAAGGAGTTACACCACATGAATGGAAAAATGAATTCCCACACAAACACAAAGTGGTCGGCCACTGTCAAAAACTCCCAAATTAATTGCATTAATTGCAATTAATATGAAGCCATTAAAGAGAATGGATTTGTAACTTCCATGAGGTGGCACCCATGATGATGTGGAACATCATTATTGGTCCACCTAATGCCAACTCACCAATGAGGTGGCAAAAGGTCAAGTCAAAATTGACCTTTGGTCTTCCTTCTCAAGTCAAGTCAAACTTGACTCAATCTCTACCATGGTTGATCTAATCTAACCATTTGATTCGAGCCAACTTAATATAATGAATCTAATTCATCAAATTAAATTGATTCAATGAGTCAAAATCTAAATTAAACTCATTAAACACATGAATCAACTTGAGTCGAACTCAAGTTAGCCCAATTAGGATTACTCTTAATCCAATTTGATTCATCAAATGAATCTAATCCTCTTGGTTCATCATATGAACCTAATCTCCATCTAATTGTCCTAAGTGTGTGACCCTATAGGTTCTTGTAACGTTGGCAATGCCCTAAACCCATTTAGGAGCATAAGTAATGAGCGGTATCTAGCAACACATCATTACTACCCAAGTTACAAGAATGTCGAGATCCGACATCACCTGTGACTACTAATTGTGACTCCTCACAATATATGAGACATTATCCTTCTATCCTAGACATCTAGATTGATCAATATGAGGCATAGACCGTGTCATCCTCTAATCAACCTAAATCTTGAACTCCAAGTAGACTCACTCGATCAAATGAGCTCAACATCTAATGTTGACTCATTTGGGCATGGCTATGCACTTAGTGGTCTCACTCTATCAAGAATACCAATGTCGCTCCCGTCATATGGGAGGGATAGATCCCATCTACATCACTCACATCCCTCTACATAATTCGTTATATACCCAGTAATCGCCTTTATAGTCCACCCAGTTACGGGTGACGTTTGACGAAACCAAAATACATAACTCCTTATGTAGGGATCCATGGTGACTTCAGGTCTAAGGACTAATAGTCTTACTAATAGCCACATGAGAAAGTATATGACACTCATATAACGATCCATGATACTTTCTCATGGCGGGTCATTCAGTATACATTCTCTAATGCATACCCATGTGTCAGCTTGATATCTCTATATCCATGACTTGTGAGATCAAGTCATCGAGCTGACCTACATGCTAGTCTTATTGTATTAACATTGTCCCTGAATGTGAATACTCGACTAGGAATGATTTAGAGTAGTGTTCCCTCTATCATCTCACTATCGATTCAACCAATCGATTGATATAGGTAAGAACCTTTCTACTCAAGGACGCTATTATACTTAGTCTATTTGGCACTAATATAAATAAGTATAATAACCAAACAAATACCTTTTTTAATATACAAGAATATGATACAATGAGTCCATACAATCATCAAATGATTGGCTCTAGGGCTCTAACTAACAATCTTCCACTAGCACTAGTGCCAATCAGTATAGGCTCTAAGGCCTAATGACCTAGTGTGACCATCATGCTTCCTCTGTGCCAAAGCCTTGGTCAAGGGATCTGCGATGTTAGCCCCTGTAGGTACTCTGCAAATCTTCACATCTCCTCTATCGATAATCTCTCGAATGAGATGGAAGCGTCGTAGTATGTGATTGGTCCGCTGGTGTGAGCGAGGTTCCTTTGCCTGTGCTATAGCTCCATTGTTGTCACAATAGAGCTCAATGGGGTCAGCAATGCTAGGAACCACCTGCGGATCCAAAACTGCCTCCTTTGCTGCCTCTGATGCAGCAATGTACTCGGCTTCTGTTGTAGAATCAGCTACTGTATCCTGCTTCGAACTCTTCCAGCTGACAGCACCACCATTTATGCAAAATACGAACCCCGACTGCGATCTATAGGCATCCTGATCGGTCTGGAAACTAGCATCACTGTAACCCTTTACAGTTAGCTCATCATTGCCTCCATATATCAAGAAATATTCTTTAGTCCTTCTTAAGTACTTAAGAATATTCTTGACCGCTATCCAGTGACTTTCACCTGGATCTGACTGGTATCTACTCGTCATGCTCAAAGCATACGAGACATCAGGTCGAGTACATAGCATAGCGTACATGATCGATCCTATGGCTGAGGCATAAGGGATCTGATCCATGCAGTCTCTCTCCTCTCTAGAAGAAGGACCTTGAGTCTTCGAAAGACTCACGCCATGTGACATCGGCAGAAATCCCTTCTTGAAATTCTGCATGGCAAACCGAAGGAGTACCTTGTCAATGTATGTACTCTGACTTAGGCCAAGAAATCTCTTAGATCAATCTCTATAGATCTGTATCCCTAGAATGCGGGATGCCTCACCTAAGTCCTTCATTGAGAAGCAACTCCCTAGCCAAGTCTTGACAGACTGAAGCATAGGGATGTCCTTCCCAATGTCCACATACAATATGAGGAAGACAACTATGTCTCCTACAACCTTCTTGTAGACACAAGGTTCATCTTCGTTCTTGATGAAACCAAACTGTTTGATTGCATCATCGAATCGAAGATTCCAGCTCCGAGAAGCTTACTTTAGTCCATAAATGGACCTATGCAGCTTGCATACTCTGCTAGTATGCTGTGGATCTACAAAACCCTCAGGTTGTGTCATGTACACATCCTCGAGTAGGTTTCCATTCAGAAACGCAGTTTTGACATCCATCTGCCATATCTCATAGTCATGGTAGGATGCAATAGCAAGCATGATCCGAATGGACTTAAACATCGCTACTGGAGAAAAGGTTTCATCATAGTCAATACCATGAATCTGCTTGAAACCTTTAGCTACTAAGCGACCCTTATAAATAAGTCCATCCATGTCAGTCTTTCTCTTAAAGACCCACTTACACCCAATGGGTTTTACCCCTTCAGGTGGATCAACCAAAGTCCATACTTGGTTGGTGTACATGGATTCCATTTCGGATCTCATGGCTTCTAGCCATTTCTCGGAATCTGGTCTCATCACAGCTTCTTGATAGGTGGTAGGCTCATCCTCTATGAGCACAATGTCATCATGGTCAGACAAGAGAAATGAGTATCTCTCAGGCTGACGACGTACCCTATCAGACCTGCGAAGAGGTATGTCTACTTGAACTGGTTGTTGTTCCTCAACTCTTTGTGGAACAACATCATCCACAACACTTTGTGGTTCCAGTTCAATTTCCATCGAGGCATCAATGCTATTGTTCGCATCTTGAACTTCTTCAAGATCGAACGCGCTCCCACTAGTCTTTCTAGAAACAAAGTCCCTTTCTAGAAAGACCCCAGTCTTTGCCACAACTATCTTGTGCTGACTGGAAATGTAGAAGTAATATCCCTTTGTTTCCTTGGGATATCCAATGAAATAGCACTTGTCGGATTTGGGTCCTAATTTGTCTGAGACTTGACGTCGTACGTAAGCCTCACAACCCCAAATCCTCATGAAAGACACCTGGGCATCTCTCCCAGTCCATATCTTATATGGTGTCTTTATCACGGCCTTGGATGGAACTCGGTTGAGAATGAAAGCTGCCGTGTCTAGAGCATATCCCCATAGATATGTCGGAAGATCTGTGTGACTCATCATAGATCGTACCATATCTAATAAGGTACGATTCCTCCTTTCGGATACACCATTCCACTGTGGTGTTCCAGGAGGAGTGAGTTGAGATAGAATCCCACACTCAGCTAAATAGTCACGAAACTCATGGCTTAAGTATTCACCACCTCGATCTGATCGAAGTATTTTAATACTCTTGCCAAGCTAGTTCTGTACTTCATTCTTGAATTCTTTGAACTTTTCAAAGGATTCGGACTTATGTGTCATCAAGTACACATAACCATATCTACTGAAGTCATCAGTAAATGTGATGAAGTATCTGTAACCGCCTCTAGCAGCGACATTGAAAGGGTCACATACATCACTATGTATGAGTCCTAACAAATCAGTCGCTCTCTCGCTGTGCCCACTAAAAGGAGTCTTGGTCATCTTGCCTCGTAGGCATGACTCGCATATCTCATATGATTCAAAATCAAATGAGTCCAGCAAACCATCCTTATGGAGCTGGGATAAGCGCTGGTCATTTATATGACCTAAGCGACAGTGCCAGAGATAAGTTTGGTTCAGGTCATTTGACTTGAACTTCTTGGTATTTATGTTATAAATAGGGCTCTCAAGGTCTAGAATATAGAGTCCGTTTATTAGTGGTGCACTACAATAGAACATATCTTTTAAATAAACAGAACAACATTTGCCTTTTATTATAAAAGAGTATCCTTTCTTGTCTAAACAAGAAACTGAAACTATGTTCTTAGTAAGAGCAGGCACATAACAACAATCATCTAAATCTAGTACAAGCCCAGAGGGCAGAGATAGCTGATAAGTGTTGGAACCCCGAGGTGTTTTGATGTGATCAAACAAGTTAAGCTAGGTCCTGCGTAGTTTAACCCTTGTGTCTAAGTGTGCAGGAACTTAGGAACACAGGAAGTCGAGCGGAAGACGCGGCTAGCGAGAAGGACGGCACGGGAGAGAGCCGACGGGCTCGGTGCGTCCGAGGGACGAGGTGTCCGCGGAAGAGTACACCGGTGGACGAGAAGAACGTGCGCGGCGTTCGAGGGACGAGAAACCGGGAAGGAAGGCTGCTCGAGGAGAAGGCCGGAACATGGGTTCGGGTGAGCCCTATTCCGGATGGCCGAGATCACCCAAGCTAGTGGACCCGGACCGAGACGAGCTGAACCGAAGCGGAGCGACCGGATGGAAAAAGTCAACCAGAGTTGACTTTTGGGGTCCGGGGCGCCCGGAACCCTCCGGGGCGCCCGGAATGTGGTTTTTGACCAGATCGAGTCAAACTCGATCTGAACGTTGGGGGATAAAGTTTTATCCCCCCAGGGCGCCCGGAACCCTTCCAGGCGCCCCGACCAAGGCTATAAATATAGCCTTGGTCCAGAAGCAAAGCAATAAATCAAGAACAACTACTTGTAATCCAGTGCTTTCATTTGTTATTTCTTTCTGTGCTTTCAACGCTACCGCCCAGAGGAGAATCAATTAGTGCGCATTCTTTGCCTTGGATTAGCAATCCTCTGATTGCAAACCAAGTAATTCCTCTGTGTCTATTTTCTGTTTTAATTAGTCTCTGCCCTTTTAATTACAAGTTCTTTTAAGTTAGTTGAATATCCGAGAAAGGTTTTTTCTTGTTTTATCTTGTAGGGCAATTCACCCCTCCCCTCTTGCCGGCCTCCAAAGGGACCAACAAGTGGTATCAGAGCAAGGACGCTTCAGGAGGACTAACCGCCGATCAAAGCAACAAGATGGCCGGACCAAGTATCGTCCCACCAAAATTCGAGGGGAACTTCACAGACTAGAAGCGTCGTATGGAGGTATTCCTAAAAACAGATTTTGAAATTCGGTTTATTATGAAATATGGTTTTATAGCTCCAGTAGATAAAGATGGAAAAGAAAAAGAAGAGAGCGATTGGACAAAGAAGAAGCAGAATGAGTCGGTAGCAAACAGCCGTGCGGAACATCACCTGCTGAGTGTGTTACCGCCTCAAGAGGTCAATCGCATCGGAAACTTTGTGTCTGCTAAAGAACTTTGGGAGAAGTTCTTGGAACTCCACGAAGGCACGTCCGAAGCAAAGCTCGCTAGAAGGGACATCCTCCGTAACAAACTGATGAACATCCGTCTGGAAAAAGGTGAGAAAGTAGCCAGTCTACACGCGAAGGTAAAAGAACTAATTACTAGTCTCGAGAACCTCGGAGAAAAGGTATCAAATCGGGATACAATACGCTACGCGCTCAACGCATTTCCTCGAACTCCGGAGTGGACTTCAATCATCGACGCCTACTACATCTCAAAAGATTTGGAGGTAAGTACATTAGAGGAATGTTTTTCTACCCATGAATTACACGAAACTAGATGTGCAGAGACATCAAAGGACACACCCCAGACTATGGCGCTGAACGCAACCAACAAGGATGAACCCGAGTCAGACTCCGAAGACGATCAAGAAGCATACATGGTAAGAAACTTTAAAAAGTTTTTTAGATCTAATAAATTTAAAATGCAGAATCAAAAGAATCAAAAAGGTAGAAGAAAGGTGCGGTGCTACCAGTGTCAGAAGGAGGGACACCTAAGGGAAGACTGCCCAGAACTCAAGAAGGTCAAAATGAAGACACCCAAGAAACACAACCTAAAAGCAACTTGGGACGACACTTCTTCATCCGAATCAGAAGCTCAAGAATATGCTGGGATAGCGCTGATGGCAAGTTACGAAGGGCAAAGCTCGTCAGAACCTAGCATCGATGAAGGGGGAGCGACCTCAGATGAGAGCAGCGAAGCAGGGGGAGATTCTAAGTGAGGTATGCCTCTTACCCCCTGATCAACTTTACTCTGGCATTAAGGCAATGACTAAATCCATGTATAGCTTAGAAAATGAAAATACCAAATTAAAAAATGGAATTCTGGAAACAAAAAGAATTTTAGCAAAATCATGTCTAATAGAGGATTTTGATAAATTGAAAATTCACAATGAAAAACTAAAAGAAGAAATAGAAAGACTGAAAAAAATATAAAAGTTCAAATATTTCTACTTTTAGAAATTATAGAGGTTTAAATTGGTATTATAGATTTCATCAAAGTTAAATTAGAAATATATCAAAAATCTATGTACCTAGGAAATACTTGGTTAACCCTGTAGGTAGGAACCTCTACTGGGTTCCAAAAACCTGTTTAATTTAACTTAGCATTTTCAGCAAGGAAATTAAACGACTAATTTCATTATGAGGCTTTGTCTAAGGAAGTGGTTGTTGCTCCAATAACCAAGAAGGCCTAGTGCTTCGCCACGACCTGGAAGCCAAGTATCGAAATGAAAAGTTTAATTGACTAACTGAAAAAGCATTAATTTAATTTACCTAATGCTTTAAAAGAGTTATTCAATTTATATATTTAAAATTAATTTATAATAATTTTTTTTGAAATTAAATATTTTTTAATTGACTTAGAAAATTTCTGAAAATTATTGACTTAGAAATTTTCTGAAAATTGACTTAGAAATTCTTTTTGGAAATTGACTTAAATCTTTTTAAATTAACTTAGATATTTTTTTTAACTTAGGAATTTTTCTATGAATATTGTCTTAGACATTTTCCTTTGAAAATTGCCTTAGAAATCTTTTATAAAAATTTTCTGAATATTGACTTAGAATTTTTTTAAACTAGATATTCTCTTTTGAAACATTGCCTTAGAAATAAATATTAATTGCCTTAGAATTTTTTTCACTTAAATTTTTTTTAACCTTAGACTTGTTTAGAGAACCCCTATTTTTTATGTGATCAAAGGGGGAGAAGTATGTTAAGTCTAGGGGGAAGTATACACTTATTAAATTGAAATATCTTTGGACTTAATTGCAAATAAATTGTTTTTTCTGCATCGGTATTACCCTAGCTTAACTTGGGTTGCTCACATCAAAAAGGGGGAGATTGTTGGAACCCCGAGGTGTTTTGATGTGATTAAACAAGTTAAGCTAGGTCCTACGTAGTTTAACCCTTGTGTCTAAGTGTGCAGGAACTTAGGAACACAGGAAGTCGAGCGGAAGACGCGGCTAGCGAGAAGGACGGCACGGGAGAGAGCCGACGGGCTCGGTGCGTCCGAGGGGCGAGGTGTCCGCGGAAGAGTACACCGGTGGATGAGAAGAACGTGCACGACGTTCGAGGGACGAGAAACCGGGAAGGAAGGCTGCTCTAGGAGAAGGCCGGAACATGGGTTCGGGTGAGCCCTATTCCGGATGGCCGAGATCACCCAAGCTAGTGGACCCGGACCGAGACGAGCTGAACCGAAGCGGAGCGACCGGACGGAAAAAGTCAACCAGAGTTGACTTTTGGGGTCCGGGGCGCCCGGAACCATCCGGGGCGCCCGGACCCCTCCGGGGCGCCTGGAACCCTCCGGGGCGCCCGGAATGTGGTTTTTGACCAGATCGAGTCAAACTCGATCTGAACGTTGGGGGATAAAGTTTTATCCCCCCAGGGCGCCCGGAACCCTTCCAGGCGCCCCGACCAAGGCTATAAATATAGCCTTGGTCCAGAAGCAAAGCAATAAATCAAGAACAACTACTTGTAATCCAGTGCTTTCATTTGTTATTTCTTTATGTGCTTTCAACGCTGTAAGAGGCTACTCCGCCCAGAGGAGAATCAATTAGTGCGCCTTCTTTGCCTTGGATTAGCAATCCTCTGATTGCAAACCAAGTAATTCCTCTGTGTCTATTTTCTGTTTTAATTAGTCTCTGCCCTTTTAATTACAAGTTCTTTTAAGTTAGTTGAATATCCGAGAAAGGTTTTTTCTTGTTTTATCTTGTAGGGCAATTCACCCCTCCCCTCTTGCCGGCCTCCAAAGGGACCAACAATAAGTTCCTACAGCAACAGCAGCAACCCGTGCTCCATTGCCTACTCGTAGGTCCACCTCGCCCTTTGCCAATGCTCTGCTATTTCTCAGCGCCTGCACATCAGTACAAATGTGAGAAGCACATCCAGTATCTAATACCCATGATGTAGAAATAGATAGATTGACTTCTATAACATATATACCTGAAGTGGAAGTCTCACTTCGCTTCTTCTTAAGATCCTCTAAGTATACCTTGCAGTTCCTCTTCCAGTGCCCGGTCTGACCGCAGTGGAAGCAGGTAGCATCCTTGGCGACCCCTCCTTTAGACTTCAGTGCCTTGACTTTGCCCTTGGTTTGGGACTTTCCCTTACCTTTGGGCTTGCCCTTGCCCTTGTGCTTCTGGACCATCAGAATGGGCTTAACCTTCTTAAGGTTAATCTCAGCAGTTCGTAACATACTAAGTAGCTCGGGCAGTAGCTTGTCAATCTCATTCATGCTATAGTTGAGAACGAATTGACTATAGCTATCCGGCAAGGACTGCAAGATCAAGTCAGTGGCCAGCTCTTGGCCAAGTGGGAACCCCAGTCTTTGTAGGTTCTCTATGTACCCAATCATCTTGAGTACATAAGGACCTACGGGAGCCCTGTCGACATTGAAATAGAACCTTAGAGATCTCAAATCTCTCATGCCTCGCTTGTACACGATATAGTTGGCGAAGATGCTCAACCATATCGTAGCGCCCATCAACTCGTGTTGCTTCAGCTCGAGTTCATGGTCATGAGCATTAGACAAGACACATCTAATGCGCCATCTTGATGCTTCTTGTAAGCATCTTTATCACTCGTGAGGCATTGGCGGGAGGAGCCTCGGAATGGGCTGCTCCAGTTTACGTTCCTGGGTGAAAACTATTCTCAAGTTCCTATACCAGTCCAGGAAATTCGCTCCGTTGAGCTTGTCCTTCTCAAGGACAGATCGCAGGGAGAAGGAATTCGTGTTCGACGTCATGGTTATCTACAACAGAAAATTTGCAGAAATAAATATCATATTCTTTTAAAATCATTTAATTAGGCCTTTAATTAAATGATGCTCCCACTGAATTCTATAATTCTTGTGGGACAAGATCCACATCATACTAACCCTTGAGTTAGTTTTGGCTAATACGCCCAAGGCTTAGTATGATCGGTAGGTAATGATTACCAATTACATCTCTATGCAACTCTTATTTATAGAATCAATATCCGCATTTATATTAAAACTCGAGTTATCTTTGGCTAATACGCCCAAGAGTTAATATAAATGTGATTTTGTCCTACCTTTCCAACTATTGGAAGAATGCCTATAGTTGACTCGATCCAACCGAGTAACTAGAAATACTCAATCTAATTGAGTTTGTATTCACCCATGCGTTGATAGGCGGGACCAAAATTGTCCCTCCGTACCCTACCAAGATAATATGTATTGCTCTGCTTTGGCAGATTCAACAATACATGTGATCGAGGCAGTGATAGGTATCACGGCACGGTTAGGCATTAGAGTTGAGTCGATTGAGATCTAATCTAATCGAAAAGGATGCATCTTGTGCACGACTTAGATCTAATCTAATCGCAAGGGTGCATCATGTGCACGACTTAGATCTAATCTAATCGTAAGGCACTAATTAATTAACTACTTATTAAATATGCATCACATACACAAGCAATTAATTAATCTATTTGTGATTTAGTCATGGCCCTACTACGATCTTCTCAAGCCAATGAGAAGATCGATTGGTCAACCTAGGGTCAACAGCTTCTCCAAGCTCCTCCCTTTGACCACCTTGTGTTGCTCGTGCCCACCTCGGAACTCCGTCTCGTGTGGACCCTCCACCGCTCCAATTTGTACATTACAATTTGAAACTCGAGTTACATTCGAGTCTAAATCTAATTTACAACAAGAATATAAGAGAAGGCACGACGCGCAGGTCGCGAATATAATACAACACTCGCAAACACATAACGGCACGCAGGCCGTATTATGAATTACAACACAACCAATCATATTGGGTTTTTGGGCCATGACTATCACAAAATTAATATATAATTTAAAATTATATATTTTTCATAATTTTCTATAATTTTAAAAATAATTTTTATAATTTTTACGAGAAAAATTTCCCGGCGGTCCCGTTTAGCGGTTTCGGGCGCAATCGCGGAACGGATCCCCTTGCGGGGCCAGGGGCAGCCCCCTACCCGCGATCTAACCATCGCGAGGGTTCCTTTGCGATCCAACAGCGCCCAAACTCGCTGTCCCAAAACGATTTGGGCCGAGACATTGCCGTTTCGGAAAAAATCTTCCCGGTGGGTTCGTTTTTAGCGATTTCGGGTGCAATCGCGAAGCAAATTCCCTTGCGGGGATAGGGGCAATGCCCCTACCCACGATCTAACCATCGTGAGTTGCTACTTTGCGATCTAATGGCACCCAACCCCACTGTCCCAAACGGATTTGGGGCAAAACGAAGCCGTTTAAAAGAAAACTTTCCGGTAGCCGAAGCCTACAAGTGCTGAGACACTTGTGCTTCGCTTCTACGGAAAAATTACTCATAAAAACTCTAAAAACTCAATTTTTACAGAAAATTACAGAAGGTATATTTTTTCTTTACAATACAACATATGTTGGGTTCGTCGGGCCGCGAAAACCGCTTTTTCGCGTCGCGGAAACCCCGAGTCACCCAAAGCCATGGATCTCGTGCAAAGATTCGTAAACAAAACTTTTTGAAAAACTTTTTCTTGTATGAGTTTGTAAAAACTTTAGATGTACACTAAAGTTAAGATCATTACCCTTGTAGCGAAGCCCTTCGCGTTCCCGCTCGTCCAAGAAGTTGCCGGATCTTTAGACCGTCAAGCGTCGGTCCTCTAGAAGTATTCACACGAACAATTCTTGATGGAGAAAACCTAAACAAAGGTGTGCTAGCACCTTGATAGATCACGGCAAGGAAGAGGAGGGAGAGCAAGGAGAGAACACAAGGAAGAAGAAGGAGTTACACCACATGAATGGAAAAATGAATTCCCACACAAACACAAAGTGGCCGGCCACTCTCAAAAACTCCCAAATTAATTGCATTAATTGCAATTAATATGAATCCATTAAAGAGAATGACTTTGTAACTTCCATGAGGTGGCACCCATAATGATGTGGAACATCATTATTGGTCCACCTAATGCCAACTCACCAATGAGGTGGCAAAAGGTCAAGTCAAAATTGACCTTTGGTCTTCCTTCTCAAGTCAAGTCAAACTTGACTCAATCTCTACCATGGTTGATCTAATCTAACCATTTGATTCGAGCCAACTTAATATAATGAATCTAATTCATCAAATTAAATTGATTCAATGAGTCAAAATCTAAATTAGACTCATTAAACACATGAATCAACTTGAGTCGAACTCAAGTTAGCCCAATTAGGATTACTCTTAATCCAATTTGATTCATCAAATGAATCTAATCCTCTTGGTTCATCATATGAACCTAATCTCCATCTAATTGTCCTAAGTGTGTGACCCTATAGGTTCTTGTAACGTTGGCAATGCCCTAAACCCATTTAGGAGCATAAGTAATGAGTGGTATCTAGCAACACATCATTACTACCCAAGTTACAAGAATGTCGAGATCCGACATCACCTTGTGACTACTAATTGTGACTCCTCACAATATATGAGACATTATCCTTCTATCCTAGACATCTAGATTGATCAATATGAGGCATAGACCATGTCATCCTCTAATCAACCTAAATCTTGAACTTCAAGTAGACTCACTCGATCAAATGAGCTCAACATCTAATGTTGACTCATTTGGGCATGGCCATGCACTTAGTGGTCTCACTCTATCAAGAATACCGATGTCGCTCCCATCATATGGGAGGGATAGATCCCATCTACATCACTCACATCCCTCTACATAATTCGTTATATACCCAGTAATCGCCTTTATAGTCCACCCAGTTACGGGTGACGTTTGACGAAACCAAAATACATAACTCCTTATGTAGGGATCCATGGTGACTTCAGGTCTAAGGACTAATAGTCTTACTAATAGCCACATGAGAAAGTATATGACACTCATATAACGATCCATGATACTTTCTCATGGCGGGTCATTCAGTATACATTCTCTAATGCATACCCATGTGTCAGCTTGATATCTCTATATCCATGACTTGTGAGATCAAGTCATCGAGCTGACCTACATGCTAGTCTTATTGTATTAACATTGTCCCTGAATGTGAATACTCGACTAGGAATGATTTAGAGTAATGTTCCCTATATCATCTCACTATCGATTCAACCAATCGATTGATATAGGTAAAAACCTTTCTACTCAAGGACGCTATTATACTTAGTCTATTTGGCACTAATATAAATAAGTATAATAACCAAACAAATGCCTTTATTAATATACAAGAATATGATACAATGAGTCCATACAATCATCAAATGATTGGCTCTAGGGCTCTAACTAACAACATGTGGTGGTTAATCCTAGGAAAACGTCTCGGTTCCACTGTACAAAAAATTTTTATATAAGTGTCGAACCTTTCCTTAAATAACCTATTGTGTTCTTTAGAAGTTAAATTAGGAATCACAGACGGAACTTAATATCATTTATTCCAAATTTAACTTATCTATTCTTAATGGTATAGATTTGAATCGCAAGCAGAACTTAACACTATTGATTCAAATCTACCTAAGTTATTAATTTCATTAAATATTAATTTCCAAAATTGTCTTCCAGGACTGCATGGCGAGATACATGGCCTTCTTGGATATGGGAGCAACCACCACCGCCTAGGCAAAGCCTTTTAAGGAAAGCTAATATTTAATTTCTTTAAATAACTCTAGGTTAACCAAAAAGAACAATCGAATCACAAATTCGAAAAAGAAGAAAACACAAACTCAAAAAATAAATTCGAAAAACTAGATCTAATTGCCTCTTGTATTTAGAATTCTTACAAAGAAAATAACTAGTATGATGCGGATGAAAATTACTAGTTATACCTTCTCTTTGTAAGCTAATGACCTCGAGATCTTCTGCCGTATTCCTCGCCTCGCCTTGGATGTCGTGTGGGCGACGATCCTCCAAGATGAACACCACCCAAAAGAGCTTCTCCTCCTTGTAATATTCGGCCACCACCACCACAATAGAAAAGAGAGCAAAGGGAGAAGAGAGGGAGAGAGGGGTCGGCCACCAAGAGAGTCTCCAAGCCAAAGAATAAGAGTTATGTCACATGAAGCCCCCTCACCCCTTCTTTTATATTACTTGCCCAAGGCAAATAAGGAAAAACTTTTTACAAAAAATAAAATAGAGTTTTTCCTTTTCCCTTTTTATTTTTCCATTTCTTTCCTCTTGATTGAATCAATCACCAATTTTTATTTTGTGATGATTTTATTATTTTTAATATGGCCGGCCACTTCCTTGGGCACCAAGCAAGGTGGTCGGCCACCTCATCAAGAGGAATAAGGAAATATATTTTTTTAAAATTTTATAAGAAGAAATCTTCTTATAAAATTTACAAGCTCTCTTTCCTAAAGTAGGAGTTAAAAAAGGAAAGTTCTAAAAATTAAAACCATGTTTTAAAATTTAAATCTTCTCTTATAAAAATTCCTTTTTTAATATGATGATAGAAAATTTTAATTTTAAAACTTATCTTCCTTTTTTCCTTAAACCATAAGGATGGTTAAAAAAGGAAAGTTTTAAAACTTTTAAAACTCTCTATTAAAACATGTGGCCAAATTCAAATAAGGAAAGTTTTTAAAATTAAAATCTCTCTTTTAAAAATTATAGTTTTCTACAAAGAGAAGATTTTAAAAAATTTAAAAACAACCCTCTTTGTTTAAATATTATGGCCGACCCCTTCATTCTTGGTCACTAAGCAAAGGGTCGGCCCCTATAAAGAGGATGTGGCCCTTGCTTGGTCACCAAGCATTGGACCGACCCACTTCTTGGACACCAAGAAGAGCCTTATATTTGGATGGACTTGAGGCTATAATGAGGCTACGACGGGGACCTAGAGGAGAAATTGGTTTTGTCCTTCCTATGAGCTTGAGTATCCCATGCTCGCCTCGAACACACAACTCAAGTTCATCAATAATAACTCATTCCACTAAAGAATTATTACCGCACTACCGCACCAATCCCAAATTACATTATGGGCTCCTTCTTATTATGAGTGTGTTAGTCTCCCTGTGTTTAAGATTGCGAATGCCCACTAATTAAGTAAGTTACTGACAACTCACTTAATTAATATCTAGCTCCAAGAGTAGTACCACTCAACTTCATTGTCATGTCAGACTAAGTCCACCTGCAGGGTTTTGTTGGTGCAATTTCCAGTAGGTCAAGGTTGACCTAGTTGACCAAGCGTAAACCTTGGTCATGGTTTCGATGTTTGACAATACAGAAAGACATGTAGACATGGACAATGCAGGTGCAGCTGTCCATGCGGAGAGATACTGATCAAGGTCTGATCAGGTTGGATGAAGAAGAGTCAAGTAGGTCAAGGTTGACCGGATACTTGACTGGGAAGTCCTAACTGGGATGTTAGGCAGTTCGGAAAGTCCTGGTGAGTGAAGCCAGGCAGTTGTGAAAACCCTAGTGAGTGAAGCTAGGTGAAAGTCCTGGTGAGTGAAGCCAGGCAGTGGGAAAGTCCTGGTGAGTGAAGCCAGGCAGTTGTGAAAACCCTAGTGAGTGAAGCTAGGTGAAAGTCCTAGTGAGTGAAGCCAGGCAGTGGGAAAGTCCTGGTGAGTGAAGCCAGGCAGTGGGAAAGTCCTGGTGAGTGAAGCCAGGCAGTTGTGAAAACCCTAGTGAGTGAAGCTAGGTGAAAGTCCTGGTGAGTGAAGCCAGGCAGTGGGAAAGTCCTGGTGAGTGAAGCCAGGCAGTTGGAAAGTCCTGGTGAGTGAAGCTGGGCAGATTGGAAATCCTGGTGAGTGAAGCCAGGTGAAAAACCCTAGCGAGTGAAGCTAGGTGAAAGTCCTGATGAGTGAAGCCGGGCAAGGAAAAATCCAGATGGATCAAGGGTGATCGGACATCTGGTGTTGAGAAGGTCAAGTAGGTCAAGGGAGTGACCGGATACTTGACAGAAGAGAAAAGTCCAAGTGGGTCAAAGGGATTGACCGGACACTTGGTGGGGAGTCTTAGCAGGTCAAGGGAGTGACCGGATGCTAAGCATGATGTATCAACAGGTCAAGGTTGACCGGATGTTGGTTTGGACTTGGTTTGGGCAAAAAAGACTGGATCGTCTGGTGACCGATCCATCGATATTGGTTTCTGATCGGTGAGACCGATCGAAGCGATCGATGTGCCTCTGAGCTTGATCGATGCGGGACCGATCGAGCTGATCGGTCCCGGGACCGATCAGATAGAGAGTTGGGCAACTCTGCGAAAGCATTCTAATCGGTGCGGGGACCGATCAGCATAAACTTGATCGGTCTCCATGATGATCGAAGAACCTGGACCGATCGGTGGAGCCCGATCGGTCGGGACTAGCCGTGACTCAGCGGCTAGGCTATTCGAACCGTGTTCGGCCTTTTGCTTGCGTGTTCGCAGTTGGCTCGGGATATCGAGGTTATAAAAGGAGATCGAGGTGCTACCACGTTCTTCTTCTTCTCAAGCTTCGCTTCTTCTTGTTCTGCCTATTCTTCTTCTTTGCAAGTTCTTATGAGCTTTCTTTGAGCTTTTCGTTCTGAAGCTTTTGTGAGCTTCCACTCGGTGGGACCAACCGAATTCTTGTTGCTGTTGTGGTTGGATCTGAGAAGCTGCTGCTTCATCAAGAAGAGAAGGCAAGTAAGCGAAGGTGTTTCATACATTTGTATTGTATTTTGCTTCTTGCTGCTTTCTACTCCTGTATTGCTTTTGCAAAACATTGTGGCGAGGTTTCTCCACCCAGAAGGAGTTCTTATTAGCCGGTTTTCCGGGGACTCATCCACCGACGGATTGATAGGCTTCGTCCACCTTACGGACACGCCGAGGAGTAGGAGTTTCATCTCCGAACCTCGTTACATCGTCGAGTTCGAGTTTGAGGTTTGATCTTTCCTTTTTGCGTTTCTATTTAGTTATTTCCGCTGCGCTAACCCTAATCGTAGGAAGAAACGAGCAATTTGGGGTCGGCTATTCACACCCCCCCTCTCTAGCCGCGATCATCGATCCTAACAAGTGGTATCAGAGCAAGGTTGCTCTTCGTCGGATTAACACCCAAGGGAGCACAAGTTAGAGAATGGATGGACTTGGAGAAGACGTCACGATTCCACCCTTCTACGATCGCGACGACTTCACGTTTTGGAAGGTAAGAATGAAGTACTTTCTTATAACTAACTTAGTTAATTGGAATTATGTACAAGTAGGTTTTGTTACTCCAAGGGATGAAGAAGGAGAAATTCTTGAGAAGAAGAGGTGGACGAAGGAACAAATCCACCAATCCGTAATCAACGACGAGGTAATGAAAATTTTTGAATTCTCATTACCTAACGATATCTTGTGTAAGATAGGTGGTTACAACAATGCCAAGGAATTGTGGAATAACTTGACCAAGTTCCATGAGGGAAGCTCCAATTCAAGTCGTGAAGAGGAGTCAAGTGAGTCAAGTAGCTCACTTCATGGAGGTAAGGAATTAGAAGTTGAGGGCTACTCAACATCTAAGGAAGAAGAGGAGGAGAGTTCTTCTTCAAGATTGGAGCAAGAAGAAGAAGCCTCTACTTCCGGAAGGGATGAAGAAGAAAGCATACAACCATCCTCAACCCTAGGTAACTCAAGCAATTTACTTTCAAGTAAATTACATATAATGTGCTTTGAGTGTAGGGAATATGGACATTACAAGAGTAAGTGTCCAAAGAGGATTAGGAAGACTCCACCGGCGCCAAAGGTCAAGGAAGGCGGAGTCCCGATACGCAAGGGCAAGGAGCACGTGGTGTGCTTCCAATGCAAGCGAAAGGGACACTATAGGAGCCAATGTCCGAGGGGGAGGCAACCTCACAAGGATAAGAAACCAAGCACATCGATAGGGGGAGCTAAGGCAAACCCTAAGGTAACCTTTAAGCCTCATTATTGCAATTCTAATAAGACACATGCTAGTAGTTTTATTGCAATTGCTAATAATGATAAGCATGTTAATTATAGGAATCAATATATGTGCTTAGGTGCTAAACATGTTAGCTTGAATAAGGACAACTCTAGAAATGTCAACCCTAGGATTAACTCATCTAAGGTTAAGGGAAACCTAGATAGGAATCCCAAAACTACTAGACATATGCCTAGGAGTACCTCAAAGAACAATGACAAATTAAAACTTGAGGTATTAGAAAAGGAGAATCAAGTCTTGAGGTCAAGACTTGACACTTTAGAAAAGACCCTTAAAAATTTAGAGAAGTCAACTCTAGGGTCTAAGGGTCAAAAACCCAAGTCCAAGGACATGCAAGGTTTGGGTCACAAACCTAAGTCCCAAGTGGTCAAGCCCACTTATCACAATGTTCCATTCGATTATGGAACAAAATCTAGGGCTAGGAAGACCATCACCAATGTCACAAGGGGAGTCACCCCTAGAGTGGATCTTGATGAGTCCCAAATGACCAAGACTTTAAAGCCTAGGAGGGTCATTAGGAGGGTTGCTAGGGAAGTCATCCCTAGTGAATATTTAGTGAACCCAATGAGCTCCAATAGGTATTGGGTTCCTAGGAGCGTGATTTCATCACGCTAGATGAGTTAGGGTGTGCCAACCTTACTTGAATAGGTAGTTAACCTAATCATGGCAAAAGGTGGCACTTTAGGAATTTTCAAGGTGTAATCAAGCCTTGGAAATGAAATGGAAAATTATTCCTAAGGTGTTTAGGATGTGTCAATCACAATTGAAGAGTTTTCTAGGGTCAATCTAATTGGCACATAGTGATCTAAAAATCCTTAGTATATGATTTTAGGTCTAATACACTTAGGAATATGGATTTTATGGCAAAATGATCAAAAATGGCAACTAAGGCTAGAGTTAGGTATTTTCTATACCTTTACATGTTATTTGCCATATATTGCTTGCCATATGCCATGTCATGACATCATACTTAATTTATCATCATTTGAAATGTCATGATAATGCTTAAGTTATTTATATGTCATGCTCTAGTTAAGTTTCACACTTTATGCCATGACATCATGATATTGGCACATATTTTCATTTATGATACTATTTTATGCCATGTCATCATCTTTTGCATTTATAATCAATTAATTTGATTTAATGACAAAAACATAATTTGATATGGAAATCAAATTGTTGTTTAGAAAATGCATGAGAACTTAGCTTAAGATGACCTAAACCCATATCTCACATCAAAATTGACTTGGATGTGTTTGATACACCTTAGATGTGTGTGAGATATTAGGATCATGAGTTAGGATCAAGGTGCATAGTTCTTGTACCTAGATGAGCCTAATTTGAAATTGGGGATCATAGGGAAAGCTTGTGTACAAGTCATGTACATTTAGCCCTAAGATTGTGGTCCCAAATTAAAGGGTTTAAAATCATTTTAAAATTGATTTGAAAAACCTTGATGAAGCTTTTCTAGTGATAGCATCCATCATTGAACAAGTGATACAAAGAGTGATTAACTTTGAGCTATTTCAAAGACTTTTGAACTTTGTATCAAGATTTGAAAATGGAAGTTATTTTCATAGAAAACTATTTTTCCATGATAGTATATGTTATGAGGAATGTATCCTCAAAGTTTTATAATTTTTAGAATTTTTTGGAATTTTCTAGGAGTTTTTGAATTTCGGGAGGAAAATCAGAAATTCTGATATCAGACTTGTGGACCGATCAGAGAGGATTCTGATCAGTCCAGGAAAGTGTGGATCGGTCACTAGGACCGATCCAGGAGAGTGTGGATCGGTCTGGTGACCGATCCAGTGAAGGCTGATCGGTTTGGTGACCGATCAGAGCGTGCCAATTTGCTGAAATTCGATTGGTTGTCTGAACTTTCAGCTCGGGAATTGGTGTTTTAGAGTTCTAAAGGTTTGAAACTCTCCAAGACATTGTTGATGCAATGGTTAAGGGGGAGTTGACTTTTAGGGGGAGTTTTACCTATTGGTCAAGGGGAGTTGACCTTTAGGGGGAGTTGTCATGAGTGATATGGGATTATCACTAAATTGACTATTGACATTAGTATCAAGAGGGAAATTAAGGGTTTCAATGAAAGGTATGGGACTTTCATTAGGAAGAAACTCTTGACCTTGATTCACTCTTTTTGATGTGTGTCAAAAAGGGGGAGAATGGAGAATGTCTAGAGAACGTTCAAGGAAGAACATTGGAGTTAGTGGGAGAGTTTGTTGATCACAACGAGTGAAGTTGTGAACAACGATAACTTACTCTATAATACCCCGGTTCTGAGATTCTGATTAAGTATGACTTAAAGGTTAGATGGTACTATCCATATCACCAAGGTGCACCTTCCTTTTCGGAAGCCCAAACTCAAAGAACTCCAAAGTTAAGCGTGCTTGGCTTGGAGAAATCTGAGGATGGGTGACCTCCTGGGAAGTTTTCCAGGGTGCGTGCGAGTGAGGACAAAGCACGCTGAAAGGACCTCCGGTGGTCTGTGGAGCTAGTCATCAAACCGATAGGTAATTCTGGTGCCGTTCCTGGTTCGGTCTGGGTGGGGCCCGCCCGGGCTGGGGCGTTACAGATGGTATCAGAGCGACCTTGCGACCGTGAGTGCGCCTGTGGTAGGAGCACCCAGGGCACCACCTAGCGAGGGAGATTCTGGGATTTGTTTGTGGTGTGATTTGTGGTTACACAACGAGGACGTTGTGTCTTTAAGTGGGGGTGATTATAATACCCCGGTTCTGAGATTCTGATTAAGTATGACTTAAAGGTTAGATGGTACTATCCATATCACCAAGGTGCACCTTCCTTTTCGGAAGCCCAAACTAAAGAACTCTTGGAGAAATCTGAGGATGGGTGACCTCCTGGGAAGTTTTCCAGGGTGCGTGCGAGTGAGGACAAAGCACGCTGAAAGGACCTCCGGTGGTCTGTGGAGCTAGTCATCAACCCGATGGGCAATTCAGGTAGCGTTCCCGGTTCGGTTCGGGTGGGGCCCGCCCGAGCCGGGGCATTACATACTCTTCAGGGGGAGAGTTTGTTGATGTGTGCCAATAGGGGGAGAATGAAGGGTTTAAGTTAGGCCTTCATCCTCTTGGAAGGAGAATGTAAGGTTGTAACTTATGTTTCATTACCTAGTGGCATGAAGAAAGTTGAGGCTATTGGATTAGCCTAACTTAAAGGTATTGTCAAACATCAAAAAGGGGGAGATTGTTGGTGCAATTTCCAGTAGGTCAAGGTTGACCTAGTTGACCAAGCGTAAACCTTGGTCATGGTTTTGATGTTTGACAATACAGAAAGACATGTAGACATGGATAATGCAGGTGCAGTTGTCCATGCAGAGAGATACTGATCAGGGTCTGATCAGGTTGGATGAAGAAGAGTCAAGTAGGTCAAGGTTGACCGGATACTTGACTGGGAAGTCCTAACTGGGATGTTAGGCAGTTCGGAAAGTCCAGGTGAGTGAAGCCAGGCAGTTGTGAAAACCCTAGTGAGTGAAGCTAGGTGAAAGTCCAGGTGAGTGAAGCCAGGCAGTGGGAAAGTCCTGGTGAGTGAAGCCAGGCAGTGGGAAAGTCCTGGTGAGTGAAGCCAGGCAGTTGTGAAAACCCTAGTGAGTGAAGCCAGGTGAAAGTCCTGGTGAGTGAAGCCAGGCAGTTGTGAAAACCCTAGTGAGTAAAGCTAGGTGAAAGTCCTGGTGAGTGAAGCCAGGCAGTGGGAAAGTCCTGGTAAGTGAAGCCAGGCAGTTGGTGTAACGCCCACCCTTCTTACCCAACCAAAGGTGGCGCTACGTTCTTATACTACTTACGTACATGCTTTAGTTATAACAGCGGAAGAATAAAAACTTTAAAGAATTTAATTTATTAAGCATGATATCACATATTCTGATTAGTTCGAATGTGCATATATTGATCATATAACTAAAAATATTAATTTATCCGAATCGTTCTTGCCGAGCCACCACCACACACATCACTATCTGCTCCTCCTGCTGCTCCGTTGTACATCTAGCTTTCTCTTTTATCTGCGGTACAAGGAAAGTAAGCTATGAGCACTCATGGCTCAGTAAGTTCCTTTCCTACTCACTAAAACCGAGAATCATCGTATATCAAGAATGGATCAACGTATCATCGTCTCAACTAATCATAACATAACATATCATTCTATTCAAACATATCATGCATATTTCTTATTCACATATCATTTCATAGAAGCATGAATATCATATCATAAAACAAATAAATCACAAGCATGAGACATACAAGGGCATCATATTCATATCATAATATCACATGACATTATATCATATCATCATATAATTCAAGCACATATGAATGTAGGCAATGCATCGTGAATTTGAAAACTTATACTTAATAGTACTTGAAATTAATATCATCATCATTTGGGATCTCGGTTTGTACCACATACTTAATGCGTAGGTCCAAGGTAGCAAGTCTTGAGCCCTACCATGCATACATACTAGGCCCGAGTCTTACTCCATCGACCTAGGGCACTCAAAGGCCCATTACTGACGAGGCCCGAGTCTTACTCCATCGACCCCGGGGCCTTTACGGAGCCCACCCTTGGTACAAACCATAAAAATAACTTATCATGCATAACTATCATATCATGTCCTTAACAATCTTTCATGCATTTATTCTTTTCATTTCTTTTCATTATGTATAGCATTTTCTATGCTATCACATATCATAACATAACTTCATTTCTTTTCATTATGTATAGCATTTTCTATGCTATAACACATCATGGCATATTTCATAATATAACTTCATTATGCATATCATTTCGTAACTAAAGCAATCATGCATTCTAACTTATTATCATATCATTTTCATACAGCATGGCATAGACATATTTAATTTTTGTTCTAGGATTTCTAGGGCATCTATCCCTTCATGGCCGAACACATAATGATTCATTTAGGTCATACAAACATGTATCACATTCACACATTATCAAGTTTTCATAAGAAGTACTTTTAACCCCTTAGGTTTCATTTCCAAGGCCTCTAGGTCCTTTAAACCTTACTTGGCCGAAATTCATAGAATATAAACTTCCTTTAAGTGGCCTAAAGCATGGGAAACCTAAGTAAATTTCATAGCAAGATTTACTAAGAACATCATACACAAGGTTGGATCATAAACAAGCTAGGACTCTTGTGATCTTACATGTCATAAATCATGTAACTAATTTTCTACATTCCAATTAAACATGAGAGCATTAATCGTCTTTCATAACATAATATCACAGAGGTCATTGAGCATATTAGAATTTTGTTTAAGCTTCTCTAAACTATCACCTTACCATGGCCGAAATATTAAGAGTAAGGTTCATGAGTTTCTTTCAACATACAAGTATACAACTCTTAAGAACTTTATATCATGTCATATAAGCATAGTTATTTTAAATTCAAGGTCCTCCTAACCCTAAATTCTTTCTTGGCCGAAACATGAGAGTGGGGTTCTTTTGGTTCCAATCAACTTCCAAGCAAGAAAACCATAGGAAGGTCCTTAGAATTTCATAGAGGGAAACTTGCACTAGTTTGGTTAGACAATAATTTTCCTAACCTATTTACAATATTTTTGATTGAAATTCTAGGGTTACATACACCTCTGATCATGCATCATATATGTATACAAACATAGGGGAAAACTTTCTTTCAAGGCATAGAAAAAGAATCCGAAAATCACATGAAAGCCTTGTACCGCAGGTGAGGGGAAGCTTACATTCTTTGCTTAAGTTTCCTAGGTTTGAGAACTTGCTTGTGGACCTTTCTTCTTCTTGCTTGCTTTGCTCGGCACCAATGGAGGAAGCTAGGTCTTTTGGTGGAGAGGGGGAGGAAGAAGAGACTTCTTCCTCTTGTGTTGCTCGGCAACAAAAAGAAAGAAAGAAGGGGGAGAGTTGTTGCTCTCGGCAACAAGAGGAAAGAGGGAGGGAGAGTGCTCGGCACAAATGGAGGAGAGGAGGAGAGTGAGTTGAGGATGAAGTCCCCATGCCTATTTATACTAAAGTGAGGGAGGAAAACTTGACTTGATTCATCCTCCTCATTTACTTCTCCTCTTAATGAGAAAGAATATGCTAGAGAAATGCTTCTTGAGTTTCTCTCTTTTCTTTCTCTTAATTTCTCTCCTTTCTTTCCTTTAATTATAATTCCCATCTCTCCTCTTACAATATTCACTCCTATCACACTTGGTTAACACATGCATGCATCCACAAGAGAACCAAGGATCAAATCCTTCTCCTAACATATTTTTGTACAAAATAATTCATGTATATGCATTATGCATAAATATTTCATACATGCATATATAATATCTCATATTTCTTTTGTTTACATTAATTCCTTGCATTATAAATCATGTATAGAACTTTATATTCTCAACTTTATTTTCTTTCATAAAGTTTTAATCATCTAAATCCTTCCCATCGTAACATTCAACGTAGACTATCTATACATTCTTTTCATTACATTCGTACTCTCATTGCCCTTACTTTATCTAGGCTTTCTAGGGGTGTTACAAACTCCCCTACTTATTGAAAGTTCGTCCCCGAACTTAGAATAACAATTTCTGCTCAGATTCCTTCTTATGTTATAGCCTAAGGTTCTTGTATCTAGGCTACCATTCATGCATCCTAGAATATCACCTACTTATCATCATGCACCATTTTCTAGGGTATAACTTAAGGTATCCTTCCTAGGCTACCATTCATGCATCCTAGAGTATCATACTATTTTTAACACATACTTGTCATCATGCACACTTCTCTAGGGTATAGCTTAAGGTATCCTTCCTAGGCTATTATTCATGTATCCTAGAGTATCATACTAATTTTTGCATATAAATAAATTAAGCAACTGTACTTACTTGGAGCGACAGGAAGGAGCTTGATGTGTGTGTAGTGAGCTGGCAAAACCTCGCTCTGATACCACCTGTAACGCCCACCCTTCTTACCCAACCAAAGGTGGCGCTACGTTCTTATACTACTTACGTACATGCTTTAGTTATAACAGCGGAAGAATAAAAACTTTAAAGAATTTAATTTATTAAGCATGATATCACATATTCTGATTAGTTCGAATGTGCATATATTGATCATATAACTAAAAATATTAATTTGTCCGAATCGTTCTTGCCGAGCCACCACCACACACATCACTATCTGCTCCTCCTGCTGCTCCGTTGTACATCTAGCTTTCTCTTTTATCTGCGGTACAAGGAAAGTAAGCTATGAGCACTCATGGCTCAGTAAGTTCCTTTCCTACTCACTAAAACCGAGAATCATCGTATATCAAGAATGGATCAACGTATCATCGTCTCAACTAATCATAACATAACATATCATTCTATTCAAACATATCATGCATATTTCTTATTCACATATCATTTCATAGAAGCATGAATATCATATCATAAAACAAATAAATCACAAGCATGAGACATACAAGGGCATCATATTCATATCATAATATCACATGACATTATATCATATCATCATATAATTCAAGCACATATGAATGTAGGCAATGCATCGTGAATTTGAAAACTTATACTTAATAGTACTTGAAATTAATATCATCATCATTTGGGATCCCGGTTTGTACCACATACTTAATGCGTAGGTCCAAGGTAGCAAGTCTTGAGCCCTACCATGCATACATACTAGGCCCGAGTCTTACTCCATCGACCTAGGGCACTCAAAGGCCCATTACTGACGAGGCCCGAGTCTTACTCCATCGACCCCAGGGCGTTTACGGAGCCCACCCTTGGTACAAACCATAAAAATAACTTATCATGCATAACTATCATATCATGTCCTTAACAATCTTTCATGCATTTATTCTTTTCATTTCTTTTCATTATGTATAGCATTCTCTATGCTATCACATATCATAACATAACTTCATTTCTTTTCATTATGTATAGCATTTTCTATGCTATAACACATCATGGCATATTTCATAATATAACTTCATTATGCATATCATTTCGTAACTAAAGCAATCATGCATTCTAACTTATTATCATATCATTTTCATACGACATGGCATAGACATATTTAATTTTGTTCTAGGGTTTCTAGGGCATCTATCCCTTCATGGCCGAACACATAATGATTCATTTAGGTCATACAAACATGTATCACATTCACATTATCAAGTTTTCATAAGAAGTACTTTTGACCCCTTAGGTTTCATTTCCAAGGCCTCTAGGTCCTTTAAACCTTACTTGGCCGAAATTCATAGAATATAAACTTCCTTTAAGTGGCCTAAAGCATGGGAAACCTAAGTAAATTTCATAGCAAGATTTACTAAGAACATCATACACAAGGTTGGATCATAAACAAGCTAGGACTCTTGTGATCTTACCTGTCATAAATCATGTAACTAATTTTCTACATTCCAATTAAACATGAGAGCATTAATCGTCTTTCATAACATAATATCACAGAGGTCATTGAGCATATTAGAATTTTGTTTAAGCTTCTCTAAACTATCACCTTACCATGGCCGAAATATTAAGAGTAAGGTTCATGAGTTTCTTTCAACATACAAGTATACAACTCTTAAGAACTTTATATCATGTCATATAAGCATAGTTATTTTAAATTCAAGGTCCTCCTAACCCTAAATTCTTTCTTGGCCGAAACATGAGAGTGGGGTTCTTTTGGTTCCAATCAACTTCCAAGCAAGAAAACCATAGGAAGGTCCTTAGAATTTCATAGAGGGAAACTTGCACTAGTTTGGTTAGACAATAATTTTCCTAACCTATTTACAATATTTTTGATTGAAATTCTAGGGTTACATACACCTCTGATCATGCATCATATATGTATACAAACATAGGGGAAAACTTTCTTTCAAGGCATAGAAAAAGAATCCGAAAATCACATGAAAGCCTTGTACCGCAGGTGAGGGGAAGCTTACATTCTTTGCTTAAGTTTCCTAGGTTTGAGAACTTGCTTGTGGACCTTTCTTCTTCTTGCTTGCTTTGCTCGGCACCAATGGAGGAAGCTAGGTCTTTTGGTGGAGAGGGGGAGGAAGAAGAGACTTCTTCCTCTTGTGTTGCTCGGCAACAAAAAGAAAGAAAGAAGGGGGAGAGTTGTTGCTCTCGGCAACAAGAGGAAAGAGGGAGGGAGAGTGCTCGGCACAAATGGAGGAGAGGAGGAGAGTGAGTTGAGGATGAAGCCCCCCCCCTCCATGCCTATTTATACTAAAGTGAGGGGAGGAAAACTTGACTTGATTCATCCTCCTCATTTACTTCTCCTCTTAATGAGAAAGAATATGCTAGAGAAATGCTTCTTGAGTTTCTCTCTTTTCTTTCTCTTAATTTCTCTCCTTTCTTTCCTTTAATTATAATTCCCATCTCTCCTCTTACAATATTCACTCCTATCACACTTGGTTAACACATGCATGCATCCACAAGAGAACCAAGGATCAAATCCTTCTCCTAACATATTTTTGTACAAAATAATTCATGTATATGCATTATGCATAAATATTTCATACATGCATATATAATATCTCATATTTCTTTTGTTTACATTAATTCCTTGCATTATAAATCATGTATAGAACTTTATATTCTCAACTTTATTTTCTTTCATAAAGTTTTTAATCATCTAAATCCTTCCCATCGTAACATTCAACGTAGACTATCTACACATTCTTTTCATTACATTCGTACTCTCATTGCCCTTACTTTATCTAGGCTTTCTAGGGGTGTTACAAACTCCCCTACTTATTGAAAGTTCGTCCCCGAACTTAGAATAACAATTTCTGCTCAGATTCCTTCTTATGTTATAGCCTAAGGTTCTTGTATCTAGGCTACCATTCATGCATCCTAGAATATCACCTACTTATCATCATGCACCATTTTCTAGGGTATAACTTAAGGTATCCTTCCTAGGCTACCATTCATGCATCCTAGAGTATCATACTATTTTTAACACATACTTGTCATCATGCACCCTTCTCTAGGGTATAGCTTAAGGTATCCTTCCTAGGCTATTATTCATGTATCCTAGAGTATCATACTAATTTTTGCATATAAATAAATTAAGCAACTGTACTTACTTGGAGCGACAGGAAGGAGCTTGATGTGTGTGTAGTGAGCTGGCAAAACCTCGCTCTGATACCACCTGTAACGCCCACCCTTCTTACCCAACCAAAGGTGGCGCTACGTTCTGGCCTTTTTGCTTGCAGGTTCGCAGGTTGGCTCAGGATATCAGCGGTTATAAAAGGAGATCGAGGGCTGCTACAGTCACGTTCTTCTTCTTCTCCGAAGCTTCTGCTTCTTCTTGTTCCTGCCTCTTCTTCTTGCTACTGCAAATTCTTCTGCGAGCTTTGCTGAGCTTTTCGTTCCTGAAGCTTTTTGTGAGCTTCCACTCGGCTGGGACCAACTGATCAGTTGCTGTTGCTATTGTGGTTGGATCTGAGAAGCTGCTGCTTCATCCAGTCGAAGAGAAGGCAAGTAAGCGAAGGTGTTTCATACATTTGT
Source organism: Zingiber officinale (assembly GCF_018446385.1). Lineage (NCBI taxonomy): Eukaryota > Viridiplantae > Streptophyta > Magnoliopsida > Zingiberales > Zingiberaceae > Zingiber > Zingiber officinale. Next base: position 66,688,375 of record NC_055998.1, read on the forward strand.
GTTGTATTTTGCTTCTTGCTGCTTTCTACTCTTGTATTGCTTTTGCAAAACATTGTGGCGAGGTTTCTCCACCCAGAAGGAGTTCTTATTAGCCGGTTTTCTGGGGACTCATCCACCGACGGATTGATAGGTTTCGTCCACCTTACGGACACGCCGAGGAGTAGGAGTTTCATCTCCGAACCTCGTTACATCGTCGAGTTCGAGTTTGAGGTTTGATCTTTCCTTTTTGCATTTCTATTTAGTTATTTCCGCTGCGCTAACCCTAATCGTAGGAAGAAACGAGCAATTTGAGGTCGGCTATTCACACCCCCCTCTCTAGCCGCGATCATCGATCCTAACAGGTTTAACATGGCAATTCTTATGAGCTCCTCTTGGGGACATTCTCAACCTAGATAACTAGGACACATATTCCTTCTATAATCAACAACACACACTATAAGTAATATCATTTCCCAACTTATTGGGCATATTGATTTATCGAGCTAAACCTCACCCTTTGATAAGTCAAAGAAATAAATATTAAATATATGTGCTTGTTATTATATTAGGATTAAGAGCACACACTTCCATAATAACTAAGATCTAGTTCTTTTACTAAGTCAGTACAAAAAGAACTTACCTAAATGGTACTACTCAATACACTTAAAGTGTCTCAGTGTAATTTATTAGTCAAAATAAACTAATACTTAATTACACTACGACTATTTTGATGGTTTGTTCCTTTCCATCTTAGTCATGAGCAACTTGTTTATAATTTATAGAGAACCGACAACATGATCTTCTGAATGTGACACCACACTCCATGTTGTCTACTATATAAATTAATTGAACAATTACATTTAACAAATAAATACAGATATTGACCAATGTGATTCTTTTATTTCAAAAATAAATGTTTACAAAAGTTAGGCTTTTAGTATACACTCCAACAATCTCCCACTTATACTAAAAGATTAAGCTGCCATATCTGTTGCCATACATCTGATTCCCATCCCCTCCACATGCCGATCAAAAGCATTCGCTGGAAGGGCCTTAGTGAAAGGATCTGCCAGGTTATCTGCTGATGCAATCTTGGCGACGACAACTTCTCCTCGCTTGATGATATCTCGTATCAGGTGGTACTTGCGCTCTATATGTTTACTTGCCTTATGGGCTCTTGGTTCCTTCGAGTTTGCAACTGCACCGCTATTATCACAATAAATTGTGATGATCTTGGTCAAACCAGGAATCACATCTAAGTCCATTAGAAAGTTCCTGAGCCACACAGCTTCTTTGGCTGCCTCAGAAGCTGTCACATACTCAGCTTCCATGGTTGAGTCCAAGACGCATTTCTGCTTAACACTCCTCCATGCAATGGCTCCACCTCCTAGAGTAAACATATAACTTGATGTAGACTTACTATTGTCCCTATCTGATTGGAAGTTTGAATTCTTGTAACTCACAGGGAGCAAATCATTTGCCTGGTAAACTAGCATATAGTCTCTAGTCCTTCTCGGGTACTTTAATATATGCTTTACCGCAGTCCAATGTCCTTGTCCAGGGTTACTCTGATATCTGCTAACCATGCCCACGGCAAAACAGATATCAGGTCTCGTACACAGCATTGCATACATAAGGCTTCCTACAGCCGAGGCATAAGGAACTGCCTTCATGTCCTCTATCTCCTTTGATGTCTTCGGAGACATCTCTTTAGATAAAGCTACTCCATGCCTAAAAGGTAAGAAACCTTTCTTGGAGTTTTACATGCTAAAACGAGCAAGGATTGTATCTATATATAAAGCTTGGGATAGGCACAACATTCTTTTCTTGCGATCCCTTATAACTTTGATCCCAAGAATGTGTGTACATTCTCCTAAGTTCTTCATATCAAATTGTTTGGACAACCATACCCTTACGTCCGATAATACCTTGACATTGTTGCCAATTAACAAAATATCATCTACGTATAGTACAAGAAATATCACCACGTTTTCGTTACACTTCTTGTATACACAAGACTCATCCGGACACTGAATAAATCCATATAACTGGATTACTTCATTAAACCGGATATTCCAAGATCTTGAAGCTTGCTTCAGTCCATAAATGGACCGATTGAGCTTATACACTAGATGCTCTTTGCCCTTTTCAATGTGTTGGATAGAGAAGCGCTAGAGGGGGGGTGAATAACGCTCGCGGCTATTTCGTTCGATTCGTAAAACTGTCGGAGTTAAAATACGCAGCGAAATAAAGAAACACAAACACAAAGACACAGGGGAATTTACTTCGTTCGGAGCCTTGATCGACTCCTACTCGAAGGCCCGCAATCCTTGATCACTTTCCGTGAGCAACAACTAATAGCTCGAACAGAATTACAAGTGAAGTACAATAATCAATAAGAAATAATTAAATTATACCGATGACAATATGAATAACTGAAGATTCGGAGCTCCGGGTCGTCGGGGGTTCGTCGCAGCACTTCAGGATCGTGTCGTTAGCAGCTAGTCGCAGAAGGATTTCTTGGAGTGAGTTGGTTTAAGCTGCTATTCGAAGTGCTCTTTTATAGTGTGCTGGAGGCACCTCCAAGGATGTTCGAGGCGCCTCCAGGCACCGAGTCTGCCGCGGTGATAAGTGCAGAACAAGTCGCGCTTTATCCTGCTTGAGGCGCCTCCAGGCTACTCCAAGGCGCCTCCAGCCACGTCTGAGGCGCCTCCAAGTCTTCTGCGCAGACATGTGCTGGCTTGATCCCGAGGCGCCTCCAAGCCCCATGGAGGCGCCTCGGACACTGTTCATCTGAGGCTAAACTCTGAATTTTAGCCCTGCAAAACATGTTAGTCCACAACTACAAAACACGTCCTACAAAACCAAGTTAGCACTGAGATAATATTAGATAGAATATTATGACAGTCTCCGGACTGTCCGGGTCTAACTTCAGATTTTCGACCGGAAACCCTAGGTTGACCCGACGCCTACTGTTCCCTCTACGGGGAACGCGTCCTCACTTACTCCACTCAGGAGATTTATCTGATGCCAGTGCGATCCTCCAGATCGACTGGACTTTTGCTCGGTGCTCGATGCTTCCGGACTTTCTGCTGGACTTCCGCTTCCCGGCTGGTCCAGTCTTTCACCTGGTTCGCGACACCAGGACTTTCCACCTAGGGTTACCCCCCTAGGACTTTTGCCTGAAGCACTCGACCCACCAAGACTTTTCGCATAGGGTTACCACCCCCTATAACCTAGGGTTACCACCCCCTAGGGTTTTCACCTGCCTAACCACAGTTAGGACTTTCCTGAAACACTTAGTCAAGCACGTTAGATCACAACACACCTTAACTTTGAATCCTTTGCCATTATCAAAACTCAGGTTCGATCGTCGGATACTTCCCGCACCAATAATCTCCCCCTTTTTTATTATGGCAACCCGAATTCAAAGTTAAGTTAAAACAAATGCATAAATATTTCAAAAGGTTTAAGTGAGCAAGCTTAAGTACATAAATTCAAATAAAAGCATAACTTAAACTAACACTTAAACTTTGTGAAGCTCCCCCTTAATACAGGGTTTCCTTTTACTTTTGAATTTGATAGATTTTGATTTTTACTTTGAATTTCCTACTCTCCCCCTTTGCCATTTATCAAAAAATAAGTTAATTTTCAAATTTTCCCTTTTTTTTCTAAACTTTTGAAAGTAATGATTTAAAATTTCGCAAAACTATAATTTTTAATACTTTTGGCGAAGTAATGAATGAATCTGAAGGGTAACTTAGGAAAAATATCTTAGCAAGAATTTTATAAAATTACTTAGCTAAGCCTTTTTCAAACATTGAATTTTGAAAATATAGCTTAAGTTAAAAAGGGACTTAGCTTAATTTGAATAAAACAATTCTTATATTTGAAAAAATAGGAGTAACAATTTGTTAATTTTTGGACGAAGAGGGAGTAGCCAAAAATTTAATTTAGGTTTATTTATTCAATTGGTCCTTAAGTCCAAGCATGAGTCAAGTTAAATAGCAATCAAATTAATTTGTTTTGATCAGGTATCAGAGCCCTAAAGTACAAGCATGCTTAAGCTTAATATTTCTATTTCCTTCACCAACTGTCTAACCTTTAGCTACTTGCTGATTGCCTAGAGGGCAGCAGCTTTCACCTGGTTAGTCAAGTTAAGTCATTTAGTCCAGTTAGATTTGACTATGGCTGGAAGACTTGACTTGATTACTGTTAATAAAGTATTTAATTCCCATACTCATATTAATGCACAGAAATAAGTATTCTTGAGTCCAGGCTGTACCCTATGCATCTCACACCATTCTATGTTTTTCAAACACAAGCAAGGTATACCTAGGTGTTTGTGAGATGCTCTAGCTTAAATCTAGGGGAACAGGATTTCTAGGGTAGAGCCTAAACTAAGTCCAATTTTTGAAAATTCTAAGAAAAGGGGATTTTAAAATCATTATTTTTCCTAGATTTTGAAAAGAATAAGAGAATGAGTTTTGAAGTAAGACAATGAATTTTGAAAATTAATATCTATTCTACCCAACACATCCCTATTTTTCTTCTAAGTGCACTGAACTCAAGTTCAGGTAAGGGTTTTGTGAAAATGTCAGCTAGGTTTGATTTGGACTTAACATAGTTGAGTGCAAGTTCACCTTTAGCTACATGATCCCTTACAAAGTGGTGTTTTACCTCTATGTGTTTAGTCCTAGAGCGGTGAATTGGATTTTTAGTTAGATTAATTGAGCTTACATTATCAATTAAGATTTTTATATTTTTGTATTCTAATTCATAGTCTTTTAAGGTATGCATCATCCACAAAAGTTGAGAGGCACACTCTCCTAGGGCTATGTATTCAGCTTTAGTGGTGGATAGAGCAACAAAATGTTGCTTTCTGCTTGACCAACTTACTAGGCACTGACCTAGGATTTGGCAGCTACCACTTGTACTTTTTCTGTCTAATTTGCACCCGGCATAGTCTGAGTCAGAATAGCCAAACAGGTCAAAGGTGCTAGTTCTAGGGTACCAAAGTCCTATATTGAGGGTGCCTTTTATATATCTAAGTATTCTTTTAACATATGTTAAATGTGATTCTTTTGCACAAGATTGGTATCTTGCGCACGTACCAACTGCAAATATTATATCTGGTCGACTTGCAGTTAGGAAGAGTAGGCTTCCTATTATACTTCTATAGTACTTTAGGTCTACTGATTTTCCTTTTGGGTCCGAGTCAATGTTGATGTTAGTGGTCATTGGGGTATTTATGATTTTTGAGTTTTCCATGCCAAATTTTTTAATTAGTTCATTAGCATATTTAGTTTAGTAAATGTAGATTCCATCTTTTGTTTGTTTAATTTGTAAACCTAAGAAGAAATTTAGTTCTCCAACCATACTCATTTCAAACTCATTTTCCATTAATTTAACGAATTCTTTTAGAAATTTAGAGTTGGTTGAGCCGAAAATTATATCATCAACATAGATTTGGGCTATAAAGATGTCTTTTTCTATAGTTTTTACAAATAGAGTTGGATCTATGTGACCTTGGTTAAAGCCTTTGGATGTTAAGTAATTAGATAGCCGTTCATACCATGCTCTAGGAGCTTATTTAAGTCCATATAAGGTCTTTTTCAATTTAAATACATGATTAGGGTAGTCTAAGTCCTCGAATCCTAGGGGTTGGTTTACATAGACTTCTTCTTTAATGAACCCATTTAGGAATGAAGATTTTACATCCATTTGGTACAATTTAAACCCTTTATGTGTTGCATAGACTAGCAGCATCCTAATGGTTTCGAGTCTAGCTACTGGTGCATAGGTTTCGTCATAATCTAAACCTTCAACCTGACTAAAATCTTTGGCTACTAGTTTGGCCTTGTTTCTAACTATTTCACCCTGATCATCGAATTTGTTCCTAAATACCCATTTGGTGTCAATTATGGACTTATCTATAGGTTTAGGTACAAGTTCCCAGACTTGGTTTCTTTCGAATTGTGCTAGCTCTTCCTGCATAGCAATGATCCAGTCTGGGTCGGGTAGAGCCTCTTCTATAGTCTTAGGATCAATCTTTGAAATAAGGGCAATCTGACTTAGGTTCCTATATGAGGATCTGGTTCTGACTCCTAGGTTTGGATCACCCAAAATTTGGTCAGGTGGGTGAGAGGTACTTTCTCTAGTTGGTCTTATATTTGGGTCAGAAATCGATTCCTTTGGTTTATTAGTGTTGGGATGAATTTCATCATCTTCATCAGTTTTTGGATTAATGTCAATACTTTCATCTATATTTGGTAGATTATTTTCTTCATCAAATATTACATTAGTTGTTTCTTCAACTTTTAGGGTATTTTGATTATAGACTCTATATGCCATACTTGTTGTAGAGTACCCTAAAAAGATTCCTTGGTTTGATTTGGGTGTAAATTTTCCTAAGTAATCTTTAGTGTTTAAAATGTGAACTTTACACCCGAAAACTTTTAAATAGTTTAAGTTAGGAATTTTATTATAATATATTTCATAAGAGGTTTTATTATGAAGTTTGTTAATTAGAATTCGATTTTGAATATAGTTTGCAGTATTTACTGCTTCAACCCAAAATTGATGATTTAAATTATGTTCATTTAACATAGTCCTAGCGGCTTCTTGTAGGGTTCGATTTTTACGTTCTACTAGGCCGTTTTGTTGGGGGGTCCTAGGGAAAGAATATTCATGTTTATACCCATTGATTCTACAGAATTGGGTAAACCTATGATTTTCAAATTCCCCCCCCCCCCCCCGTGAACACTTCTTATTCTTTTAATTTTAGTATCTTTTTCATTTTCTATTAAATTGCAAAAATTGCTAAATACTTCAAAGGTTTCATCTTTCGTTTTTAGAAATTTTACCCAAGTGAACCTAGAATAATCATCAATTATAACTAAGCAATACTGGTTCTTGCTTAGTGACTTGGCTCCATGTGAATCAAATAGGTCTAGATGTAGGAGCTCAAGTAAGGAGTTGGTTCTATCTAGATTAGTTGACTTGTGGGTTGACTTGGTTTGTTTTCCTTGTTAACAAGCATTACAGATTGAGTTTTCAATAAATTTTTGTTTGGGTAAACCTCTAACTAGACCATTTTGACTCATTTTTGAAATGAGTCTAGTGTGAGTGTGGCCCAATCTTCTGTGCCACAGATCAGTTTCCTCTTGTTGTGTTAGAAAACACTTTGTAGAGGATGTGGGTAGATCAATTGTGTAGATGTTATTTTTCCTAAAACCCTTAAGAGTGATTTCAGGGTTTTCAATATTTTTAACTACACACCTAGATTTGTCAAAGGTAACTAAGTATCCACTATCACACAATTGACTTATACTTAGAAGATTAAAATTGAAATTTTCAACTAGTAGAACTTTTCGAATAATAAATCGGAACTAAGTTCGATATTACCTTTTCCGATTACTTTAAGTTTATCGTTGTTGCCGAATGCAACTGATCCTAGGTTCTTTAGTTTGAGTTTGGTAAACTTCAATCTATCTCCAATCATATGTCTGGAGCATCCACTATCCAACATCCATTGATCCAATTCCTACACATAAAGTAGTTGAATTGGTTTCTTTTTAATGGATTGATAGATAGCTCAATTGAAGAAGGCTTCCTAGTTTTCCACCTCACCCAATCTAAGTTGACAATCAGTTAATCCTATGGGTGATTGTGAGATGATTGAATAAAAGTTCTTTAGGTTAATTTATCGTGAAAATTTTTTTAAGTTGATTAAGTTTAAAAAGGATTTTAAGTTAATTTAAAAATAATTTAATTTTGAAAGTAATTTTTAAATTAAGTTTTAAAAAGATTTTTAAAGTAATTTTTAAAAGTAATTTTGAAATTAAGTTTTTAAAAGATTTTAAAAGTAATTTTGAAATTAAGTTTTCAAAAGATTTTTAAATTAATTTTTAAAAGTAATTTTGAAATTAAGTTTTTAAAAGATTTTTAAAATAATTTTGAAATTAAGTTTTTAAAATATTTTTAAAGTAATTTTAAAATTAAGTTTTTAAAAGATTTTTAAAATAATTTTGAAAGTAATTTTGAAATTAAGTTTTTAAAAGATTTTTAAAATAATTTTGAAAGTAATTTTGAAATTAAGTTTTTAAAAGATTTTTAAAATAATTTTTAAAAGTAATTTTGAAATTAAGTTTTTAAAATATTTTTAAAATAATTTTGAAAGTAAGTTTTTAAAAGATTTTAAAAATAATTTTTAAAAGTAATTTTGAAATTAAGTTTTTAAAAGATTTTTAAAATCATTTTGAAAGTAATTTAGAATTTGAATTAATTATAGTTACGTATTTAATTTTGAATTTATTTTAATTCCTTAGTCATCTCACCCGATCTAAATTTTCAATCAGGTACTCCTATAATTGGTATGAGATGAATTGAGGTTCAATTTAAGGGTTTGGTTTAACTTTGTGTTAGATTCAGGTTTAGCTTTGGGTTCAACAAGTAAGCTTTCTTTGGATAAACTTCTGGGCTATGGTGAGTCACAAGGAACTCATTAAAGTAACCATGCTTTCGAGGTTTTCCAAATAGTCCTACCCATTGAACTTAATACTAAACCTTGGTCTAACTAGTTAGGATCCGTTTAAGGGTAGCTTCGGTCAGTTCCACTTGGCCAAATGCACCAGGTCGAAGCCATATCTTGCTAGACATGCGATGCCCAAGCTTCCCTAACGTACTATCATCCAAAAACTTCACCAGTACCGTGAGTCAAGTTAAACCTAGCCCATTTTATCTAATCTTAATTACCCTGTCGGATAGTCTACTCTTGTTCACCCATTTCGGGTAGATTAATTTCGGTTACTCAGTCGGGTAGTTTAGTTGGGGGTGCCAGCTATTCTGGATCCTCCTTCTAATTTTTAATTGATTTAAGTTGAATTTTGAATTAATTTTGAATTTTGAATTTTAAATTTAATTTAATTCTGAATTTTTAATTTAATTTTGAATTTTAATTTAATTGTTAATTTAATTTCGAATTTTTAATTTAATTTTGAATTTTAATTTAATTATTAATTTAATTTTTAATTTTTAATTTAATTTTGAATTTTAATTTAATTGTTAATTTAATTTTTAATTTTAATTTAATTGTTAATTTAATTTCAAATTTTTAATTAATTTTGAATTTTAATTTAATTTCGATTTTTTAATTTAATTTTATTTAGATCATTTTCCTTTTTGCTCCCCCTGGATCATAGCCTCGATATGGTCTATCGAGGTAGTGTATTTGATCCTTCGGGATCCAATATTGACCAAGTCCAACTTGATTAATCAATTTGGACTTGGGGACCCATGATTGGACTATTTTCCTATTTGTTCTTTCTACAAGAGATAAGTAGGATTTATATTTTCTTTTTGGTTTAAATCCTAGACCAGTTCTATTGTAAATGGCTCTTTGTGTCTCAAGAATTAGGTCAAGATTCTTGGAACCTAAAGAAAACCGTTCTAGTGTTTTCTCCAGATCCTTGACTTGAGTTTTCAAGCTGGAATTCTCTTCTTTAAGTTTTTGGACTTGAGTTGAGTTTCCAGTCTGAACTAATTTAGTCAGAGATTTGGAGTTAGTTGCTTCTTTAAGGACTTCTACTTCCTTTAGAAGGGACTTAACTCTAAGGTTCGACTTAGCTAATTTTCGCAATAAGTAATTGACTAGATTATTAAGGCGAGGGATACTTACAGAGGGATTAGGCCCTTCGGAAACGGATAAGGATCCGTGGCTTCGCTCGAACTCGGCCTTCGACTCTGTCTCGCTCTCGGATTCATTGATCTGGTCCCGGGCCATTAGTGCGAGTAAACTCATCTGATCGAGTTCATTATCGGTATCTTCTTCTAAGGATTCGTCCCACGTCGCCTTTAGAGCCTTCTTTCTTCTTTGCTTCTTCGCATCCTTTTGATTAGGACAGTTGGCCTTGATGTGCCCCTTCTGGTTGCACCCATAGCAGTTCACTTCGAACTTTACCTTAGAACTTGGTTGGGCCTCCTTGGATTGGACTGCATTCTTTAGGTCCTTCTTGTTGAAGCCTTTCTTCTTCTTGTATAGTCTCTTCACAAGGTTCATGAGCTCCGTTGTTAGTTCTTCATCTTCATCATCTGAGTCAGGTTCTTCTTCTGACTCTGGTTTAGTTCTTCGTCGTGATCTCGGTTTGCGCATTCGACAAGTACCTGCAACCAAAGCATCCCCCTTCTCGGTTGGTTGTGCATTAGTCTGCTCATGTAAATCAAACTCACAGAATAATTCATCTAACTTTATTGAAGATAAATCCTTGGAGACTTTGTAGGCATCTACCATTGATGCCCACAATGTGCTCCTCAGAAATGAATTTAGTGCGTACCTTATGATGTCCCGATTCTCTACCTTTTGCCCTATTCCGTGGAGAGAGTTGAGGATATCTTGAATTCTTGCGTGTAGAGAACTTGTCGTCTCACCTTCCTGCATTTTCAGATTATATAGTTTATTAAGTAAAAGATCTCTTTTACTTACCTTGGTGTCGGAGGTGCCCTCGTGGAGTTCTATCAGTTTCTCCCACAGCTCCTTTGCGGTTGAAAATTGGCCGACTCTGTAGAGCTCCTTCTTGGTAAGTCCACACTGGAGGGTGCAGGTAGCTTTGGCATCAGCTTCCACCTTCTTGATTAGGGATGACTCCCATTTCTCGTAGGGTGTAGGCTTGCCATCATCGTCGGTTGGTAGTTGTATCCTAGTCTTGATTATCATCCAGGTTTCGAATTAGATTTTCAGGTAGGTTTCCATTCGTCCCTTCCAGTACCCGAAATCTTCTCCGGAGAAGAGGGGGGGACGAACGGTGTTGAAACCCTCTTGTTGGGCCATTGAGAGAATATACAAAAGAAATAAAAAAAAAAGTATGTCCCAAGACTAAGTCTTGGATTAGTAGTGCGGGAGTAAAGAATTGAAAAATAACTAACTCGAGTGGTGTTGCACCAACCTCGAGCGAGATCGATACGAACGAAAAAAAAACTGGAATATAGTAATAATACTAATTTCAGTTGACTCCGAAAAATTTAAAACACCCCGAAAACTTGCGTGATTGGTGGTTGCACCAGATCAACGCGACCCCACTCTGATACCAATTGTTGGATCGAGAAGCGCTAGAGGGGGGGTGAATAGCGCTCGCGGCTATTTTGTTCGACTCGTAAAACTGTCGGAGTTAAAGTACGCAACGGAATAAAGAAACACAAACACAGAGACACAGGGGAATTTACTTCGTTCGGAGCCTTGATCGACTACTACTCGAAGTCCCGCGATCCTTGATCGCTTTCCGTGGGAAACAACTAATAGCTCGAATAGAATTACAAGTGAAGTACAATAATCAATAAGAAATAATTAAATTATACCGACGACAATATCAATAACTGAAGATTCGGTGCTCCGGGTCGTCGGGGGTTCGTCGTAGCACTTTGGGATCGTGTCGTTAGTAACTAGTCGCAGAAGGATTGCTTGGAGTGAGTTGGTTTAAGCTGCTGTTCGAAGTGCTCTTTTATAGTGTGCTGGAGGCGCCTCCAAGGCTGCCCGAGGCGCCTCCAGGCACCGAGTCTGCCGTAGTGATAAGTGCAGAATAAGTCGTGCTTTATCCTGCTTGAGGTGCCTCCAGGCTGCTCCAAGGCGCCTCCAGCGTCTGGTCCAAGGCGCCTCCAGCCACGTCTGAGGCGCCTCCAAGTCTTCTGCACAGACATGTGCTGGCTTGCACCCGAGGCGCCTCCAAGCCCCATGGAGGTGCCTCGGACACTGTTCATCTGAGGCTAAACTCTGAATTTTGGCCCTGCAAAACATGTTAGTCCACAACTACAAAACACATCCTGCAAAACCAAGTTAGCACTGAGATAATATTAGATAAAATATTATGACAGTCTCCGGACTGTCCGGGTCTGACTTCGGATTTCTGACCGAAAACCCTAGGTCGACCCGACGCCTACTGTTCCCTCTACGGGGAACGCGTCCTCATCTACTCCACTCAGGAGATTTACCTGATGCCAGTGCGATCCTCCAGATCGACTAGACTTTTGCTCAGTGCTCGATGCTTCCGGACTTTCTGCTGGACTTCCGCTTCTCGGCTGGTCCAGTCTTTCACCTGGTTGGCGACACCAGGACTTTCCACCAAGGGTTACCCCCCCCCCCCCCTAGGACTTTTGCCTGAAGCACTCGACCCACCAAGACTTTCCGCATAGGGTTACCACCCCCTATGACCTAGGGTTACGCCCCCGAGGGTTTTCACCTGCCTAACCACAGTTAGGACTTTCCTAAAACACTTAGTCAAGCACGTTAGATCATAACACACCTTAACTTTGAATCCTTTGCCATTATCAAAACTCAGATTCGATCGTCAGATACTTCCCGTACCAACACAATGAACCCTTCTGATTGCTTCATATGGATATTTTCTTCTTGACTTCCGTTAAGTAAAAGCTGTCTTAACATCCATTTGTCAAATCTCATAATCCATATGAGCGGCAATGGATAAGAGTATCCGGATAGACTTAAGCATAGTTACCGGTGAAAAAGTCTCCTCATAATCGATTCCCTCTTTCTGAGTGTACCCTTTCGCAACAAGCCTTGCTTTGAAGGTTTCTACCTTCCCATCTATCCCTCTTTTTCTTTTGTAGATCCACTTGCATCCAACGGCTTTTACACCATCAGGTGGTTCTACAAGCCCCCAAACCTTATTAGAGTACATAGACTCTATTTTAGAATTCATTGCCTTTTGCCAAGATACTGCATCTATATCTTGGAGTGCTTCATCATATGTCTGGGGATCAGGTTCATGTTTACCCGGGATCAAGTCCGAAGACTCTCCCAAAAACATGAATCTATCAGGCTACCTTACAACCCACCCACTACGACGAGGCACCGTCTGTGGTTGTGTATCATGTGTGACACGTGTTGCAGTCTCTTATGGTACTTTATCTTGTATTGTTGGTACTGAAGTAGACGTGTCCTCTCTAAGTTCTTCTAGAACAATTTCACTCATGGGCTTATGGTTCATTACATAATCTTCTTCTAAAAATCGAGCATTGGTGCTAACAATGTTTTCTGATTTTTAGGATTATAAAACAAACCACCTTTCATTCCCTTAGGATATCCCATAAACAGACAAACTTCTGTACGTGATTCCAACTTGTCAGTATCTCCCTTCAGCACATGTGCTGAACTACCCCATATCCGGATATGATTCAGACTAGGCTTTCACCCATTCCATAATTCCATGGGAGTAGAAGGAACTGTTTTAGAAGGTACCATATTCAAAATGTACACTATTGTTTCCAAAGCATATCCCCAAAACGAATTTGGTAATTCTGAATAACTCATCATCGATCTAATCATTTCCATAAGAGTCCTATTCCTTCGTTCTGCCACACCATTCTGTTGGGGTGTACCAGGTGCAGACAATTGGAATTGAATCCCGACTTCTGATAAGTAATTCCTAAACTCTCCAAAGAGGTATTCGCCACTATGGTCAGACCGTAGTGTCTTGATACTTTTACCAAGACGTTTCTCCACATCAGCACTATATTCTTTGAACTTGTCAAAGCATTCAGACTTGTGGCGCATCAAGTAAATATTTCTGTATCTTGAATAATCGTCTATAAAGGAGACGAAGTATTCATAACCACCTCTTGCCTGGATAGACATAGGACCACACAAATCAGAATGAACCAGTTCTAACGCATCTTGGGCTCTATACCCCTTGGCCTTAAATGGTCTCTTGGTCATTTTACCTTCCAAGCAAGATTCACATGTTGGAAAGTTTTCCAACTCTAATGAACCCAAGAGTCCATCGGCTACAAGCCTTTGAATCCTACTTAAGTTAATATGTTTAAGCCTTAGATGCCAAAGATACGTTTGGTTCATTTCCGAAGGTTCTTTTCTCTTATTAGAGTTAGAAGATGTGTTATTAATTTCCATATTTTGCTTTATGGGAGAAATTGGATTTAAAGTGTATAAATTGCCAACCAATGCACCAGAATAGATAATCACCTTATTTGTCTTTATAACGACATTGTTACTAAAGGAAATTGAATATCCATCCAAATACAGTTTAGAAACTGAAATTAAATTCCTTCTAAAACTGGGTACATAAAGACAATTTCTTAAAACTAATTTTCTATTCCTATCAAATGATAAGTTGACATCTCCCATTGCAATAGCCGCCACCTTAGTAGCATTGCCCATGTAGACAGTTATCTCTCCATCAAATAGTCGTCGGGTTTCCTGGAACCCCTGCAAAGAATTGCAGACATGATCAGTGGCTCCCGTATCTACACACCAGGTGCTGGTAGATAACACCGCTAAATATGTTTCAACTACTAGAGCATGAGATATACCTTTATTGTTCTGGTTCCTACGAGGACAATTTGCTTTCCAATGTCCAGACTGATTGCAGATGAACCACTTACCCTTCGGCTTCTTCATTCCAGCTTTCTGTCCAGTACCCTAAGGTTTATTCACCTTCTTTGCTGAAAAGACTTGTTTCTTCTTCTTCTTGCCTTTAGACTTAGAAGTAGAACCATTTTCAGCATAGTGAATTTGAGAACTGTGATGAAATATTCCTGCTGCTACCTGTAGTTCTGTCAGAAGTTCCGCCAACGTATACTCTCTTTTGTTCATGTTATAGTTTAGGCGGAACTGCTCAATACTTCTGGGTAGCATTTGGAGAATTATATCGACCAGGGTTTCCCCATCGATTTCTCCTCCAAGAACTTGTATTTCGTTCAGATAAGCCATCATTTTGAGGATATGATCCCTTATAGGTGTCCCCTCAGACATGGTGGCTGTCATTAGCTTTCTCATTGCCTCTTGCCTAGCAGTCCGACTCTGGTGCCCAAAGAGTTCTTTGAGATTGTTCATTATATCATAAGCTGCTGATGTTGCAATACATTTGACATTGATGCCAAAATGTAACACCGTGCCATCTCATCAGCTTTTACCCATTTCTTATGATACTCAATCTCCTCTGGAGTAGAGTCACCATCAGGTGCATCAGGGCAAGCCTCAGTTAATATAAACTTATAGCTCTCAGCAGTAAGAACAGTGTCTAGGTTTCTTTTCCAATCTATATAATTTAGGCTAGTAAGTTTGTTCTCTTTCAGTATAATGGCCAGTGGGTTGAAAGTCATCCTAAGAATCACAAAAATAAACTTTGGTCAAGACTCTAAATTTAGAATAATATTAATTTCTCAAACAATACTATTTTAAATTAACCAACACCTCAAATCACCGTGAATATTGCATGCCACGTTAGTGTGGACGTATACAAATTCAACATTTATAAGAGGAGGGTGTGACCCATTAATTTTATTATCTTGTCATCCTACCTTTATGACAAATAAAATTAATAGTTGGTTTCACTTTGGTCACACAATACAATAGCAGTGACTCTGCTGGGGAGGATACTATTGAATGCGTTTAAGTGTTTACCATTACTTGATACTAAGTCCACTAAATAGGATTGTGCCCCTTCAATTGGAGAAGATCACACGCTCCTAAATAATTTCTTATAACCATCCATTATGGAAATTTGATCTAGTGATCCGCAACAAAGCCATCCGTTGTGGAGCTCCGGACTCAAAGTCAACACGCAAGCTTGTTGCATCACTTACAAACCAGTAATGGAGACCATGGGATTTATTAAAATCCCTCTCCCACTTGGTTATTTAAAATGAGGAATTTTAAGCTATCCTAGCATACATCAAATGCATACACACACATCACAGAAAATAAAAGCAATAAATATGGAAATTATTTTCCAGCTATTATGGCCTTTTTCTGTTACTGTCCTCCATGTGCTCCAACCCTAGCTGCTGCTATCTTTAGCCACCGCCATCAGGTCGAGTCGTCGCATCCATCTTGCTTCTTATTCCACTGCACCTCTGGTGCTCCAAAAGTACCACGCCTCGCAAGAATCTGATCCGCGATAAAAATAGAATTTTACATATATCGATCCTATATTCCACGAGGGAATGTACATGTATTTTATACAGCTCCTGCTATATTTTATACATACAATCATGCACACAAATAATGCGCTTGACATGTCCAAGGGTCTAATCACATACAATATCAATAAGCCATAATAGTTGGAGTCTGCAACCAAAGAGTTAACACATCCTACTATTATCCTGCCGAAATTATGTATGATATGTGCATAACCTATTTGAATTCTAAACACATAGAGGCAAACCCTAGCTCTGATACCAATTGTTAGTTAATCCTAGGAAAATGTACTGGTTCCACTGTACAAAAACATTTTGTACAAGTGTCGAACCTTTCCTTAAATAACCTATTGTGTTCTTTAGAAGTTAAATTAGGAATCGCAGACGGAACTTAACATCATTGATTCCAAATTTAACTTATCTGTTCTTAATGCCTTAGATTTGAATCGCAAGTGGAACTTAACACTATTGATTCAAATCTACCTAAGTTATTAATTTCATTAAATATTAATTTCCAAAATTGGCTTCCAGGACTGAATGGCGAGGCACATGGCCTTCTTGGATATGGGAGCAACCGCCACCGCCTAGGCAAAGCCTTTTAAGGAAAGATAATATTTAATTTCCTTAAATAACTCTAGGTTAACCAAAAAGAACAATCGAATCATAAATTCGAAAAATAAGAAAACACAAATACGAAAAATAAATTCGAAAAACTAGATCTAATTGCCTCTTATATTTAGAATTCTTACAAAAAAAATTTACTAGTATGATGCAGAAGAAAATTACTAGTTATACCTTCTCTTTGTAAGCTAATGACCTCGAGATCTTCTACCGTATTCCTCGCCTCGCCTTGGACGTCATGTGGGCGACGATCCTCCAAGATGAACACCACCCAAAAGAGATTCTCCTCCTTGTAATATTCGGCCACCACCACCACAATAGAAAAGAGAGCAAAGGGAGAAGAGAGGGAGAGAGGGACCGACCACCAAGAGAGTCTCCAAGCCAAAGAATAAGAGTTATGTCACATGAAGCCCCCTCACCCCTTCTTTTATATTACTTGCCCAAGGCAAATAACGGAAAACTTTTGACAAAAAATAAAATCACCAAGAGTTTTTCCTTTTCCCTTTTTATTTTTCCTTTTCTTTCCTCTTGATTGAATCAATCACTAATTTGTATTTTGTGATGATTTTATTATTTTTAATATGGCCGGCCACTTGCTTGGGCACCAAGCAAGGTGGCCGGCCACCTCATCAAGAGAAATAAGGAAATATATTTTTTTTAAATTTTACAAGAAGAAATCTTCTTATAAAGTTTACAAGCTCTCTTTCCTAAAGTAGGAGTTAAAAAAGGAAAGTTCTAAAAATTAAAATCATGTTTTAAAATTCAAAACTTCTCTTATAAAATTTTCTTTTTTAACATGATGATAGAAAATTTTAATTTTAAAACTTATCTTCCTTTTTTCCTTAAACCCTGAGGATGGTTAAAAAAGGAAAGTTTTAAAACATTTAAAACTCTCTATTAAAACATATGGCCAAATTCAAATAAGGAAAGTTTTTAAAATTAAAATCGCTCTTTTAAAACTTATAGTTTTCTACAAAGAGAAGATTTTAAAAAATTCAAAAACAACCCTGCATGTTTGAATATTATGGTCGGCCCCTTCATGCTTGGTCACCAAGCAAAGGGCCGACCCCTATAAAGAGGATGTGGCCGGCCCTTGCTTGGTCACCAAGCATTGGATCAATCCACTTCTTGGACACCAAGAAGAGCCTTACATTTGGATGGACTTGAGACTATAATGAGGCAACGACAGGGACCTAGAGGAGAAATTGGTTTTGGCCTTCCGATGAGCTTGAGTATCCCGTGCTCTCCCCGAACACACAACTCAAGTTCATCAATAATAACTCATTCCACTAGAGAGTTATTACCGCACTACCGCACCAATCCCAACTTACATTATAGGCTCCTTATTATGAGTGTGTTAGTCTCCCTGTGTTTAAGATTATGAATGCCCACTAATTAAGTAAGTTACTTACAACTCACTTAATTAATATCTAGCTCCAAGGGTAGTACCACTCAACTTCATTGTCATGTCGGACTAAGTCCACTTACAGGGTTTAATATGACAATCCTTATGAGCTCCTCTTGGGGAATTTCTCAACGTAGATAACTAGGACACAGATTCCTTCTATAATCAACAACACACACTATAAGTAATATATTTCCGAACTTATCGGGCATATTGATTTATCGAGCTAAACCTTTCCCTTTGATAAGTCAAAGAAATAAATATTAAATATATGTGCTTGTTATTATATTAGGATTAAGAGCACACACTTCCATAATAACTAAGGTCTAGTTCTTTTACTAAGTCAGTACAAAAAGAACTTACCTAAATGGTCCTACTCAATACACTTAAAGTCTATCAGTGTAATTTATTAGTCAAGATAAACTAATACTTAATTACACTACGACTATTCTGATGGTTTGTTCCTTTCCATCTTAGTCGTGAGCAACTTGTTTATAATTTATAGAGAACCGACAACATGATATTATGAGTGTGACACCACACTCCATGTTGTCTACTATATAAATTAATTAAACAATTACATTTAACAAATAAATACAGATATTGACCAATGTGATTCTTTTATTTCAAAAATAAATATTTACAAAAGCTAGACTTTTAGTATACACTCCAACAACACGGTCGGTCAGGGTCACACGACCTAGACCCTCTAGCAGCTCTAGAATTTATCTCAACTCTGCTTCCCTCCAAGACACGGCTTAGCAATTGAAACAAGTTCGGAGGAGATCTCTGGGCAGAGTAGTGTTCACATAACGAAGTCTTTAGAAGGTATGAAAAGTGTAACGCCCGTGCCTTAGGTTAGGGCAATAAGTAGGGTGGTCATTACACCGGGTCTTTTTGAGGATAGTCAGAAACCTTAAACTTGTAACTGGTATGTATTAGATTTAAACTTCCTCAATATATCATTATTACAGGCCAACTCGCTCGGGAGGACATTCCCGATCGAAATGTGGCAATATTCTAGCCTTCTCATATTAATTTAAATTTGCTCGGAAGTACATACCCGACCGAGATATATCAATACTCTGGCCTTCTCATATTAATTTAAATTCGCTCGGGAGTACATACCCGATCGAGATATGTCAATATTTTGACCTTCTCATATTAATTCAGATTCGCTCGGAAGTATATGCCCGACCGAGATATATCAATACTCTGGCCTTCTCATATTAATTTAAATTCACTCAGGAGTACACACCCGACCTAGATATATCAATATTTTGACCTTCTTATATTAATTCAGATCTCCTCAGGAGGACATGCCCGACAGAGATATATTAATACTCTGGCTTTCTTATATTAATTTAAATTCACTCGGGAGTACATACCCGATCGAGATATGTGAATATTTTGACCTTCTCATATTAATTCAGATTCGCTCGGAAGAATATGCCTTATATCAATACTCTTGCCTTCTCATATTAATTTAAATTCGCTCAGGAGTATATACCCGACCGTGATATGTCAATATTTTGACCTTCTCATATTAATTCAGATCCTCTCAGGAGGACATGACTGACATAGATATATCAATACTCTGGCCTTCTCATATTAATTTAAATTTGCTCAGGAGTACATACCCGACCGAGACATGTCAATATTTTGACCTTCTCATATTAATTCAGATTCATCCGACAGTACATTCCAGACCGAAATATACCAATACTCTGGCCTTCGAAAAATGTCAATCCGATGACCCTCTTACATTTGCTCGAAAGTACATTCCCAATTGAAACATGCCCAAGTTCTTGTAAAGTTCACCCTTGGACCTGAAACTTAACTGGAATACTATGATTTACTCTAAAGGTAGGAGTAAAACAAGGACAATTTTGAAGATAAACTGGTATGTATTAACTCCTGATTAGTCATTTATAATTCAGAAACATATTATATGCATCTAACTACTTTACAAGTTTCCTTTTCATGCTTTAGTTACCACATGCTCATTTTGAAAATTCATTTACAAGTATACTTGAAGTAATTAGCCATAGTAGGCAAGTGTTATGCTTTCTCAAGTGTATGGATACGTCGTCAGTAATAAAAGATTATCGATCCCATGAGGATTGGTTATAAGCACTAGCGATTGTTCATGTAGAATTAGCTAAACTACCGATGGTTGTAGGTGAACTATTTTGTAAGAAGAAAAGAACATCGAAAGTAGATGTGAGAACTAGTGAGAGAGAGAGAGAGAGAGAGAGAGTTTTACTTAGCTTGGGAAGAGCTCTAGGATTTCAGTTTTGTTGTGGTGGTAGTTGATGTATCATGTTCTATCCTTTCCTCATTGTCAATCAACATGTACTCGTCGGAAGTTCAAGTTACTACCCTTAAGCACTAAATAGAGAAGATCCTTGTGAAATCCTGTTACGGTTAACCCCTGTCACTAGTGCGCCTTGGTAGATCACAAGAATGCGAATCTGATCGGTATCATTAAGGATAGAGATAGGGTTTGGTTTGGTTTCCTACTTCCTTGTGAAGAATTGCCTCTCCTTTCAAGGGAGTATCCTAGATGTCCGTGAATGGGTTACCCCTGTCACTAGGGCCCCTCGGGTATACGATCTAAGATCCTATCTTTACGAAATTAGCAATTCCTACACAATCAATTAATACGACATGGTAATCTAAAGGGAGTTTCATGCATATCAAATAGAAACAAGAGAAGCGAAATCATTCAATGAGAAAAAGGCATAAACATGAGTCTTACATCAATACCTATCCACAACTACTCCCTAATCCTAGAACAAAAAATCTACTCCATAGACGCCGGAGAAAAACCCGAAGACATAGTATAATTAGACATATAATCCCCAAACAAGAAGAGAGAGGGAAAAGGGATGCTTATTCAATGTCATCCAATGATCTTCAGATCCAAT